>NC_134275.1:87766776-88130538 GCF_031893055.1 Leptodactylus fuscus
GCGGCAACTATACACTTTAAAAACTATCCGCACAAGCGCCACACTTTCACCAGTAGCTCAGGAACATTGGGGTACCTTTTTCAAAAGATTAGCAGCAATGAGTTAAAAACGTTGCCCATGCATGGAATATGTTGCAGGCTGCCAAGCTACAGAGCCAATCCCAGGTTACGGCCATTATCACACATGACAACATGCCTGGGCCCAGGTGCAGTGGCAAAAACCACATTGCCGTCTCATCGAGGATGGCATGACTCACTTTGTAGGCAGTGTGCTGTCTGGCCCCCAAGCTGATGAGCTTCAGCACGGCCCGCTGACGTCTCCCCACACCAGTGTTGCAGCGTTTCCAGCTCGTAGCTGGGGTCAATTTAACAGCGGAGGAGGGTGGTGTTTCAGCCCTCCTCCCAGGAATGTTGTGTGGGGAGACAAGTCAGGCCACCACATTTTGCGACCCGGTCCACGCCTCAACTACATTCAACCACTGTGCCCAAATTGAAAGGTAGCGTCCCTGTCCGCATGCACTTGTCCATTCGTAACTGGTCACATGGAACTTTAGGGCTAAGCGCTGAATTTAGGGACCGCCTCATGTTTGGGGGAAAGTGCTGGTGTGGACGGCACAGTGCGGTGGCGCAGTAGACACTCTGCCCAAAAAGGGCAGAGTGTCCCCCAGCCGGGATTCCAACATCTCCTGGGCCAGATTTCTTGAGATGAGGCCGTTGAAGCCTTGGGCATGTGGGTGGGTTGCGCTGTACTTTAGCATGAAATGAAAGGCTTGGGAGATGGGGAGTTGCTGGGAAGAGGCGCATGATGGCGCGGGCAAAAGGAGAAATGGCAGGAAAAGGTGAGGATAAGGGTGAACTCCCCAAAGTGTCAGAGGCAGATGTGGAGGTGTCCTGGCTCCTGGTCTGGACTGCAGCGCCAGCCCTGTCAACAGTGGAAGAGGCAGTGGCCGCCAGGCCAAACGACGATTATCCTGCGCTTGCTCTCACCCACTGAGCCCAGGGCTTGCCTTCCAAATGATGGCACCCACAAGAGGTGGTGAGATTCCTCTCCGCAGATCTCCAAACCATCTTGGACTTGCAAATTGCACTAAATTTGTCATGTAACTGACATGTATATGATGAGTCTATCCATTGTCTGTTCATTTTGGTGAAAGTCAGCCTGTCAGCTGACAGACAGCTGTGCTTGTCAGTGATGATGTCACCGGCTGCTTGTACCCCCAGTTTTTGCTGCTTAGCTTGCCTCCACATCCACACTGCTTTTGCCCCTACACATCACCCCTATCCATGCCTGTGCCTCTAGCCATAAGTCTGCCACCCATGGAAACTCATGGTGCAGAAAGTGAGGGAGCTGACTCTGAGGAACCCTTGGGTTTTGTAGCTGGTACTCCATCAAAGGTCTCTGCTGCTCACACACCCTGCTGAACATACGGTATCTAGGGTTAGAGCGTGTGGTGACCTCGCACAACAGTAGGTGCTTCAGGCAGATGTAGGCCTTGCTGGAGTGTATTGCGGCTAGCTCCAGGTACTGTAGACTTGGGAAAGTGGGTGTCCAAGTGCCGCACTTTCACCCTTAGCTCAGCTAATTTGGGGTATGTTTTTAAAAATCATTGCACCACTACATTGAACATGTGGGCCAGGCATGGAACGTGTTGGAGGCTGGCAAGCTCCAGAGCCCTCCAACAAGCTAAAAAACCTGGCCCCAGGGGCAGCGGGGATAAACAAATTGCCATCTCATCCAGGATGGCATCCCTGACCTCAGAGGCAGTGTGCTGTCCGTCTCCCAAGCTGATGAGCTTCAGCCCAGCCTGCTGACGTCTCCCCACACCAGTGTTGCAGCGTTTTCAGCTCGTAGCTGGGGTCAATCTAACAGCGGAGGAGGAGGAGGGTGGTGTTTCAGCCCTCCTCCCAGGAATGTTTTGTGGGGAAACAAGTCAGGAAAATTCTTGAAACGGGAGAGTTTTGCATCTTTGCCCTTGCTGCCTATGGACATCCCTTTGCCTCTAGCCACCATTTTCCCTGCTTTGCTTGCCTCCACATCCACACTGCTTTTGCCCCTAGACATCACCCCAGTCCATGCCTTAGCTTGTACCCCCAGTTTTTCCTGCTTAGCTTGCCTCCACATCCACACTGCTTTTGCCCCTAGACATCACCCCAGTCCATGCCTTAGCTTGTACCCCCAGTTTTTCCTGCTTAGCTTGCCTCCACATCCACACTGCTTTTGCCCCTAGACATCACCCCAGTCCATGCCTTAGCTTGTACCCCCAGTTTTTCCTGCTTAGCTTGCCTCCACATCCACACTGCTTTTGCCCCTAGACATCATCCCTATCCATGCCTCTTCCCCTAGCCATAACTCTGCCACCCCTGGAAACTCATGGTGCAGAAACTTTGGTTGCTGACTTTGAGGAACCCTTGGGTTTTGTAGATGGAACTCCATCAAAGGTCTGTGCAGCTCACACACCCTGCTCAAGATATGGTATTGTAGGGTTTCAGCGTGTGTGAATGACGGACAACAGCCTGTGTTTGGACAGATGTAGGCCTTGCTAGAGTGTTTTTAGGCTAGCAGCGACTCCTGTGCACTTGCAAAAGTGGGCGCACAAGCGCCGCATTTTCAACAGTAGCTTCGGTACATTTGGGTATGTTTTTAAAAAACTTTGCACCACTAGGTTAGACGTGGGCCAAACATGGAACGTGTTGGAGGCTGGCAAGCTCCAGAGCCGCTACCAGGTTCCAGCCATTATCACAGGCGTAAAAATGCCAGGCCCCAGGTGTAGCAGGGAAAAAAAAATGCCATCTCAGCCAGGATGGCATCCCTGACCTCGGAGGCACTGTGCTGTCTGTCCCCCAAGCTGATGAGCTTCAGCACGGCCTGCTGACGTCTCCCCACACCAGTGTTTTAGCGTTTGCCGCTAGTAGCTGTGGTGGAGGTTGCAGCGTCGTAGGGTTTCAGTCTACTCCTGCCATGAATTTTGGCCTGGGAGAGGAGATAGGCCACCCCAGTTTGCACCCGGGGAACAGACTCCACCACATTCACCCTGCCTGTCATTAAAGATAAGCACTGCAGCATCCCTGACCACAGGCGCTTGTCCAAGTGTCGGTGGTCAAGTGGACCTTGCAGCAAAGCGCGGAACTAAGGGCCCACCTGATGTTGAGTGACACGTGCTGGTGCAAGGCGGGGACGCCACACCGGGAGAAGTTGAGACGGCTAGGGACGGCATAGTGAGGTGCCACAGTTGCCATCAGGTCCGGGAAGGCGGGAGTTTCAACAAGCCGGAACGCCAACCTCTCCTGGGCCAGCAGTTTAGCGATGTTGGCGTTCTAGGCTTGCGTGGGTGGGTGGTTAGCGGTGTATTTCTGCCGGCGCTCCAATGTCTGAGAGATGGTGGGTTGTTGTAAAGAAGCGCCTGATGGTGCCTTTGATGGTGCAGGAGAAGGAGATAAGACAGAAACAGGGGAGGATGAGGGAGAAGTCAACAAAGTGGCTGAGGCAGATGAAGTGATGTCCTGGCTCGTCCTCTGGAGTGCATCGCCAGCACTGTGAGCAGAGGCAGTGGCATGAACGGCGGGCGACGTTTGTCCTGCCGTTGCTGCCTGCCACTGATTCCATTGCTTGGATTCCAAATGACGGTGCATTGAAGTGGTGGACAGGTTGCTCTTCTCAGGGCCCCTACTCGATTTCGAGAGGCAAATTGTGTAGACGACACTATATCTGTCCTCGGCGCATTCCTTGAAAAAACTCTACACCTTCAAGAAACGTGCCCTCGATGGGGGAGTTTTTCTGGGCTGGGTACAAAAGTGAACATCTTTGGACATTCCGGGTCTGGCCTGGCTTCGGCAAAGCAGCTGACCTCTGCCTCTGGACATGTCTCTGCCTCTAGCTACCCTTTTTGGTGCTGCACCTGCCTCAACATCCACACTACTTTCCCAGCTTGACATCTGCCTTGTCCAGGTGGGGTCGGTGTCCTCGTCGTCCACCACCTCCTCTTCCAACTCCTGTCTCGCCTCCTCCTCCTGCACAATGCGCATGTCAACTGGCTGCCCTGACAGCAACTGCGTCTCATCGTCGTCGATGAGGGTGGGTTGCTGGTCATCCGCCACCAAATCGACCGGAGATGGAATGGAGGAGACTCTAGTGTTTGAGCATCTGGACACAGATACTCGTCTGTTAGGTCCGTGGAATCGCGAAATGGAGGGGCAGGTTGCGGTACAGTCAAAGGAAGGGAGAACAGCTCTGGGGAGCAGGGACAGTTGGGGTTATTGTTCTGGGAAGATTGGGAATTTTGGGTGGAAGGAGGACAAGACTGTTGGGTAAGAGGAGGTAGAGGCTGCCTGGCTGGTGGACAATGTGCTTTAAGCGTTATCCGACAGCCATTGCAAGACCTGTTCCTGGTTCTCGGGCCTACTAATCTTTGTACCATTCAGCCTAGTTAATGTGGAACTTTTGTGCAAAGCGCAGAACTTAGGGCCCGCCTGATGTTAAGGGACACACGCTGGTACAAGGCTCAACTCACCCTAAGTGCCAAAAACACTGCTGGTGCAAGGCTCTACTCATGCCAAGGGCCTCAATCTCTGCTGGTAGCTCAGCTTAAGGTCATGTAACTTTGTTTGGAAGGGCTCATGTTAAGGGCTAGAAAAGTGAATTTTGGAAGGTCTTACCACATATCACACACACACACACACACACACACACACACACACACACACACACACACACACACACACACACACACACACACACACACACACACACTCAAAATGACAGTTAAGGGTGAGGGCTTTTGGAATTCCCATTGCCTATTCCATTTGTGGTTGTCATGGGGAACGTGATTTAAAGAGGTGGTTGTTACTGTTTGTTGAGCTTAAATTGGGGTTTGTGTCCATCCATTTGGGGAGTAAAGAAGGTTTCCAGGTATTTTCCCACTTTGATAGAGGTTTTTTTGAATGTGGAAAGTGTGTAGTTGTTAGGCTGTGATGTTGGGGTAATGGAGGGTCTTTGGTGTGTTAGATGCCCCCAGACATGCACCCCCTGCTGTCCCAGTGTCATTCCAGGGTGTTGGTATCATTTCCTGGGGTGTCATAGTGGACTTGGTGACCCTCCAGACACGGATTTGGGTTTCCCCCTTAACGAGTATCTGTTCCCCATAGACTATAATGGGGTTCGAAACCCGTTCGAACACACGAACATTGAGCGGCTGTTCGAATCGAATTTCGAACCTCGAACATTTTAGTGTTCGCTCATCTCTAATAATAACATATAATGTATAATGGTAGATAATATGTTACATATATAATAACATATAATGTATAATGGTAGATAATATGTTACATATATAATAACATATAATGTATAATGGTAGATATGCCACATATATAATAACATATAATGTATAATGGTAGATATGTCACATATATAATAACATAATGTATAATGGTAGATATGTCACATATATAATAACATAATGTATAATGGTAGATATGTCACATATATAATAACATATAATGTGTAATGGTAGATATGTTACATATATAATAACATAATGTATAATGGTAGATATGTCACATATATAATAACATATAATGTATAATGGTAGATATGTCACATATATAATAACATATAATGTATAATGGTAGATATGTCACATATATAATAACATATAATGTATAATGGTCTGGTTTTCATTATCCAAAAACACAACATATTTCCCTGTAAAGCGAAATAAATCCTTCTAGATGGCGCTATCACGTGTCCAGTGGTTACTCTGATTCCGTACAAGCTGTTCATACAATACTCGGCAGGTTCTTCCAGCAGTTGATCCCCTCATACTGCACATACAGATCATCTTTACCTTAGATCAGATGTAAAAAAAAAAAAATTGGGCTAATAAAGCAACTAACAAACAGTTGGTCATGTGAAAATATCCAAAAGAAACAAATTATGACCAAAAACCAGTAATAAAATTATTTCATTAACATAACTATAACACAAACAATATAAATATATATAGTGATGGGTACGTAAGAGAATCACCATAACACTGGGGTGGAGTGCTTGGCTGGGTAAGGCTTTCATGAGAAATTATTCTATTTTATCCCATTGAACGTCTCTTATACTGTCATCAGAAAATCCACAGTCAGAGGATTCACCATTCCCAAGGCAAGTGAGGAGAATAAAGCAAACACTAAAGGGGATCTGAGTTGTCATGAAAAGTTGAAATATCTACAGGGTCTTGGTGGGCAGTCTGTTCTCTGGCTGTGTGATGCCAACTGCACCTTTGGATAGTAGTAAAGCATCTACATTTTCGTCAAAGTGACAGATACCACACCCCCATGTTGAAGGCCTTTCCCTTAGCTGCCAAAACACTTGTCATCAACACGCCCCAACACGCCCTTTTCCTTTGTGTTGTGACAGGTAAGCACAGACAAAAACACAAAGTTTTAAAAAGTTTAACAGATAAAGTGTTACAGTGCATATAAGTTCAAAGATACGGTTAGCAGAGTTTCATTATAATATATTCATATACAAATTATACTTGGGTACAGGGATATAGTCGGGTCTTATATACTTTACAGTGACAATTTTGTTGTTTCAAATCTGTTTGTGAAATTTGCGCGTACAAATCACCACCGAGTGAATGCTGAACAATATCTAAATAAACGAATAGCGTATAAAATTACAAATGTATATCTACATACACGCGGCGCTTTTCAATCTGATTGTTTTCATTATTGCCTTCAAACAAATTGCGCAGCCCTAAAATTGGCGAGAGCTTTTCGCCAGGCATAAAAATGTATGTCAGTAATTCAGGTGTATAAACGCACCTTTTTATGGGGTCAACCTAAAAGGTTCGCTCAGAAATTTTAAGATTTCAATGACATCATTAATAGCTTTTACAACATTGGCTACGGTAGAATAAAAACCACCTTTGATGCGGTATTCTGTCAGCGTGGCACCTTTTTTACTGAGATAGAAGGTGCCTTCTTGCAATCCAACAGTGTACAAGCTATACAGGTACTGGATTTCAGTCATAGTGACCTCATAAGGACCCGCTAAATGACTTTTGCGAGTTTTGTTGTATAAGCACCTATAGTATTTTCAGGGTAAGTTTTGGAGGATGCGTTACAAGGCAGCATTATAAAAAGCATGCAGATTCCATGATTTATATAGAAGTCAGCTGTTTTTTTATTTGTCTAAGATTTAAAAGAATGAGGATAGCCTAGTCACTTTACAAAAAATGAGTTTCACCCCTCACATGTCTCTTTCTCAGTATCTTTTCTATTCTGTGGACGTGTTCAGCATCCGCCAGGACTTTCTGTAACTCTTCTTTGTAAAATGAGTCTTCTATTGGATCATTAGCCAAATCAACGAGTTTATACATTTGTTTTTGAAATCTTATATTAACATCCGAGACGATGAAAATTTCCTCTGTGTAAGACTGTTCATACCCTTTAGCAAAAGAAGTCTTACACTGGCTTATGCGCACATTGTTGCCTATCTATAAAGTCTTTGTTCAGTTTAAGACTCATGCATTTGCCATAAATGGTCCTCCATATTCTTACAGAATTGTATTTTGTTAGGTCCGCAGACCTGCACCGGATTGTATTGTGTTATGTATGATCATAACTGTATAAAAATGATTTACCGTATTTTACGGACTATAAGGCGCACTGGACTATAAGCCGCATTGCCCATGAGCGCCTTATAGTCCGTCTCGATTCATATATAAGGCGCACTGGACTATAAGCCGCAGTCCGGTGCGCATTATATCTTATTGAAAGCGGCGGCAGGCAGACTTTGCCAGCGGCCGCTTAACCGCCCGCATGCCAGCCGCTTCTATTGGAAGCGCTCGGCAGGCGAGGAGGGGCTCTATCAGCAAAATCATGCTGATAGAGCCCAACCGTAAAAGTTAGATTAAACTACCCCCCCGTTTTAAAATAAAAGCCTGAAACAGAATGTGAAACTTACCGAGCGGTGCAGGGTGGGCGGGCATTCAGGCCTCCTCTTCCTCCGATGTTCCGTCCTCCTCCTCCGGCGCTCGCTAACTGATAATGGCCTGGGCGCATGCGCAGTAGCCGTAGAAGAAGCATTATGATATTGCGCATGCGCCCAGGCCATTATCAGCGAGCGCCGGAGGAGAAGGACGGAACATCGGAGGAAGAGGAGGCCTGAATGCCCGCCCTGCACCGCTCGGTAAGTTTCACGTTCTGTTTCAGGCCGGTGTGACAGCAGGGCTGCCGGACACTTCCTATTCATTTCTATGGGAGCCGGCATGCGAGCACTCCCCATAGAAATGAATGGACTGCTTTTTTCCATTCATTTCTATAGGGAGCGCTCGCATGCCGGCTCCCATAGAAATGAATGGGAAGTGTCTGTCCATTCATTTCTATGGGGAGCGCTCGCATGCCGGCTCCCATAGAAATGAATAGGAAGTGTCCGGCAGCCCTGCTGTAACGCCGGCGTGTACGGCTGTGATACACGCCGGTGTTCTGTAGTGTGAATGCACCCTTACGGTGCCTTTTATGTATGTATGGAAGCGGCACGCAGACTTTGCCGCTGCTTCCATCCATATATAAGGCGCACCGGACTATAAGCCGCACTTACGATTTCTGAGGAAATCGTAGGTTTTTATGTGCGCCTTATAGTCCGGAAAATACGGTAGTTTGTCTATATATTGATATGTATTGCGTCTATTTAAAAATTTCTACATTTTTGTTTTTAAAGTTCTGTTATTGTTCCACTAAAGCGGCTTTCACACTGTTTATAGTAAAAAAAAAAATGGTGGATATTGCTCTCTTTACAAAGTTACTTTTTAGCATCATGCATACATTTGCTCCACCAATCTGTCTGTAGTTTATGAGGCTGATGATTCTTGAAAATCAATTCAAAGGCTTTGACTACAGAGGCCCCCATCTTATATCTCAAGCTGACACAGACACATATTTTGATAATACGTCGATCACGGTTAAAATATATTTTATACCGTCATTTTGTTTAGCGTAGTTTGACATATCACACGGGTCGGCTTGCCATTGTGAATCAATGGTTGCCACTATCACCTTATTTCTCACAAATTGTTTCTGTTAGAGTAGTTTAGTGATATAAGATAAGATAAAATAAGATAATCAGTCTCACAGTTGGGAAATTTCAGCGTGTTACAGCAGCCTAGTAATACAGATACAGGATAATACAGAGTAATATAATACAGACATAGACACACATAAGCTGAGAAGATATACTAGGAGTCCATAGCAGCTAAAGAAAAACGGAAGAGAAAGAAGGAAAACCTCATGGTCATCGTCATAATCATTAGTTCTCTGTGCGGAGTGTCTTCGCTTGGTCTGGTGTAGATTATACAGCCTGGTCGCGGTTGGAAGGAAGGACCTGCGATAGCAAATTCTCACACTTGGGGTGAAGCAGACGGTCACTTACAGTGCTGCCAAGTCCCATCAAGGTCTCATACATGGGGTGGGATTTGTTCTCCAGCATGGAGGTCACCACAGACAGTATCCTTCTGTCCCCCACCACCTGTACTGGGCCCAGGGGGCTCCCCAGGACAGAGCTGGCCCTCCTGATCAGACTGTCAAGTCTATTTCTGTCCCTGGCTGGTATACAGCGCCCCCAGCAGGCCACACCGAAAAAGATGGCTGAGGCAACCACGGAGTTGAAGAAGGTCCTAAGAAGTGTCCCCTGGACCCCCAGCCCTAAGAAGTGGTCCCTGGACCCCTGGACCCTCGGCCTCCTGAGCAGGTACAGTCTGCTGTGGCCCTTTCTGTGCAGCGCCTCCAGGTGATCAGCCCAGTCTAGTTTATTATTGAGGGGCACACCCAGATATGTATTCTTATTGATATATCTTAGGCTGCCATTTTGTCTTCAGTATACATTTTACTTGATATATTCAAGTTAGTGTAGCCTATGAACTTTTGTACTTTTATTAAGCAAGAATGCCAGATGTTATTTGTAGTATTGGCTGACATAGTAATAAGGGAAGAGTTGTCAACATTTATCATTTTCAGTACAATTGGCTAACAAAAGATCACAGAGAGGGAGTCTGGGAGTGCAGGTAATGGAAACCAGACTTAGGTGGAAAGCCTCCAACTTTTCATTTAGTGTTATATAAAAATGTACTTTTGACTAGCATGTTATTTGTCAGCATTTGATTGGATAACTTGTATTCTTAGTATGATCTGATTGGATGTTCCTGTATTCTGACCACTATAAAATAAACTGATTCTGGGCGGAACTTCGCAGAGCTCTGTCCGGATGCATAGAAGTATAACTCATGTGTGTCTGTCTGTAATGTCTGATTATACAATCTACCTGCTCAGTCCTGGGGTGAGATAACTGACAACTCTGACATTTCCTCTGCGGCTTATGAAATGTGTAAATTAGCTGATTTATCAGCCAAGAAGCTACAGCCGGCCTCTTTATACCATGTTTTTTAACAGATTGCCTTATTTTTTGCTGGACAAACTGTACTCTGTTAAGGCTTCATATTCCAGACGATTTACTCAGAAGCTGAAAAAAAAAATCTGAATGAGTAGAAATTAGGGAATAGCTGCATTTTCACCATTGTCTTGCTGGTTTCATGCTTCTGGTGCTCCCTGCAGGGTACAAATGACATGTTCCTTGTATTCTTTCAGCTCAGCAATAAAAGATTTAGATAGTTTTATGCTATGTTGTGTTACTACCTTTACAGAATTCCAAAACTTCAAAGAATGTAAAAAACCATATCATTGATCTTTGTATGTAGCTGTGTTATGTGTCTTTTTATGCGGCACAAGATGTAGCTTTTATTTGTACCATATTGATTAACATCTGAAGTTTTGATAACTCTTTCTTCATTATTTCTATGAGGAAATTAAAACCTAATTGGACAGAATATTGTAAAAGACAAGTGTTAGTAGTAGAGCCGGAGCCTCTGCAGCATTGTGCGGAGCCTGCCAGCCCTATCCTGTCTGCGCTCCCGGGTCCCCCACTTTTGGGTCTCAGGAAGCAGGCAGGAGCCTCTGCAGCATTTTGCAGAGCCCGCCAGCCCTATCCTGTCTGCACTCCCGGGTCCCCCACTTCTGGGTCTCAGGAAGCAGGCAGGAGCCTCTGCAGCATTGTGCGGAGCCCGCCAGCCCTATCCTGTCTGCACTCCCGGGTCCCCCACTTCTGGGTCTCAGGAAGCAGGCAGGAGCCTCTGCAGCATTGTGCGGAGCCCGCCAGCCCTATCCTGTCTGCACTCCCGGGTCCCCCACTTCTGGGTCTCAGGAAGCAGGCAGGAGCCTCTGCAGCATTGTGCGGAGCCTGCCAGCCCTATCCTGTCTGCGCTCCCGGGTCCCCCACTTCTGGGTCTCAGGAAGCAGGCAGGAGCCTCTGCAGCATTTTGCGGAGCCTGCCAGCCCTATCCTGTCTGCACTCCCGGGTCCCCCACTTCTGGGTCTCAGGAAGCAGGCAGGAGCCTCTGCAGCATTTTGCGGAGCCCGCCAGCCCTATCCTGTCTGCACTCCCGGGTCCCCCACTTCTGGGTCTCAGGAAGCAGGCAGGAGCCTCTGCAGCATTGTGCGGAGCTCGCCAGCCCTATCCTGTCTGCACTCCCGGGTCCCCCACTTCTGGGTCTCAGGAAGCAGGCAGGGGCCTCTGCAGCATTGTGCGGAGCCTGCCAGCCCTATCCTGTCTGCGCTCCCGGGTCCCCCACTTCTGGGTCTCAGGAAGCAGGCAGGAGCCTCTGCAGCATTGTGCGGAGCCTGCCAGCCCTATCCTGTCTGCACTCCCGGGTCCCCCACTTCTGGGTCTCAGGAAGCAGGCAGGAGCCTCTGCAGCATTGTGCGGAGCTCGCCAGCCCTATCCTGTCTGCACTCCCGGGTCCCCCACTTCTGGGTCTCAGGAAGCAGGCAGGAGCCTCTGCAAACATTGTGCGGAGCCTGCCAGCCCTATCCTGTCTGCGCTCCCGGGTCCCCCACTTCTGGGTCTCAGGAAGCAGGCAGGAGCCTCTGCAGCATTGTGCGGAGCCTGCCAGCCCTATCCTGTCTGCACTCTCGGGTCCCCCACTTCTGGGTCTCAGGAAGCAGGCAGGAGCCTCTGCAGCATTTTGCAGAGCCCGCCAGCCCTATCCTGTCTGCAATCCCGGGTCCCCCACTTCTGGGTCTCAGGAAGCAGGCAGGAGCCTCTGCAGCATTGTGCGGAGCCCGCCAGCCCTATCCTGTCTTCACTCCCGGGTCCCCCACTTCTGGGTCTCAGGAAGCAGGCAGGAGCCTCTGCAGCATTGTGCGGAGCCCGCCAGCCCTATCCTGTCTGCACTCCCAGGTCCCCCACTTCTGGGTCTCAGGAAGCAGGCAGGAGCCTCTGCAGCATTGTGCGGAGCCCGCCAGCCCTATCCTGTCTTCACTCCCGGGTCCCCCACTTCTGGGTCTCAGGAAGCAGGCAGGAGCCTCTGCAGCATTGTGCGGAGCCTGCCAGCCCTATCCTGTCTGCACTCCCGGGTCCCCCACTTCTGGGTCTCAGGAAGCAGGCAGGAGCCTCTGCAGCATTGTGCGGAGCCCGCCAGCCCTATCCTCTCTGCACTCCCGGGTCCCCCACTTCTGGGTCTCAGGAAGCAGGCAGGAGCCTCTGCAGCATTGTGCGGAGCCCGCCTGCCCTATCCTGTCTGCACTCCCGGGTCCCCCACTTCTGGGTCTCAGGAAGCAGGCAGGAGCCTCTGCAGCATTGTGTGGGGGTTGCTGGTCTCCTCCTGATTCGGACAAGGGACTTCCGGTTTTAGGCCTAGTCTCAGAGCATATTTAAGGATGGGCTCTTACTCCGGACCGCCGCTGGCTATTCAGTATTTCTCTGTGTTCCTGATAGTAAGTGTTTTTCTCTCCTGTATCTGACTTCCTTGTATTTGAACCCTGCTTTGACCTCTGACTCTGCCTTTTGCCTCCTGATTTGTGTACTGTGCCTGCTCCTGTTTATGACCCTGGCTTGCCTTTAGACCTCTGCTTCCTGAACCTGCTTTTGTACTACTCTGCCTCTCCTGTTACCAACCCGGGCTGCCCGACCTTCCTTCTGGATCACCCTCTGTACTGTGTTAACCTCTTGTTGATGACTCGGATGGAATGACTATGCTTTCACCTGCTGAGCACCGCTTGCCGCTGCCATCTGGTTTCTTGGACCTGCACTGCTACCCTGAGGATCTGTTGGTAAGAGTTCCCAGTGTCTCGTTCTGCTTTGATTTGTGGTGTGCTGTGTGTCTGGCATTTCCTGACCCGTAACTCTCTGCCTGTCAGTGCCGCCAAGTCCATCCACACCATCTGGGGCTCTGGTGAACAGCATTGTGGGGTAGGAATTGGTATGGCCCGGGCGTGCTGGACCCCCAGTGCCATATTTACCATTTTGATCAGTGTATCTAGTGCTGGTTCTCACTATCGGCTCAGAACTGCATCTGTTATCCTAACAACAAGAACCTCAACTACTGTGTGCAAAATATCATAAATCTGTATTAACTTTCTTAGATCTATTTGCACAATTACAATGTAGGTTCTCCTTTATCTACTCTCCACAGTGCACTGTTATGAAGTTGGCTAAACAGACTGTTGTTGCGCTTTAGCAATTCTCTTGGGACAAAACAGTATTGACTGCACTAAAAAGGAAAACCTCCATGTAGCTGCCAACCAATGACCAAGCCTGAGAAACTATTATTGTTTTCTGATTAATATCGACCTGATGATCTGCTGGAGGATCATTATAAGCTTCATAGTTAGGAGAGATGGTTCTTAGCTGGTTGGAATCGCTGGTCCTGCTCGGGATCCTTTCATGGTTCATCTACTCCACATGGAATGCCATATACAGAAGACGTAACCTGCCTCCGGGACCAACACCGCTGCCGATTTTTGGAAATGTCCTGCACATTAGGAGAGGGGAGATGGTCAAATCCTTGATGGAGGTCAGTTCTGAAGGGAAACCTCTAAAATATAGATTCACTGCTAATATTATGTAGAACCATCTTTGAGACATTAGATCTTCTATTCTTTGCCTCTTATCACTTTGGTTTTCCTTCTTTGAAGTCTCTCCAGCTCTTTTTTAAGGGCTGGTGCCATAAACTGGACAATAACTTCCAGGCTCAGTCACATCAGAGGTTTATAATGTTTGTCTTTAGAAGAATGTGTTTTCTACATTACTGTACGGCTTGCAGTGACTTGTTAGTTTTAGGAGCAGAAGACTGGCATTGGGCGCTTTATTTCAGTGATCCTTATTTATTGTAGATTTACACAACAGGAATCCATCTGATCCCCCTGTACATTACTAGCGGCATCTCTGTAAGCTATACACACAGCGGCCAGTATAATCTCAGCATATACTTAATCCTACACATAAAGAAGCTGAGATATCACCTGATCCCTAATTCCATATTCTGTTGCAACAATCCCATATCATTGTTCTCATATATGTCAGGACCCTGTAGAGAAGGAGATATTACATATAATGTGGCCCCGCGTTTCTGTTCTTCAGAACTTTCTCAGGTTTAAGGATATGTTAAGACACATTGACCTGATCCCTACTTCAGGCGATGTCTGCCATATTCTGGTGCAAAAAACCCATATTATTAACCCTTCTATTTCTGAGTATTCTTACTTGGCAATATTTTCCACACATGCCTATAACTTTTGCACAGAGCAGTAGTTATGTCTAATGCTGAGGATTGTGGTATTTCTACATACCATAAAAGTGCAGGGTTAGTCTTTTCTAACATGAATATTTTAATACTTTGAAATTGCATAGACTATATATATATATATATATATATATATATATATATATATACTCTACCATTAGATTAACACAATAATCAAATGTGTTACTCAAAAAGGGAACATGTGTCCGCCGGGTCAGAGGGTGGCTCAATTATGGCAGCGTCCATAGCTATGTATGCACAGCGATCGATCGAGAAGGCAGGGGAGGTAATAAATCTGCCCTGTCTTCTCTCTGGGAGCTCCGGCTGAAGTTACAGCCAGCTCCTAGTGAAAGCAGCTGCACGATCTCCGTGCAGCTGCTGTGTTCTGACTGGAATGTACAGGTACGTCCTGTCAGAACTAGGCAACCACTTCCCGGACGTATAGTCTATGGGCGGTCCGGAAGTGGTTAAAGGGGTATTCCCACGTCGCATACTCACCAGTCTTCAATGCTGTAAATTCTTATTTCTTCCGGCTTTGTTGTGTCATTGGTGGGCAGGGTTACATATGCAAAGCCTGTGGCGATAAGACGCCGCTTCTATGCCGCTGGCCCTGCGTGCGCTCCTGTTGCAGCTAGGCATCGGATGTACAGCCTTCACAATGCAATGCAGACCCGGCATCCACTGTAATAGAAAGGCGGATGCCGGGGAGGGTTAGACGCCGGCACAGATGCCTGCAACATCGCTACGCTCCAGCCCTGCATGAAGCCAGCAGCGGTAGGAGCGATGCTGCTATTCCGCTCCTCCGCTCCTCCGCTCCCCCCTCCCCTCCGGAATAGCAGCATCACTCCTGCCGCTGCTGGCTTCATGCAGGGCAGGAGCGTAGCGATGTTGCAGGCATCTGTGCCGGTGTCTAACAATCCCCGGCATCCGCCTCTCTATTACAGCGGATGCCGGGTCTGTATTGGTGGCCCTTCCCCCCCTCCCCCAGGCTCGCTCCCGTGCACTTAGCCCATCCTCCCTCCCCCCTCAGAGCAGCAGATACATCACTTGACTTTTGACCAGATAAGTCCAGGACTGTGTCAACAGAGAGATGAATAAAGTAAGATAGTGGAGAAACAAAGCAGTTTTGCTGAAGCAATGTATTTAGGAAAAGTCTTACATGCACAATATCAAGCAGTATAGATAGGATCCTTGTGACGGGACAACCCCTTTAATCTACATACACACAGGACATTTGTCTTAGACCTTATACAATTGCACATCTGGGAAAGATCAGCAGTTACTAAGCAAAGTGAAATTATGTTTCATCAGACTGTATATACACTGCACAGATGACTATTACAGATACAAGTCTGGACCATGTAGACCGGCTGCCTTGGTGCATAAATGGGGATAAAAAATGGATGTTTTGATGTTTCTTGCACCTTGTACTGGTTTTCCAGATAGCTCTGCATCCTGATTTTGTGAATCTCATTTTGGATATCAGTGAAAAACCTGTGATCAGTTGTTATGGATACCTGGAGTAAAGCTGTATCTAATCCTTCCCCGTGTAGTACTGTGTTTAGACGCAAGTATCTAATCCTTGTTGGTGTGATACTGTGTGCAGATGTGTATATCTAATCCTCCCCCGTGTGGCATTTTGTGAAGAGGCATGTATCTAATCCTCCGGTAAGTGAAACCATGTGCAGACGTGCATATCTAATCTTACGGCATGTGGTACTAAGTGTAGACGCGCGTATCTAATCCTCTGGTGTGTGGTACTGTGTGCAGACAGGTGTATCTAATCCTCTGGCGTGAGGTACTGTCTGCAGATGCGCGTATCTAATCCTCCCCCGTGTGGTACTGTGTGCTGAGACGCGTATCTAATTATCTGGCATGTGGTACTGTGTGCAGAGGCATGTATCTAATCCTCCAAAGTGTGGTACTGTTTTCAGACGCACGTATCTAATCCTCCCCTGTGTGGTATTGTGTGAAGAGGCGCGTATCTAATCCTACGGCGTGTGGAACTGTGTGTAGACGCATCTATCTAATCCTTCAGCATGTGGTACTGTGTGCAGACGCGTGTATCTAATCCTCCGGCATGTGGTACTGTGTGCCGACGCACGTATCTAATCCTCCCTGTGTGGTACTGTGTGCTGAGATGCATATCTAATTCTCTGGCTTGTTGTACTGTGTACAGAGGCATGTATCTAATCCTCCAAAGTGTGGTACTGTATGCAGACACACGTATCTAATCCTCCCCTGTGTGGTATTGTGTGAAGAGGCACGTATCTAATCCTACGGCGTGTGGAACTGTGTGTAGACGCGTGTATCTAATCCTACAGAATGTGGTACTGTGTGCAAAAGCACGTATCTAATCCTCTGGCGTGTGGTACTGTGTGCAGATGCGCGTATCTAATCATCTGGCATGTGGTACTGTGTGCAGATGCATGTATCTAATCCTCTGGCATGTGGTACTGTGTGCAGAAGCGCGTATCTAATCCTCCCTTATATGGTACTGTGTGCAGATGCACATATCTAATCCTCTGGCATGTGGTACTGTGTGCAGATGTGCGTATCTAATCCTCCCACGTGTGATACTGTGTGCAGACAGGTGTATCCAATCCTCTGGCGTGTGGTACTGTGTGCTGAGACGTGTATCTAATTCTCTGGCTTGTGGTACTGTATGCAGAGGCATGTATCTAATCCTCCAAAGTGTGTTACTGTGTGCAGACACACGTATCTAATCCTCCCCTGTGTGGTATTGTGTGAAGAGGCGCGTATCTAATCCTATGGCATGTGGAACTGTATGTAGATGCACGTATCTAATCCTACGGCATGTGGTACTGTGTGTAGATGTGCATATCTTATGCTCTGGTGTGTGGAACTGTGTGCAGATGCGTGTATTCAATCCTTTGGCATGTGGTACTGTGTGCAGATGCATGTATCCAATCCCCCGGCGTGTGGTACTTTGTGCAGACGCATATATCTAATCCTTTGGCATGTGGAACTGTGTGCAGAAGCGTGTATTTAATCCTCTGGTTTGCGGGACTGTGTGCAGACGCGTGTATCTAATCCTCTGGCGTGTGATACTGTGTGCTGAGACGTGTATCTAATTCTCTGGCTTGTGGTACTGTGTGCAGAGGCATGTATCTAATCCTCCAAAGTGTGGTACTGTGTGCAGACACACGTATCTAATCCTCCCCTGTGTGGTATTGTGTGAAGAGACGTGTATCTAATCCTACGGCGTGTGGAACTGTGTGTAGACACGCGTATCTAATCCTCTGGCATGTGGTACTGTGTGCAGACGCATGTATCCAATCCCCCGGCGTGTGGTACTTTGTGCAGACGTGTGTATCTAATCCTTCGGCATGCGGAGCTGTGTGCAGAAGCGTGTATTTAATCCTCTGGTTTGTGGGAATGTGTGCAGACGCGTGTATCTAATCCTCTGGCGTGTGATACTGTGTGCTGATCTGTGTATCTAATCCTCTGATGCGTGTATCTCAGTTTGGATATCAGTGTTGTATTGTGCATGTGGAGTGACCGTGTGACCAAATTTGGTGAAGATCGGTCCAGTCGTTTGATTCGCATTAGAGAACAGACAGACAGACAGACAGAAATTCATTTTTATAATATAGAGAGATATATTATTATATTCCCTAAACCGTCCCGATAGAATGACCGAGGATCCAAGTGAAAAAGAGGTAGAGCCACAGTTCACACCATCTGCAGTCCAGCTTTCACATCCTGCTGGGATTGGTCACTATGTTAGGTTGGGTTAAGCTTACCATGACACTATTCAAGTGCATTGACCTGATCTGTCTTAGGACCAGAACAACAGACTACAAAGCCAACATAATGTCTGATTCAGACGCAGAGATTCTGCACACAGGAGATCTTTATTCTGATTAAAACAATAAACAAAAAAAGTTCGGTATTTGTTGGATGGAGGAGGAAACCTGGTCTGACCATTGTATTATATCACCAAAGGAATCCCTTATACTGCAATGCTTCATGTATAAGATGTATGATAATGTATCCTCTATGCTGTAATATATCCTAAGGAAGATTTTGGTCTTTCAGTTCAGTAAGAAATATGGCTCAGTGTACACTGTGTATTTTGGACACTATCCAGTAGTTGTCCTGTGTGGTTACGACACTGTCAAAGAAGCGTTACTTGATCGAGCAGAAGACTTTGGTGGTCGGGGGAGGATTCCTACTTTTGATGATTTTTTTAAAGGATATGGTAAGTCTGTCAGTATTCTGTACATGTACAGCGATGTATGGAGAGGTTCACACTGGATTACAATACACAATATGTCATGATTTTTGTTTCAGGGGCAAGTTTTAGCAACGGAGAAAGATGGAGGGATCTTCGTAGATTTTCCATCACAATGCTAAGAAATTTTGGCATGGGAAAGAAAAACATTGAAGAAAGAATCCAAGAAGAGGCGCAATTTCTTGTAGAAGAGATAAGATCACACAAAGGTACAAAATCATTTACACAGTCAAATTACAGAGTGTAGAGGTCATTGTATTACTGCATTACATGGTATATATTATACAGCATTACTGTATGCTCAGGTATATCAATTATTCCCTTCCTTCCTTTCCAAATGCTCTTTAATCCCAGGACCAGAACTTTCCTGTCTTGATGGCCGACCAATACACACAGGTATATGCACTTAGTAAATGACTTCCGACCTCCAGAGTTACACACATGAGTTGGTGGCCATCAATCCTTTTCCCACAGTAGACTCTCCCTGACACACTCATAGACTAGGTCTCCTCGGGCTCCTCATGACGTGGTAGTTGCTTTTCAGAATCACATGGACCGACCAACCCAATGGACTCAGCATATGGACAAACTCTTCATATTGGCTCACCCAGGATGGCGTGAAATCTGCCCTTATACAGCGCACCTTCACCCTCTTCTTACCCGAATGTCACATCATAGCTAGTATGGAATCATTCCATAGGACATGCCGAATTCCTCCTGCCATGGTACTACAGCTGGATGTGACCGACCTTCTACCGTCACACACTACCTGCAGAGGAAATACAACACTATACAATGTCCATCACCATCTGTTATACAGACTGTCTGCCGGCAGCTACAATGTAACTGATGAATGAACTCCGTGTCTCGGGGGATACTAATCTGTCTTGGGACACTGTAAATAGTCATCTAAGTCACCCTCCTAAGATCACCTCTCCTCCTTACACCTCCTTCCCTTTATATCTCTTCTGTCCTTTCACCCCTTTTTGCTTATTGGAAAAAATAAAATTTTCTCCAGTTAACAATGATTTTTTTGTTCTATGTTGTTTCTACAGAACAATTCTTTGATCCAACCAAATTTTTAGTGCAGGGAGTTGCAAATATAATTTGCTCGATTGTGTTTGGAAACCGCTTTGAATACAGTAATGATAGCTTCCAGAATCTTCTGACCATGTTCAATGCTGTATTTGTGGATATAAGTGGTGCGTGGGGACAGGTAAGAGCCAAGACATTTCTGTATTAATACTGGACACCTGCATCAGATTTAGCACCCACTAAATGAGAATAGGGCATGAGTAACAATAGCAGATGCCGAGGTATCAGTCATACTAATGTGTTTGACGGGGTCTCATTTAATGATACAGAGGAGGGGAGACGAAGGAAGAGGAGGGAAGAGTGGCATAGAGGAGGCGAGAAGAGGGCAGAGGAGGGGAGAAGAGGAGAAAGGAGGGCAGAGGGGGGAGAGGAGGGCAGAGGGGGGAGAGGAGGGCAGAGGGGGGAGACGAAGGAAGAGGAGGGAAGAGTGGCACAGAGGAAGCGAGAGGAGGGCAGAGGAGGGGAGAGGAGGGCAGAGGAGGGGAGAAGAGGAGAAAGGAGGGCAGAGGAAGACAGAGGAGGGCAGAGGGGGGAGAGGAAGGTATAGGATGGAAGAAGAGGAGAAAGGAGGGCAGAGGAAGGGAGTGGAGAGAAGAGCGTTTTCCATGGTTCCATTCTTTGTCCACAGTGCACAACATAATCCAGAAGTTTCCACCCCATGCCATTGTAGCTAATCTATTTGGATGGAAGAGAGAAATTGCTGAAAGGTTGTAACGCAGGATAGTCTGCATGGTGGATAAACAGCCCCAATCATGTTCCGTGTCCTGCAGGGGGCATCAGTGTCAGTGCCAACTATGTGTCAGGAGACCCAGGAGGACCCCACTGACACAGAGACATAAAAAAGCTAGACTGCAGTTTACAGCCAAAATGTAAGTGAGGAAGCCAAAAGGCTACTGAGAAAACGTCTTGTGTATAGATGAGACCAAGACAGAGCTTTTTAGTAAAGCCAAACATTTTATGTATTTTTTTTTTTTTTAAATGCATAAACATGTGTTATTGGAATCATTTTCCAGGAGAGATAGTTTACTTTTTGGAAAAGTTTCAGAAGTGCCAAAATGCCCATGACTGTATATGTTCATTATTGTGTCTACTGCAAATGTATTTAATAAGTAAGAAAGGTCACAAACTCCCAAGTCACAAAATCTTTTATAAGCATCTGGCTAGAAGTCACGTTATCACTAGAGATGAGCGAACACTAAAATGTTCGGGGTTCGAAATCCGATTTGAACAGCCGTGCACTGTTCAACTGTTCGAACGGGTTTCGAACCCCATTATAGTCTATGGGGGGAAATGCTCGTTTCAGGGGTAGGCAACGTTCGAACAAATTATACTTACCAAGTCCACGAGTGAGGGTCGGGCTGTATCCTCCATGTAGTCTTCTCCATGCAGCATCCTGGCGGCATCTTCCGGCTGTTCATTCACTCTGCCAGGCATCGGGCCTGGGCAGAGCCGACTGCGCATGTCCGCTTCTAGTGCGGGCCTTGGCTGTCGCAACGGGACTAGATGCTGTCACCACGCCTTAATTTTGTGTGCTAATAGTGTTGTGATTTGTCACATCACAACACAACAAGGTAAGGGGCTTTAATTTATGCCTATTGCCTCATCTTATCAGGAATACTACACTATTGGCGCTCGGTGTCTCTCTCTTTTCTTTTTTCATGGATGTTTTGCTTTCCCAGTATATTAGTTACTAGGTTAGTATTACTATTACTTACAATGAGTAATGTGTATCTCTTATTCCAGATGAAGGATATGCTGCCCTCAGTCATGCACTATGTACCAGGACCCCACCAGAGGATTAACAAAAGCTTGCGTAAACTCACCGATTTCATTGAGACGCGAATCAAGATGAATGAGGAGTCATTTGATCCAAACTCACCCAGAGATTACATTGACAGCTTTCTTATAAAACAGCAGCAGGTAAGTGACTGAGGATTAGGAGAGGGGTAATAAGTGTAAGTGGTTGGTGGGCCACCTGTATATGGTTGGGTTAGAGTCCAATGGCCTATCCCAATACAATAGCTGACTGTAGGCTCGGCCTTCATAAAGTCCATCTGATTCAGAAATCCAATGGGTACATAGTGGTACAGAAGGGTTTGTGCCAATGCATGTCAACATATTATTGGGTAATGCAAAATAAAATATTTTTGATCCAATAGCTGGTTGTTATGGTTCTGTGTAAATATTTAAAAATGATATTTTTAAACGACAGACCCGCTAGTCTGCAAGGCACTGCAGCGCGGTCCACAGGCCCAGATGGGCGGCTGTATGTCAGAACAGTACACTACCAGTTAAACTGCACTGGCAGTGATGTGGTGCAGTGCCAAATGTGAACAGGCTGTAATAAAACCCGGCCAGTTAACCTCACTGGTAAGGTGCACCTGTACAGCTGAAACAGCAAGGCTGCCTAGGGTTAACCGTTACCCCAGGTCAGCAACGTGACATGCTCCTGCTACAGCTAGGAGAAACAAAGGAAGTCTTGAGAGTTCAAAGGGCTACCTCGGGGACCACACCTGCTGACAGCACCTCAGGCTGGAACAGAGTCCACGGCTCCTAGCCTTACTGTAGGGCTGCCAGTTCAGGGTTTACAGGTTCTAAACTAAGTACAGACAGAGGCCTATTCTACAACCTGCCTCAATGCTGGAACCTGGCCCTGACTACTGTCATTAGCGAACTTAGTCAAAGTGTGAGCACCCGGCGGGCGTCAGCTCATACTATATAAAGGGAAGTCCCCACCCAGCAGGGGCAGTGGCCATGACATCACTGGTCATGCCCAGTATGGCCAAAATGGGACTTAATCTGTGAGCGGTTCCAAAATGTCTGAGCATGCTCAGTAGGTTAGAAACGGCACTTAGTCTGTGAGTGGCTCCAAAATGTCTGAGCATGCTCAGAAGGGAAAAAACTGGACTTATACTCCAGTCGCCTCACTGCATGAGGGTGAGAGTCGGATTGACCCGCAGGTGGCGCTATGCGCCGTGATGGAAACCTGCGAGACCCGATCCTAACACTGGTGTTATTACCAGGGTACAACTTGTTAAATCTAAAGCCAAGTCCATAAAAGAAATTGTGTCCATGTCCTATTGTTGTAAGTCATTATAGGGGTGGGATATTTGGGGGCTACTTTAGAAATTTATTATTTACTCATGTCTTTAACTTGGTCAGATACATCTTAAAACTTTCACCCCAAAATGGAATATCCCTATAAATCATAATCCCACAAATTGTGTTTTACAGGAACAAGACAATACTAACTTTAACAGGAGAAACATGATAATGACCATACTCAATATATTTTTTGCCGGGACGGAAACAGTCAGCAGCACTCTAAGTCATGGATTAATGTTACTTATGAAATACCCCGATATACAAGGTCAGTAAGAAACCAGAAATGCACACCGGGTAATAACCTCTTGTTAGAAGGGTCTAGTCAGTAAGAGATGACTTTATCTGCGGCACAGCCATAAATAACATGACATGTTACATAGATTTTATTCATTTTATCAGCCTGTCCATGTAACAATTTGCTTCTAACTTGTCAGATACAGTAAGTTACTTTTGACCTAATAACATAGTTTTTCAAATTGGGACAGTTTATTAAACTTATGTTGTTAAAATCTGATTGGCTGACGCACTTGTGGGCAAGTACAAGGTAAATAAAGAACCTAAATGGAGACTGCACTGGATCTCGGGCTGAAAGGAGAGGTGAGTATACAGTGTTTATTATTTTAAGTCTTGCTCTGGGGTGAAAAAAGGAACTGGAACTGCCCTCTTATTATTGGTTAATAATTGTTTATTATTTCCCCCAATATTTCTTTCCCAGCTAAAGTGCATGAGGAAATAGACCGTGTGATTGGTGACGGCCGCATCCCAAACATCGAGGACCGCAGCCAAATGCCATATACAGATGCTGTAATCCATGAGATCCAAAGATTCGCTGATATTATTCCCATGAATGTTCCTCGCGCAACCACCAGAGATGTTCACTTCAGGGGATACACTATTCCTAAGGTAGGAGAAGGAAAAACGGGTAAACCAGGGAAACCGCTCTATAAACTCACAACTCCCTTGCACAAGAGATGTGTCTGGTGTCGCAGAGCTGTCTCTTTCATATAAAGGCGGCCAACCTGCAAAGCCAGATACAAACCATGAACAACTTCCCCTGCTTCTGTATAAATGGAGACCATTTCTTATTTCTTACAACCTCTTTAACGGGGTTCTCCAGGAATTTTTTCTTTATAGCGCATCTTAGGCCATAAATATCTGATCATTAGGGGGAAGGGCAGATCAGTTGTATGAGGCCACTTCCAATGCCAGAACTGTACACACCCCGGGGCTAGAAGCTGATGGCTCTGGTCCCTGTATAGTGGCTGGTTGAAGATAATGGATTCAATGGGAGCTAAGCCAAAGACTACATCCGCGACCTTTTCATTCTCAATGAACTGACATTTCTCGGTCTCACACAAACATGGCTGACACCCTCAGACACCGCCTCCCCCGCCGCCCTCTCCTATGGAGGTCTGCAATTCTCACATACTCCCCGTCCCAACAATAAACCTGGTGGAGGTGTAGGCATCCTCCTGTCAGACAAGTGCTCATTTGCCCCAATCCAAGTGCTACCTGCCCTCACACCCCCCCTCCTTTGAAGTGCACTCTGTTCGTATCTACTCACCCTCCAACCTCCAACTGGCTGTCATATATCGACCGCCGGGACCTACCGCTGCCTTCATTGACCACTTCACCACCTGGCTTACACACTTCCTATCCACAGACACCCCCACCATCATCATGGGTGACTTCAACATCTCCATTAACACAGACCCCCCCCCACACCTCCAGTCTCTTGTCCCTCACTACCTCCTTTGGTCTCTCCCAATGGTCCTCCTCTGCCACCCACATAAAAGGGGGCACCCTAGACCTCATATTCACCCGCCTCTGCTCCATATGCAACCTCTCTAACTCTCCATCCACACTCTCTGACCACAACCTGCTGACATTCTCTGCCTTCTCCTCTCCAATAGAAACCCCAACCGCTAAACCAACACGCCCCCGCAGGAACCTCAACCGCCTTGACACCTGCACCCTCTCAGACTCTCTCCTACCACTCGCTGACATATCCTCAATCCAGGACATAGATGCCGCTGCTGCCTTCTATAATACCACCATTACCTCAGCCCTTGATTCTGTGGCCCCCTACACATACACCAGAGCCTGACCAATCAATAGGCAACCCTGGCACACTGACCTGACTAAAAAACTGAGACGTGCCTCGCGGGTTGCAGAACACCTCTGGAAGAAAAGCCACTCCCAGGAAGACTTCCTCAGTTACAAAGAGGCAGTTCTCTTATTTAAGAACACACTCACCTCCGCAAAGCAGGTCTACTTCACCACACTCATATCTGCACGCTCTCGAAACCCCAAACAGCTATTCTCCACCTTCAACTCCCTCCTCCATCCTCCTGCCCCCCCTCCGACATCACTTATCTCAGCTGACGACTTTGCCTCCTACTTCAGAACTAAAATTGACACCATTAGAGACAGTTTCACCCTACTCCCCCGACAATCCATCAACCCAACTACTTACTGCTCCTCATCCCTGACCTGTTTCTCCACCATCACTGAAGAAAAACTCTCCTCCCTAATCTCCAAATCCCACCTCACCTCCTGTGCGCTTGGCCCGATCCAGTCACATCTCATCCCCAAACTCGCTGAAGTCATTACTCCAGCCCTAACCCATCTCTTCAATCTCTCCCTAACCAATGGATCCTTCCCCTCAGCCTTCAAACACTCCACTGTCACTCCTATACTTAAGAAACCGTCCCTCGACCAGTCCTCTCCAGCCAACTATTGCCCCATCTCACTACTCCCGTACGCCTCAAAACTGCTTGAGCAACACATCCACTCCGAACTACTCCGATCTCTCCTCCTATCTCTCGTCCAACCTGCTCTTTGACAGACTTCAGTCAGGCTTCAGACCCCGGCACTCCACTGAAATTGCTCTAACAAAAGTCACCAACAACCTTCTAACTGCCAAAGCCAAGCGCCATTACTCTGTCCTCCTCCTCCTTGACCTCTCCTCTGTCCTCCTCCTCCTTGTCCTCTCCTCTGTCCTCCTCCTCCTTGTCCTCTCCTCTGTCCTCCTCCTCCTTGTCCTCTCCTCTGTCCTCCTCCTCCTTGACCTCTCCTTTGTCCTCCTCCTCCTTGTCCTCTCCTCTGTCCTCCTCCTCCTTGTCCTCTCCTCTGTCCTCCTCCTCCTTGACCTTTCCTCTGTCCTCCTCCTCCTTGACCTTTCCTCTGTCCTCCTCCTCCTTGACCTCTCCTCTGCCTTTGACACAGTTGACCACTCCCTCCTATTAGAAATTCTCTCATCCCTTAGTATCTCAGACCTGGCCCATTCCTGGATCTCCTCATACCTCACCGACCGCACATTCAGCATCTCCCACTTGCACACCACCTCCTCACCTCGCCCTCTCTCTGTAGGTGTCCCCCAGGGCTCCGTCCTAGGACCCCTCCTGTTCTCCATCTACACCCTTGGCCTGGGCCAACTCATAGAATCTCATGGCTTTCAATACCATTGCTATGCCGATGACACCCAAATCTACATCTCTGGACCAGACATTACCTCCCTGCTGACCAGAATTCCAGATTGTTTAGCGGCCGTAGCCTCCTTCCTCTCCTCCCGCTTTCTCAAACTCAACATGGAGAAAACAGAGTTCATCATCTTCACCCCACCCCATATAGCCCCTCCACCTGACCCATCTATCAAAGTTAACGGTACCCCACTTACCCCTGTCTCACAGGCTCGATGTCTTGGGGTAACCCTGGACTCCCACCTATCCTTCAAGTCACACGTTCAAACCCTCAACACCTCCTGCCGCCTCCAACTGAAAAACATCCACCGAATCCGCTCCTTCCTCACCCCAGAAACTACCAAGATGCTCGTCCAGGCCCTCATAATCTCCCGCCTAGACTACTGCAACACCCTTCTCCATGGACTCCCAGCTAACACCCTCGCTCCCCTCCAGTCCACCTTAAACTTCGCTGCTCGCTTAATCCACCTCAGCCCCCGATCTTCATCGGCTGCTCCCCTCTGCCAGTCCCTCCACTGGTTACCCATAGCCCAGCGAATTGAGTTTAAGCTACTAACGCTAACATACAAAGCTATCCACAACCTGTCCCCTCCATATATCTCTGACCTTATCCTCACCTGTCCCCTCCATATATCTCTGACCTTATCCTCACCTGTCTCCTCCATATATCTCTGACCTCACCTGTCCCCTCCATATATCTCTGACCTCATCCACACCTGTCCCCTCCATATATCGCTGACCTCCTCCTCACCTGTCCTCTCCATATATCTCTGACCTCACCTGTCCCCTCCATATATCTCTGACCTCATCCTCACCTGTACCCTCCATATATCTCTGACCTCATCCACACCTGTACCCTCCATATATCTCTGACCTTATCCTCACCTGTCCCCTCCATATATCTCTGACCTCACCTGTCCCCTCCATATATCTCTGACCTCATCCACACCTGTCCCCTCCATATATCTCTGACCTCATCCTCACCTGGCCCCTCCATATATCTCTGACCTCATCCACACCTGTCCCCTCCATATATATCTGACCTCACCTGTCCCCTCCATATATCTCTGACCTCACCTGTCCCCTCCATATATCTCTGACCTCATCCACACCTGTCCCCTCCATATATCTCTGACCTCATCCTCACCTGTCCCCTCCATATATCTCTGACCTCATCCACACCTGTCCCCTCCATATATCTCTGACCTCATCCTCACCTGTCCCCTCCATATATCTCTGACCTAATCCACACCTGTCCCCTCCATATATCTCTGACCTCATTCTCACCTGTCCCCTCCATATATCTCTGACCTCACCTGTCCCCTCCATATATCTCTGACCTCATCCTCACCTGTCCCCTCCATATATCTCTGACCTCACCTGCCCCCTCCATATATCTCTGACCTCCTCACCTGTCCCCTCCATATATCTCTGACCTCATCCTCACCTGTCCCCTCCATATATCTCTGACCTCATCTCCCGCTACCTGCCCACACGTAACCTCAGATCCTCCAATGACCTCCTACTCCGCTCTGCTCTCATCCGCTCCTCACACAACCGCCTCCAAGATTTCTCTCGTGCATCCCCCATACTCTGGAACTCCTTACCACGACACATAAGACTGACCCCCACAATCACAGGCTTCAAGAAGGCCCTGAAGACTCCCCTATTCAGGAAGGCCTCCACCCCCCAATAACACTATCACCGCACCCCTATCTGTACAGGCTCCCCCTCTCCTTCTGTCTCTTCTTCCCTCATAGATTGTAAGCCCTCGCGGGCAGGGCCCTCTACCTCACTGTGCCAGTCGGTCACTGTTAGTATTATATCTACCTGTATATTCTGTGTATTGTATGTAACCCCCAAATGTAAAGCACCATGGGATTAATATAATAATGTACAGCACCATGGAATTTATATAATAATGTACAGCACCATGGAATTAATCTAATAATGTACAGCACCATGGGATTAATATAATAATGTACAGAGCACCATGGAATTAATCTAATAATGTACAGCACCATGGGATTAATCTAATAATGTACAGCACCATGGAATTAATTATAATAATGTACAAAGCACCATGAGATTAATATAATAATGTACAGAGCACCATGAGATTAATATAATAATGTACAGCACCATGGGATTAATATAATAATGTACAGAGCACCATGGGATTAATATAATAATGTACAGAGCACCATGGGATTAATATAATAATGTACAGAGCACCATGGGATTAATATAATAATGTACAGAGCACCATGGAATTAATATAATAATGTACAGCACCATGGAATTAATATAATAATGTACAGAGCACCATGGGATTAATATAATAATGTACAGAGCACCATGGGATTAATATAATAATGTACAGAGCACCATGGGATTAATATAATAATGTACAGAGCACCATGGAATTAATATAATAATGTACAGCACCATGGGATTAATATAATAATGTACAGAGCACCATGGGATTAATATAATAATGTAAAGCACCATGGGATTAATATAATAATGTACAGAACACCATGGGATTAATATAATAATGTACAGAGCACCATGGAATTAATATAATAATGTACAGAGCACCATGGGATTAATATAATAATGTACAGCACCATGGGATTAATATAATAATGTAAAGCACCATGGGATTAATATAAAAATGTACAGAGCACCATGGGATTAATATAATAATGTACAGAGCACCATGGGATTAATATAATAATGTAAAGCACCATGGGACTAATATAATAATGTACAAAGCACCATGGGATTAATATAATAATGTAAAGCACCATGGAATTAATGGTGCTATATAAATAAACAATGATAATAATAAAATAATAAATATTAATAATTGGGGTCTGGCCATCTGTTTCTGGCTCTGTGCCCGGTACTGTGTATAGTATGAGCCTCAGAACATGGTCACCAGCGTCTGTGCACTACACCCATCAGATATTTGTAGCCTTCACTAAGGATAAACCATAAACTAAAAACTCCTGGACAACCCCTACATGTGTATACTTATAATGGCGGCCACACATTAGGTAGAAGTGGTGGATTATTGGACAACAACCACTGAGTGACCCATCTGTCTAGCGAGTGATTGTTTCATAGACTCGGCCATATACAGTATAATCCATATTGGCATTTATAGTCATACAGAATGGCCGTACATTTCCAGTGTCACTGGGAAAAGACAAATTATCATTCTCGGAATGTTCTTAAGAAGAAAAATCTGTTGTAAAGTGTAATGTGTATGAGCACCTTTAGTTTATTAGATATGATGTGTCCTCATATTGTGGTGGGTCATCCATTGAGCAGCCCCTTAGTCGGTGACCTGGGGAATCCATCACCTGCACTAACCTGGGTTACAGATGATACAATAGAAGTCATTTTACCATAAGAGTATTTTCCATCCCTCATGTGTCTAGGGTACAGACATCTATCCATTGCTGTGTACGGTTCATCAAGACCCCACAAAGCTTTCCCACCCCGACAAGTTTGACCCCAACAATTTCTTAGACAACAAGGGACGTTTTAAGAAGAACGAGTCCTACATGCCGTTTTCTGCAGGTATTAACAGAATGTAAATCACTTTGTCTACATAAGCCAATGGATGGTTTCTAAGACACTGACTGCTAATGGAGTTCTGGGAGATTGGGAGGAAGTTCAAGGATATTGAATAGACCAAAGGAAGAAAGGTAACATAGACAAAACTAATACAGCGGGTGCGGTATCATGAATTCAGTGACAGTACTGCAACTATTATGGGTTCACATATATTTAACATAATCTTATAACAAGGTACTGACTCTGTTCCACACAATAGCAATGAAAAAGATATGACATTAAGTGTGGAAACACATCTGCTTTATGTAATAGAGTGCCCCTCCTGTCCATCTGCTGTGGCTGGCCCATTAACTTAAAGGGAGTGTGCCATTATAGACACAGGACAGGGAACAAGTAATTAATCACTGGATTGGGGGGTGGGGGAGAGGGCAAATTCCACCTCCCCAGTAATCAAGAGGACGGGGACTGAAAGTCTTATGAATGGAGCCCCAGAGCACTTGATTGGCTTATATTCCTTCTACTTCTATGGGACTGTCTGGACTGTAATCTTCAGCATTGAATGGAGTGCCGAACACACAAGCACACTGGTAATCCATTCACAAGGAGGGATTAAAGGAAATTTTGGCCTCCCCCATCCATCTGATCATGGGGGACTTGACACTAAATATTATGGATAGGGTACAAGTGGGCTATGCTGCAATATGAGACACAACCCATTGGCTTTTCATAAAGAAAGTAGCCATGTATATTTAATCTTCTGCAGTCTAGTTCAGGTGGATTTGTTCACTCCTGACATTTTTTATGTATTTTTCTTTTACTGAAAAAAAAAAAAAAAGTAAAATCCAAACAATATAAACAATGAAAATGTAGCAGCAAATTGAAGTAGTCTCAGCACGCCGGATCATTCATTTTAAAAAAAAAAAAAAATCTAAAATTTTATTGTAGAGACATGCTCCAAGTTAAAAATATATATAAATATATATATATATATATATATATATATATATATATACGAATGCACCTGTCGATTTTCCAAGAATTATATATATATATATATATATATATATATATATATACACAGTGCCTACAAGTAGTATTCAACCCCCTGCCGATTTAGCAGGTTTGATAAGATGCAAATAAGTTAGAGCCTTCAAACTTCAAACAAGAGCAGGATTTAGTAACAGATGCATAAATCTTACAAACCAAAAAGTTATGTTGCTCAGTTAAATTTTAATAAATTTTAAACATAAAAGTGTGGGTCAATTATTATTCAACCCCTAGGTGTAATATTTTGTGGAATAACCCTTGTTTGCGATTACAGCTAATAATCGTCTTTTATAAGAGCTGATCAGGCCGGCACAGGTCTCTGGAGTTATCTTGGCCCACTCCTCCATGCAGATCTTCTCCAAGTTGTCTAGGTTCTTTGGGTGTCTCATGTGGACTTTAATCTTGAGCTCCTTCCACAAGTTTTCAATTGGGTTAAGGTCAGGAGACTGACTAGGCCACTGCAACACCTTGATTTTTTCCCTCTTGAACCAGGCCTTGGTTTTCTTGGCTGTGTGCTTTGGGTCGTTGTCTTGTTGGAAGATGAAATGACGACCCATCTTAAGATCCTTGATGGAGGAGTGGAGGTTATTGGCCAAAATCTCCAGGTAGGCCGTGCTATCCATCTTCCCATGGATGCGGACCAGATGGCCAGGCCCCTTGGCTGAGAAGCAGCCCCACAACATGATGCTGCCACCACCATGCTTGACTGTAGGGATGGTATTCTTGGGGTCGTATGCAGTGCCATCCAGTCTCCAAACGTCACGTGTGTGGTTGGCACCAAAGATCTCGATCTTGGTCTCATCAGACCAGAGAACCTTGAACCAGTCTGTCTCAGAGTCCTCCAAGTGATCATGAGCAAACTGTAGACGAGCCTTGACATGACGCTTTGAAAGTAAAGGTACCTTATGGGCTCGTCTGGAACGGAGACCATTGCGGTGGAGTACGTTACTTATGGTATTGACTGAAACCAATGTCCCCACTGCCATGAGATCTTCCCGGAGCTCCTTCCTTCTTGTCCTTGGGTTAGCCTTGACTCTTTGGACAAGCCTGGCCTCGGCACGGGAGGAAACTTTCAAAGGCTGTCCAGGCCGTGGAAGGCTAACAGTAGTTCCATAAGCCTTCCACTTCCGGATGATGCTCCCAACAGTGGAGACAGGTAGGCCCAACTCCTTGGAAAGGGTTTTGTACCCCTTGCCAGCCTTGTGACCCTCCACCATCTTGTCTCTGATGGCCTTGGAATGCTCCTTTGTCTTTCCCATGTTGACCATGTATGAGTGCTGCTCACAAGTTTGGGGAGGGTCTTACATAGTCAGAAAAGGCTGGAAAAAGAGATAATTAATCCAAACACGTGAAGCTCATTGTTCTTTGTGCCTGAACTACTTCTTAATACTTTAGGGGAACCAAACAGAATTCTGGTGGTTTGAGGGGTTGAATAATAAATGACCCTCTGAATAAACTTTTCACAATTTAAAAAAAAATTAAACAAAGAAATAACATTCTTTTTTGCTGCAGAGCATTTCACACTTCCAGGCTGATCTACAGTCCAAATGTCACAATGCCAAGTTACTTCAGAATGTGTAAACCTGCTAAATCTGCAGGGGGTTGAATACTACTTGTAGGCACTGTATATATATATATATATATATAACTAGTAGCATGTATCCACAATAAAATTTTGGAATAAAAAAAAAAAAAAATCATCCAGCGTCCTGAGACTACTTCAATTTGCTGCTTCTATTGTGTCTGTACCGGACATGACGTCCCGGGCATCTGGATGACTACAAGCACCTACTATTCCTCCATAAACAGTAAGAGACATTTATCATTTTTGTAATACGGGGTGAGACAAATTTTTCTTCTTTGCATATAATAAAAATGTAGTATATAAAATGTAGGAAGAAACAAAAAGTATGGTGTGTGAACAGCCTCATAAAATAGGGGTGAGAACGTACACACCAACCTGTGGACCTTGAGACGTAGACGGGAATCTCACAGATCTCCAGCTTATTCCACAACCCTAGGATGAGAGTATTGCATCAAACAATCCAAGTAAAAGAGGCCGTGATATAGGAAAGGGAGAGAAGAGGGAAATCTTGTATAATTGAAGAAAACTCCTCAGGGGCTTGTTGGACCAAACTTATGGTCCACCTAAACTGGTAACATATTGCAAGGCCCTAAATATAGTGACATAGGGTGTAATGAAGTCTGAAGCTGAAGCAGTTCCTCCATTCTATACACTTGGCGATTCCTTGCCACTGATTCCTAGTAGGGGGATGAACATGTTGTTTGTTCTCTACCATCTTGTCACAGTTTTATAGGAGTTCATCTGAAAGTTTACACCGCAGACCAGAGTTACTGTATAGAGTCCTTCCCTTGTTGAACTTCTCCCAGGCTTCAACAAGCCATTACATTGAAGGTGCAGCCTCCAGGAGAAGCCACATTCATTTGCAGTAGGTGTACCCCAGGTGGAACATTATGCAGATCCAGGGGTAAAAACCAATGGTCTCTATTACATGGAGGTCACCCTGCCCAAGATGGATGCTCACACATGACATGCTCACTTTCAGCATCCTCTTCTGGGCTCAGGCTGACATCAAATTTCCATGGATCACCAGTGGGGCATGGCAACACATGGAACCAGGGCAAAGCAACAAGATGTTGGCTCACCCTATGTGACCAATGAGGCCCAATCACAAGTCTCAGATGTGACCTCAGGTCATTTGATGTCAGTCGGAGGCAGGAAAAGGCTAGAAGAGGAGGCCAAGGAAGTGCCAGATGTCCAGGAGAGTTGAGGTAATGCAGCCATAAGTGTCTGTCATACATTCTCACCTCCCCTGGGCCTCCACTTATTATACGCTGGGGTCTTTATATTTATATATATCTAAATGGGTGTTTGATCATTGTAGCAAGGACTAGGAGAAAGAAAAGCATGATGGGTAATATCATGGGGTACGTGGAGACAGTATACACAATTTTGGTGATATTAAATCAGCCCAATGTAATTTGTAGCTAATGGGTTTCTCTCTCATTAGGGAAGCGGGTATGTCTCGGAGAAGGTTTGGCCAAGATGGAGCTGTTTCTTTTCCTAACAACCATCTTACAGCGCTTCAGATTACGTCCAGAGAGAGAGTTCACCGACAACGACATTAAACCCTTTATGACTGGCTTTGCAAATGTTCCCAAATTTTACCGAATGTCCTTCATCCCCCGAATGTGATGTTGGATGGAGAGGATGTGCGTCAGATGCAGCGAATAAGCTTCAGTCATGTGATCTGTGGAGTAGAGAGATGGGTCACATGGATGGAGTAATGAAATAACCAAAAGTAACAGATTTTTCAATGTATCACATGTGTAATATCCTGTGGAGAACATATAATGTATAATGGTAGATATGTTACATGTATAATAACATATAATGTATAATGGTCTGGTTTTCATTATCCAAAAACACAACATATTTCCCTGTAAAGCTAAATAAATCCTTCTAGATGGCGCTATCACGTGTCCAGTGATTACTCTGATTCCGTACAAGCTCTTCATACAATACTCGGCAGGTTCTTCCAGCAGTTGATCCCCTCACACCGCACATACAGATCATCTTTACCTTAGATCAGATGTAAAAAAAAAAAAAAAAAATGGGCTAATCAAGCAACTAGCAAACAGTTGGTAATGTGAAAATATCCAAAAGAAACAAATTATGACCAAAAACCAGTAATAAAATTATTTCATTAACATAACTATAACACAAACAACATAAATATATAGTGATGGGTACGTAAGAGAATCACCATAACACTGGGGTGGAGTGCTTGGCTGGGTAAGGCTTTCATGAGAAATGATTCTATTTTATCCCATTGAACGTCTCTTATACTGTCATCAGAAAATCCACAGTCAGAGGATTCACCATTCCAAAGGCAAGTGGGGAGAATAAAGCAAACACTAAAGGGGATCTGAGTTGTCATGAAAAGTTGAACTATCTACAGGGTCTTGGTGGGCAGTCTGTTCTCTGGCTGTGTGATGCCAACTGCAGCTTTGGATAGTAGTAAAGCATCTACACTTTTCGTCAAAGTGACAGATACCACACCCCCATGTTGAAGGCCTTTCCCTTAGCTGCCAAAACACTTGTCATCAACACGCCCCAACACTCCCTTTTCCTTTGTGTTGTGACAGGTAAGCACAGATAAAACGCAAAGTTTTAAAAAGTTTATTTAACAGATAAAGTGTTACAGTGCATATAAGTTCAAAAATACGGTAGAATAAAAACCACCTTTGTTGCGATATTCTGTCAGCGTGGCACCTTTTTTTACTGGGATAGTAGGTGCCTTCTTGCAATCCAACAGTGTACAAGTTATACATGTACTGGATTTCGGTCATAGCGACCTCATAAGGACCATATTCATAAGGGTAAGTTTTGGAGGATGCGTTACAAGGCAGCATTATAAAAAGCAGGCAGATTCCATGATGTATATAGAAGTCAGCTGTTTTTTATTTATCTAAGATTTAAAAGAATGAGGATAGCCTAGCCACTTTACAAAAAATGAGTTTCACCCCTCACATGTCTCTTTCTCAGTATCTTTTCTATTCTGTGGACGTGTTCAGCATCCGCCGGGACTTTCTGTAACTCTTCTTTGTAAAATGAGTCTTCTATTGGATCATTAGCCAAATCAACGAGTTTATACATTTGTTTTTGAAATCTTATATTAACATCCGAGACGATGAAAATTTCCTCTGTGTAAGACTGTTCATACCCTTTAGCAAAAGAAGTCTTACACTGGCTTATGCGCACATTGTTGCCTATCTATAAAGTCTTTGTTCAGTTTAAGACTCATGCATTTGCCATAAATGGTCCTCCATATTCTTACAGAATTGTATTTTGTTAGGTCCGCAGACCTGCACCGGATTGTATTGTGCTATGTATGATCATAACTGTATAAAAATGATTTAGTTTGTCTATATATCGATATGTATTGTGGCTATTTATTCCTGGCGCCGCCTTGTGTGTGACTGATACAGTGCTCCAAGCTGGGAGCAACCTTTATCTTTCCTTTTTCACTCTCTTTCTCTGTATCTTCAAGACTCCTGTAACCAAGCAAACTAGCACTATGAATTAGCAACTATAAATCGAATGGAAGATCCTGTGGAGTATTTTGTTCCTTTTGTTTCTATTGTTAACCATGGACAATGACTCAAGACCTGGAGTTTTTCCTGTTACCATCCCCCCAGGAGCTAAGGACAGCATAGACACCATGTGGCATGGAGGAGAAACCTACATGGAAGTGTGGACTTCTTCTTTTCAAGGAGATGATTTTTGGCGTCTATTGCTGATGTGGGAAGATGCTACAGCGGACTGATATTTCTCTCTATTACTGTGGACACGTGGGACTCCGTTACAGCCTGGAAACCTACCATCACCCACCTACCCATGTGTTTATGGAAGCTTGGCAAGAGAGCAGCACCCTGTCTACCTGGATGGCTTCAGACCTCTCGTGGGCAGTAGAACACAGTGGTAAGAAGAAAGGAAGAGGAGGAGGGCTTGTGATGAAGGACATTGGGGGCATTTGTTTGTGGTTAATGGACAATAGTGCTGATGCAAGATACCGAACTATCAGCTGTGAGCAGGAGATCTCACCACCTACCAAAGGAACTGCCACATGTTATCATGATAGCTGCATATGTCCCCCACCTCTGCAAAAAAAACAAACGTTTTTTGCCTGTTATATCTACATGCTGTGACCCCCCTCCTCGTGTCCTCCAACCACGGTCAGGCCGTATTATTAACATCACTCTGCACAGAGAACTAAATGATCCTGCAGTGTGTCTGTGTCTCTTTCTTTTTCGTTGCTCTGATTCCTAGGATTTCTTTATCTGCCATGAGCTTGTATGTGTTTCTCTCTTGTTATATACTACTGTACCATCTATGAAACTGTATCACTGACATTTCCCCATTGTGGGACTATTAAAGGATTATCTTATCTTATTTAAAAATTTCCACATTTTTGTTTTTAAAGTTCTGTTATTGTTCCACGAAAGCAGCTTTCACACTGTTTATAGTAAAAAAGAAAAAAAAAAAAAATGGTGGATATTGCGCTCTTTATAAAGCTGCTTTTTAGCATTGTGCATAAATTTGCTCCACCAATCTGTCTGTAGTTTATGAGGCAGACCGTGATGATTCTTGAAAATCAATTCAAAGGCTTTGACTACAGAGTCCACCATCTTATATCTAAAGCTGACACACACATATTTTGATAATAGTAAAAGTAGCCACTTTGGCTACTTTTACCGTTGTTGATTATCGTATCGGAGGGTAGGAGTCCACCCACAAGCCGTGCACTCCTGAAGACAGTCACATTATACAACAGGGTGAGCTGAAACGTTTTCTTCTTTATTTGACTATATTTTGATAATACGTCGATCACGGTTAAAATATATTTTATACCGTCATTTTGTTTGGCATAGTTTGACATATCACACAGGTCAGCTTGCCATTGTGAATCAATGGTTGCCACTATCACCTTATTTCTCACAAATTGTTGCCTCTGCGGCTTATGAAATGTGTAAATTAGCTGATTTATCAGCCAAGAAGCTACAGCCGGCCTCTTTATACCATGTTTTTTAACAGATTGCCTTATTTTTTGCTGGACAAACTGTACTCTGTTAAGGCTCCATATTCCAGACGATTTACTCAGAAGCTGAAAAAAAAAATCTGAATGAGTAGAAATTAGGGAATAGCTGCATTTTCACCATTGTCTTGCTGGTTTCATGTTTCTGGTGCTCCCTGACATGTTCCTTGTATTCTTTCATCTCAGCAATAAAAGATTTAGATAGTTTTATGCTATGTTGTGTTACTACCTTTACAGAATTCCAAAACTTCAAAGAATGTAAAAAACCATATCATTGATCTTTGTATGTAGCTGTGTTATGTGTCTTTTTATGCGGCACAAGATGTAGCTTTTATTTGTACCATATTGATTAACATCTGAAGTTTTGATAACTCTTTTTTCATTTTTTCTATGGGGAAATTAAAACCTAATTGGACAGAATATTGTAAAACACAAGTGTTAGTAGTAGGGCTGGAGCCTCTGCAGCATTGTGCGGAGCCTGCCAGCCCTATCCTGTCTGCGCTCCCGGGTCCCCCACTTCTGGGTCTCAGGAAGCAGGCAGGAGCCTCTGCAGCATTGTGCGGAGCCTGCCAGCCCTATCCTGTCTGCGCTCCCGGGTCCCCCACTTCTGGGTCTCAGGAAGCAGGCAGGAGCCTCTGCAGCATTGTGCGGAGCCCGCCAGCCCTATCCTGTCTGCACTCCCAGGTCCCCCACTTCTGGGTCTCAGGAAGCAGGCAGGAGCCTCTGCAGCATTGTGCGGAACCTGCCAGCCCTATCCTGTCTGCACTCCCGGGTCCCCCACTTCTGGGTCTCAGGAAGCAGGCAGGAGCCTCTGCAGCATTGTGCGGAACCTGCCAGCCCTATCCTGTCTGCACTCCCGGGTCCCCCACTTCTGTGTCTCAGGAAGCAGGCAGGAGCCTCTGCAGCATTGTGCGGAGCCCGCCAGCCCTATCCTGTCTGCACTCCCGGGTCCCCCACTTCTGGGTCTCAGGAAGCAGGCAGGGGCCTCCGCAGCATTGTGTGGACCCTGCCAGCCCTATCCTGTCTGCACTCCCGGGTCCCCCACTTCTGGGTCTCAGGAAGCAGGCAGGAGCCTCTGCAGCATTGTGCGGAGCCTGCCAGCCCTATCCTGTCTGCACTCCCGGGTCCCCCACTTCTGGGTCTCAGGAAGCAGGCAGGAGCCTCTGCAGCATTGTGCGGAGCCCGCCAGCCCTATCCTGTCTGCGCTCCCGGGTCCCCCACTTCTGGGTCTCAGGAAGCAGGCAGGAGCCTCTGCAGCATTGTGCGGAGCCCGCCAGCCCTATCCTGTCTGCACTCCCGGGTCCCCCACTTCTGGGTCTCAGGAAGCAGGCAGGAGCCTCTGCAGCATTGTGTGGGGTTTGCTGAGCACCGCTTGCCGCTGCCATCTGGTTTCTTGGACCTGCACTGCTACCCTGAGGATCTGTTGGTAAGAGTTCCCAGTGTCTCGTTCTGCTTTGATTTGTGGTGTGCTGTGTGTCTGGCATTTCCTGACCCGTAACTCTCTGCCTGTCAGTGCCGCCAAGTCCATCCCCACCATCTGGGGCTCTGGTGAACAGCATTGTGGGGTAGGAATTGGTGTGGCCCGGGCGTGCTGGACCCCCAGTGCCATATTTACCATTTTGATCAGTGTATCTAGTGCTGGTTCTCAGTATCGGCTCAGAACTGCATCTGTTATCCTAACAACAAGAACCTCAACTACTGTGTGCAAAATATCATAAATCTGTATTAACTTTCTTAGATCTATTTGCACAATTACAATGTAGGTTCTCCTTAATCTACTGTCCACAGTGCAGTGTTATAAAGTTGGGTAAACAGACTTTGGCAATTCTCTTGGCACAACACTGTATTGACTGTACTAAAAAGGTATAACCTCCATGTAGCTGCCAACCAATGACCAAGCCTGAGAAACTATCATTGTTTTCTGATTAACATCGACCTGATGATCTGCTGGAGGATCATTATAGGCTTCATAGTTAGGAGAGATGGTTCTTAGCTGGTTGGAATCGCTGGTCCTGCTCGGGATCCTTTCATGGTTCATCTACTCCACATGGAATGCCATATACAGAAGACGTAACCTGCCTCCGGGACCAACACCGCTGCCGATTTTTGGAAATGTCTTGCACATTAGGAGAGGAGAGATTGTCAAATCCTTGGTGGAGGTCAGTTCTGAAGGGAAACCTTTAAAATATAGATTCACTGCTAATATAATGTAGAACCATCTTTGAGACATTAGATCTTCTATTCTTTGCCTCTTATCACTTTGGTTTTCCTTCTTTGAAGGTTCTTCAGCTCTTTTTTAAGGGCTGGTGCCATAAACTGGACAATAACTTCAAGGCTCAGCCACATCAGTGTAAGGCTTGCAGTGACTTGTTAGCTTTTGGAGCAGAAGACTGGCATTGGGCGCTTTATTTCAGTGATCCTTATTTATTGTAGATTTACACAACAGGAATCCATCTGATCCCCCTGTACATTACTAGCGGCATCTCTGTAAGCTATACACACAGCGGCCAGTATAATCTCAGCATATACTTAATCCTACACATAAAGAAGCTGAGATATCACCTGATCCCTAATTCAGCCGGTGTCTACCATATTCTGGTGCAACAAACCCATATTATTAACCCTTCTATGTCTGAGTATTCTTATTTGGCAGTATTTTTCACACATGCCTATTAGAGATGAGCGAGTAGTATTCGAAACGGCAGTCCAGAATGGTGCCTTTCGGGCTTCACTTCCAACCAGAACCGCTAACAGATTATTATGCATTCATACCCAAACAGAACATTTCATACAAAGAATTATCTTAATCTACATACACACAGGACATTTGTCTTAGACCTTATACAATTGCACATCTGGGAAAGATCAGCAGTTACTAAGCAAAGTGAAATCATGATTCATCAGACTGTATATACACTGCACAGATGACTATTACATATACAAGTCTGGACCATGTAGACCGGCTGCCTTGGTGCATAAATGGGGATATAAAATGGACGTTTTGATGTTTCTTGTGCTTTGTACTGGTTTTCCAGATATCTCTGCATCCAAGTCAATGGGACTTCTCAGAGGTCATGGGAGGCAATTAAATCTGTGTTATGTATCTGGTGATCGGTGGCAGGTCCAATAAACAGAAGTGTGTCATGAAGATGAAGCAGTGCGCTAATGTTAGGAAGTTATTTTATAAGAAATATATTATATTCCCTAAACCATCCCGATAGAATGACCGAGGATCCAAGTGTAAAAGAGGTAGAGCCACAGTTCACACCATCTGCAGTCCAGCTTTCACATCCTGCTGGGATTGGTCACTATGTAAGGTTGGGTTAAGCTTACCATGACACTATTCAAGTGCATTGACCTGATCTGTCTTAGGACCAGAACAACAGACTACAAAGCCAACATAATGTCTGATTCAGACGCAGAGATTCTGTACACAGGAGATCTTTATTCTGATTAAAACAATAAACAAAATGTTCCGTATTTGTTGGATGGAGGAGGAAACCTGGTCTGACCATTGTATTATATCACCAAAGGAATCCCTTATACTGCAATGCTCCATGTATAAGATGTATGATAATGTATCCTCTATGCTGTAATATATCCTAAGGAATATTTTGGTCTTTCAGTTCAGTAAGAAATATGGCTCAGTGTACACTGTGTATTTTGGACACTATCCAGTAGTTGTCCTGTGTGGTTACGACACTGTCAAAGAAGCGTTACTTGATCGAGCGGAAGAATTTGGTGGTCGGGGGAGGATTCCTACTTTTGATGATTTTTTTAAAGGATATGGTAAGTTTGTCAGTATTCTGTACATGTACAGCGATGTCTTCCTCTGCCCTCCTTTCTCCTCTTCTCCCCTCCTCTGCCCTCCTCTCCCCCCTCTGCCCTCCTTTCTCCTCTTCTCCCCTCCTCTGCCCTCCTCTCACCTCCTCTGCGCCACTCTTCCCTCCTCTTCCTTCGTCTCCCCCCTCTGCCCTCCTCTCCCCCCTCTGCCCTCCTTTCTCCTCTTCTCCCCTCCTCTGCCCTCCTCTCCCCTCCTCTGCCCTCCTCTCGCCTCCTCTGTGCCACTCTTCCCTCCTCTTCCTTCGTCTCCCCTCCTCTGCATCATTAAATGTGACCCTGTCAAACACAGAAGTATGACTGATTCCGCGGCATCTGCTATTGTTACTCATGCCCTATTCTCATTTAGTGGGTCATGAGCGATTCACACTGGATTACAATACACAATATGTCATGATTTTTGTTTCAGGGGAAGGTTTTAGCAACGGAGAAAGATGGAGGGATCTTCGCAGATTTTCCATCACAATTCTAAGGAATTTTGGCATGGGAAAGAAAACCATTGAAGAAAGAATCCAAGAAGAGGCGCAATTTCTTGTAGAAGAGATAAGATCACACAAAGGTACAAAATCATTTACACAGTCAAATTACAGAGTGTAGAGGTCATTATATTACTGCATTACATGGTATATATTATACAGCATTACTGTATGCTCAGTTTATCAATTATGTACTGATCCATTCCTTCCTTCTTTCCCTTCCTTCCCTTTCTTCCCTTCCTTCCCTTCCTTCCTTCCTTCCTTCCCTTCCTTCCTTCCTTCCTTCCTTCCCTTCCTTCCTTCCTTCCTTCCTTCCTTCTTTCCTTCCTTCCTTCCTTCCTTCCTTCCTCAGTCCTGGTTGTACAGTGTAGTCAGGTCAGAAGAAAAATCACCAAATGCTGTTTAATCCCAAGAACCTTCCAGTCTTGATGGCCGACCAATACACACAAGTATATGCACTCAGTAAATGACTTCCGACCTCCAGAGTTACACACATGAGTTGGTGGCCATCAATCCTTTTCCCACAGTAGACTCTCCCTGACACACTCATAGACTAGGTCTCCTCCGGCTTCTCATGACATGGTAGTTGTTTTTCGGGATGACATGGACCGACCAACCCAATGGACTCAGCATATGGATAAACTCTTCATATTGGCTCACCCAGGATGGCATGAAATCTGCCCTTATACAGCGCGCCTTCACCCTCTTCTTACCCGAATGTCACATCATAGCTAGTATGGAATCATTCCATAGAACATGCTGAACTCCTCCTCCTGCCATGGTACTACAGCTAGATGTGACTGACCTTCTACCGTCACACACTACCTGCAGAGGAAATACAACACTATACAATGTCCATCACCATCTGTTATACAGATTGTCTGCCGGCAGCTACAATGTAACTGATGAATGAACTCCGCGTCTCCGGGGATACTAATCTGTCTTGGGACACTGTATATGGTCCTCTAAGTCATCCTCCTAAGATCACCTCTCCTACTTACACCTCCTTCCCTTTATATCTCTTCTGTCCTTTCACCCCTTTTTGCTTATTGGAAAACATAAAATCTTCTCCAGTTAACAATGATTTTTTTTTTGTATGTTTTTTCTACAGAACAATTCATTGATCCAACCAAATTTTTACTCCAGGGAGTTGCAAATATAATTTGCTCGATTGTGTTTGGAAACCGCTTTGAATACAGTAATGATAGCTTCCAGAATCTTCTGACCATGTTCAATGCTGTATTTGTGGATATAAGTGGTGCGTGGGGACAGGTAAGAGCCAAGACATTTCTGTATTAATACTGGACACCTGCATCAGATTTAGCACCCACTAAATGAGAATAGGGCATGAGTAACAATAGCAGATGCCGAGGTATCAGTCATACTAATGTGTTTGACGGGGTCTCATTTAATGATACAGAGGAGGGGAGACGAAGGAAGAGGAGGGAAAAGTGGCACAGAGGAGGCGAGAGGAGGGCAGAGGAGGGGAGAAGAGGAGAAAGGAGGGCAGAGGAGGGCAGAGGGGGGAGAGGAGGGCAGAGGGGGGAGAGAAGGGCATAGGAGGGAAGAGGAGAAAGGAGGGCAGAGGAAGACAGAGGAGGGCATAGGGGGAGAGGAGCGGAGAGGAAGGGAGTGGAGAAGAGCTTTTTCCATGGTTACAGTCTTTGTCCACAGTGCACAACATAATCCAGAAGTTTCCACCCCATGGCATTGTAGCTAATCTATGTGGACGGAAGAGAGAAATTGCTGAAAGGTGGTAACACAGGATAGTCTGCATGGTGGATGAACAGCCCCAATCATGTTCAGTGTCCTGCAGGGGGCATCAGTGTCAGTGCCAACTATGTGTCAGGAGACCCAGGAGGACCCCACTGACACCGAGACATAAAAAAGCTAGACTGCAGTTTACAGCCAAAATGTAAGTGAGGAAGCCAAAAGGCTACTGAGAAAATGTCTTGTGTATAGATGAGACCAAGACAGAGCTTTTTAGTAAAGCCAAACATTTTACTTGGGGTCAGAAGGCTGGTTTTGCTTCCTAGGTCATGGGTCTTCCAGCAGGACAATGACCCCAAACATCACCTCTGACACGCACTAATAAAGCTTTCCTATTGGTTTATAAGGTACTTTGCCACTTTATAACTCCCATGTCTTGGTCCTGTAAGTGTCTGGAAGACATTGGAGGTAGTTTGGCAGTGACAACACTTGAGTGGTTGGTCCTTCTGTCCTGCCCATATGTCAGACATGGATCTTTTGCTTTCCCAGTATATTAGTTACTAGGTTAGTATTACTACTATTACTTACAATGAGTAATGTGTATCTCTTATTCCAGATGAAGGATATGCTGCCCTCAGTCATGCACTATGTACCAGGACCCCACCAGAGAATCAACAAAAACTTGCGTAAACTCACCGATTTCATTGAGACGCGAATCAAGATGAATGAAGAGTCATTTGATCCAAACTCACCCAGAGATTACATTGACTGCTTTCTTATAAAACAGCAGCAGGTAAGTGAATGAGGATTAGGGGAGAGGTAGTAAGTGTAAGTGGTCGGGGGTCCACCTGTATATGGTTGGGTTAGAGTCCAATGGCCTATCCCAATACAATATTTGGCTGTAGGCTCGGCCTCCTAAAGTCCATCTTATTCACAAATCCAATGGGTACATAGTGGTACAGAAGGGTTAATGCAAGATAAAATACTTGTGATCCAATAGTTGGTGTTATTACCAGGATACAATTTGTTAAAATTAAGGCCAAATCCATAAAAAATTGTGTCCATGTCGTATTGTTGTCTGTGATTATAGGGGTGGGATATTTGGGAGCTACTTTAGAAATTTATTATATACTCGTGTCTTTAACTTGGTCAGATACATCTTAAAACTGTCACTCCAAAATGGAACATCCCTTTAAATCATAATCCTATAAATTGTGTCTACAGGAACAAGACAATACTAACTTTAACAAGAGAAACATGATAATGACGATTCTCAACTTATTTTTTGCCGGGACGGAAACAGTCAGCAGCACTCTAAGACATGGATTTATGTTACTTATGAAATACCCCGATATACAAGGTCAGTAAGAAACCAGAAATCCACCCCGGGTAATAACCTCTTGTTAGAAGGGTTTAGTCCAAAAGTTCCCAAACTATTTTTTTCTCGTAGACCACTTTCAAAATTTTACTGTTTTCGGTGGACCCCCTGCTGCTATATTTGTACCATATTCCCAAAACTCATCAAAAAATGTGAAGATTAGATCTAACAATAAAACTTTGCGTCCACCTGGATCACTTTGGGAATCACTGATCTAGTCAGTAAGAGATTTCTTTATCCGCAGCACGAGCACAAATAACATGTTACATAGATTTCATTCATTTTATCAGACTGTCCTGACCTTGTTCCTACCCTCACGGACATATTGAATAGGCTAGCTGATACTCATATTGAGGTACCCTCTGACCTTGAAGTTCGGATCAGTCTTATCTGGCACACTTCTCTCTTGACTACAAGTTGAGCAGGGATTATTCCCATCTCCTGCCTGCTGTCTAGTGAAGGCGCTCTTAGCTGAATCTTCTCCAGACCAGCTCAAGCTTTGGTTCAGTCTCTTCTAACATACCACACTACCTCCTCGATTCCTCTTTCCAACAATTGACTGGCTTGTACCATCTCTCATCCCTTCCTAAAGTGTTTCAGACTATTAAACATATAAGTTACATAGTATACGATACTGACACCAAACTGGTCACTGACACCACAGAGGCTGTGTATATAAATCTTCAACTCTTTCACCCCAGTGCACCAACGATAAGGGGGAATAAGTTTAGGATGCCAGGAATAGAAATCAGAAAAGAGATCAGAGAAGTTTAATCAGCCTTAATGTGCTGTGACCTGTGGACCCCCTAGATCGGTGCCCACTGACAGTAGTGACCCCTCCAAGGATCACTCCAAGGATTCACAACCACATACAAGTCATTTTTTTTTTTTTACTTACAGGAAGCAATAATGTCTCGATTATAAATACAGGATCTATTCACAAGGCTGTTGTGTTAAATGTATGGATAAAGTGTGTATAAGATGTAAAGCTCTGTCTATCCAGATTACTTGCTTCATTATTTTACCATTAGTGAGGCTTAAAATAACAAACTCTTTACTGACATCTCTGTATGGCCGAGAATCCAATGGGGAGTCTCGATTCTGATCCACAATCTTTGTGACCTTTGACCTGCACCGGATCCCATCAGCCAATCAGTGGATGAGCAGTGATGTTGTGTTCAAATGGAGTCACAATGCTCAGTCTCTGATTGGCTGACGCACTTGTGGGCAAATACAAGGTAAATAAAGAACCTAAATGGAGACTGCACTGGATCTCGAGCTGAAAGGAGAGGTGAGTATACAGTGTTTATTATTTTAAGTCTTGCTAGGGGGTAAAAAAATGGAACTAGAGCTTCCCTCTTATTATAGTTTAATAATTGTTTATTATTTCCTCCAATATTTCTTTCCCAGCTAAAGTGCATGAGGAAATAGACCGTGTGATTGGTGACGGCCGCATCCCAAACATCGAGGACCGCAGCCAAATGCCATATACAGATGCTGTAATCCATGAGATCCAGAGATTTGCTGATCTGCTCCCCATGAACCTTCCTCACACAACAACCAGAGATGCTAATTTCAAGGGATTCACTATTCCTAAGGTAGGAGAAGGAAAAACTGGTAAACCAGGGAAACTGATGTGTCTGGTATCACAGATCTGTCTCTTTGACGTGAAGGCGGCCAACCTGCAAAGCCAGATACAAACCATGAACAACTGGCCCTGCTTCTGTATAACTGGAGACCATTTCTTATCATTTATAATCTCTTTAAGGAATTTTTAATTTATAGCTTATCATAGGTCATAAATACCTTATCATTAGGGGGAAGGGCAGAGACATGCCAGCACTATACACACCCCGATGCTAGACGCTGATGGCTCTGGTCCCTGTATAGTCCCTGGGTGAAGGTAATGACTTCAATGGAGACTAAGCTGAAGTATTGGCCACTATACAGGGCACGTAGCCATCTGTTTCTGGCTCTGTGCCCGGTACTGTGTATAGTATAAGCCTCAGAACATGGTCACCAGCGTCTGTGCACTACACCCATCAGATATTTATAGCCTTCCCTAAGGATAAACCATAAACTAAAAACTCCTGGACAACCCCTACATGTGTATACTTATAATGGCGGCCACACATTAGGTAGCAGTGGTGGATTATTGGACAACAACCACTGAGTGACCCATCTGTCTAGCGAGTGATTGTTTCATAGACTCGGCCATATACAGTATAATCCATATTGGCATTTATAGTCATACAGAATGGCCGTACATTTCCAGTGTCACTGGGAAAAGACAAATTATCATTCTGGGAATGTTCTTTAGTTGAAAAATCTTTAACAATGATGAGAAATCTTTTTGCTTATTTACTATTGGATAAATTGCCATTACGATTAGTTTAATGTGTATGAAAACCTTTAGTTTATTAGGAGAGATGAGCGAGTAGTGAAATGTTCAACTATTCGGAATTCGATTTGAGCAGAACCTCAATATTTGACTATTCAATCGAATAGTGAATCCCATTATAGTCTATGGGAAAAAAAAAAATGCTTGTTTCAGGGAAATCTAAAATCGACCAATTGGAATCACCAAGTCCACAATGACACCGCAGGAAACGATACCAACACCTCTGCAATGCAACTGGGACAGCAGGGGAAGCATGTCTGGGGGCATCTAACACACTGGGACAGCAGGGGAAGCATGTCTGGGGGCATCTAACACACTGGGACAGCAGGGGAAGCATGTCTGGGGGCATCTAACATACTGGGACAGCAGGGGGCGCATGTCTGGGGGCATCTAACACACTGGGACAGCAGGGGAAGCATGTCTGGGGGCATCTAACACACTGGGACAGCAGGGGAAGCATGTCTGGGGGCATCTAACATACTGGGACAGCAGGGGGCGCATGTCTGGGGGCATCTAACACACTGGGACAGCAGGGGAAGCATGTCTGGGGGCATCTAACATACTGGGACAGCAGGGGGAGCATGTCTGGGGGCATCTAACACACTGGGACAGCAGGGGGAGCATGTCTGGGGCATCTAACATACTGGGACAGCAGGGGGAGCATGTCTGGGGCATCTAACACACTGGGACAGCAGGGGAAGCATGTCTGGGGGCATCTAACACACTGGGACAGCAGGGGAAGCATGTCTGGGGGCATCTAACATACTAGGACAGCAGGGGGAGCATGTCTGGGGGCATCTAACACACTGGGACAGCAGGGGGAGCATGTCTGGAGGCATCTAACACACTGGGACAGCAGGGGAAGCATGTCTGGGGGCATCTAACATACTGGGACAGCAGGGGGAGCATGTCTGGGGGATCTAACACACTGGGACAGCAGGGGGCGCATGTCTGGGGGCATCTAACACACTGGGACAGCAGGGGAAGCATGTCTGGGGGCATCTAACACACTGGGACAGCAGGGGGCGCATGTCTGGGGGCATCTAACATACTGGGACAGCAGGGGGAGCATGTCTGGGGGCATCTAACACACTGGGACAGTGGAAAGTGGAAAAATACCTGGAAACCTTCTTTCCTCTACATTAGTATGGAAAGAAATACTAATTTTAAGCTAAAGAAACATTACCAGGCAATGGGAAATCAAAAGCCCCCACCCTTAACTGGCATTGTGTATGTGTGTGATGTGAGTGCCCAAAATCCTCTGCATGTTAGAAGTATATAATGAGCTCAAAACAGTTATATACCAGGAAATGGTAAAGGTATATAGAGCCCAAAATTCTCTGTATGTTAGATGTATACACGCGTACTTATACACCTAGCTTACAACAGGTATAGGACAGGAGATGGGAAAGGTAGATTGGGGGAAAAGGTGGTACGGAATTGGAGCCCTAACATGGGCTTTTGGGAAAATTAGTTGCAAAAAGATTGTTTATACAGATGTTGTATATATTTAGATGGTGTATATACAGATGGTGTATATACAATGTTCAAGCAGTGGTAGATGTAAGTTTAGCTCTTATAAGAGCTGTTGGAGTAAGATTCCTGCCTAAATAATCCTAATTCTTAGCTCACCCTGGCAGAACGTCTCTCCCGGTCTAATTCACAGTCGCATCTGAAACGATCTTATAGATTCTAGGTCACCTGATATAGCCAGCCAATGACTGTATACGTTTTTTTTCCGATGCCTACATTGTCCTACTTCCTGTCCCACCTCCCCTGCATAGTTATTGGTGTAAAAAAGCGCCAGGGAAGGTGGGAGGGGAATCAAATTTTTACTGAGCTTTCTGCGTGGTATTCGACCGAGTATGAATATTTTGAATACTGTAATATACGATCGAATACCTACTCGGTCAAGTACTACTCGCTCATCTCTATTTATTAGATATGATGTGTCCTCATATTGTGGTGGGTCATCCATTGAGCAGCCCCTTAGTCGGTGACCTGGGGAATCCATCATCTGCACTAACCTGGGTTACAGATGATACAATAGAAGTCATTTTACCATAAGAGTATTTTCCATCCCTCGTGTGTCTAGGGTACAGACATCTATCCATTGCTGTGTACGGTTCATCAAGACTCCACAAAGCTCGCCCACCCCGACAAGTTTGATCCCAACAATTTCTTAGACAACAAGGGATGTTTTAAGAAGAACGAGTCCTACATGCCGTTTTCTGCAGGTATTAACAGAATGTAAATCACTTTGTCTACATAAGCCAATGGATGGTTTCTAAGACACTGACGGCTAATGGAGTTCTGGGGGTTTGGGAGGAAATATTCTTGGATATTTAATGGACCAAAGGAAGAAAGGTAACACAGGCCAAACTAATACAGCAGCTGCAGTTTTATGAATTCAGTGACAGACTGAACATGAATGGAGGAAAGGTCAGGGTAGTAATAAATATGAGTGTGTATCGGGAGGGGGGAACTGCATCCACTAGATTCTGAGGGCAGATTTAAGGTCTGTGGTCTTATGGATGGATAACCCTGGTTACCATGTGTGGAGAAGCTGGGCTCTGTTAGTTCCCCATTATACCAGTTCCTCCATTCTACACACTTGGCGATTCCTTGCCACTGTTTCCTAGTAGGGGGATGAACATGTTGTTTGTTCTCTACCATCTTGTCACAGTTTTATAGAAGTTCATCTGAAAGTTTACACCGCGGACCAGAGTTACTGTATAGAGTCCTTCCCTTGTTGAACTTCTCCCAGGCTTCAACAAGCCATTATATTGAATGTGCAACCTCCAGGAGAAGCCACATTCATTTGCAGTGGGTGTACCCCAGGTGGAACATTATGCAGATCCAGGGGTACAAGAGGCAGCTAAGAACCACTGGTCTATATTACATGGAGGTCACCCTGCCCAAGATGGATGCTCACACATGACATGCTAAGGGCTAGTTCAGACGTGGGGCAACCGCGTGGGTTTTGACACAGAGAGAGCCGCGGTGAGCCGCGCCTCTTTCTGGGCAAAACCCGTCTGCCATGACCATCGCGGTCGGGGCTTTCCCCTCCTATGTCGGCTCAAATGAATGAGCCAACACAGGAGGGTGCTGCCGCTAGGCGGAAGCCGCGGTCCAGTGCGCCGCAGCTTCCGCCTGAAGATAGGGCAGGTCGCTTCTTTTCTCCGATAGCAGCAGCCCGCCGCTAGCGGAAAAAAGAAGCCCGGCAGTCTGCATAGACCACCATTGTAAGGGGGCGGATTTTGAAATGAAATCCGCTGTCAAAATCCGCCCCTTTGTTCACGTGTGAACGAGCCCTAACTTTCAGCATCCTATTCTGGTCTCAGGCTGACATCAAACTTCCATGGATCACCAGTGGGACATCAAGATGTTGGCACACCCTATGTGACCAATGAGGCCCAATCACAAGTCTCAGATGTGACCTCAGGGCATTTGATGTCAGTCAGAGGCAGGAAAAGGCTAGAAGAGGAGGCCAAGGAAGTGCCAGATGTCCAGGAGAGTTGAGGTAATGCAGCCATAAGTGTCTGTCATACATTCTCACCTCCCCTGGGCCTCCACTTATTATACGCTGGGGTCTTTATATTTATATATATCTAAATGGGTGTTTGATCATTGTAGCAAGGACTAGGAGAAAGAAAAGCATGCTGGGTAATATCATGGGGTACGTGGAGACAGTATACACAATTTTGGTGATATTAAATCAGCCCAATGTAATTTGTAGCTAATGGGTTTCTCTCTCATTAGGGAAGCGGGTATGTCTCGGAGAAGGTTTGGCCAAGATGGAGCTGTTTCTTTTCCTAACAACCATCTTACAGCGCTTCAGATTACGTCCAGAGAGAGAGTTCACAGACAACGACATTAAACCCTTTATGACTGGCTTTGCAAATGTTCCTAAATTTTACCGAATGTCCTTCATCCCCCGAATGTAATGTTGGATGGAGAGGATGTACGTCAGATGCAGCGAATAAGCTTCAGTCATGTGATCTGTGGAGTAGAGAGATGGGTCACATGGATGGAGTAATGAAATAACCAAAAGTAACAGATTTTTCAATGTATCACATGTGTAATATCCTGTGGAGAACATATAATGTATAATGGTAGATATGTTACATATATAATAACATATAATGTATAATGGTAGATATGTCACATATATAATAACATATAATGTATAATGGTAGATATGTTACATATATAATAACATATAATGTATAATGGTAGATATGTTACATATATAATAACATATAATGTATAATGGTAGATATGTTACATATATAATAACATATAATGTATAATGGTAGATATGTTACATATATAATAACATATAATGTATAATGGTAGATATGTTACATATATAATAACATATAATGTATAATGGTAGATATGTCACATATATAATAACATATAATGTATAATGGTAGATATGTCACATATATAATAACATATAATGTATAATGGTAGATATGTCACATATATAATAACATATAATGTATAATGGTAGATATGTTACATATATAATAACATATAATGTATAATGGTAGATATGTTACATATATAATAACATATAATGTATAATGGTAGATATGTCACATATATAATAACATATAATGTATAATGGTAGATATGTCACATATATAATAACATATAATGTATAATGGTAGATATGTTACATATATAATAACATATAATGTGTAATGGTCTGGTTTTCATTATCCAAAAACACAACATATTTCCCTGTAAAGCTAAATAATTAGATCTAGATGGCGCTATCACGTGTCCAGTGGTTACTCTGATTCCTTACAAGCTGTTCATACAATACTCGGCAGGTTCTTCCAGAAGTTGATCCCCTCATACTGCACATTTGGATCATCTTTACCTTTAGATAAGATGTAAAAAAAAAAAAATTGGGCAAATAAAGCTTTCATTAGACTTTATGTTTGTTTGATTCTTCCTTGGTATGTTCTGTGCACTTTAGCCTTATATGGTGCAGATTTATCCTCCTTTAATACATTCATAGTATAATTAGTTTTAGAACAATTCCAAGGTGTTCAGGTTACATTTATATTTATATTTTTCACCTTACCTGGCCATTGTTATGATGATTCTCTTATATATCCCTCACTATAAACTTAGGTTGTTTGTGTTGTATTTATGTTAATAAAATGAACTTATTTTATTTTATCCCATTGAACGTCTCTTATACTGTCATCAGAAAACTCCACATTCAGAGGATTCACCATTCCAAAGGCAAGTAAGGAGAATAAAGCAAACACTAAAGGGGATCTGAGTTGTCATGAAAAGTTGAACTATCTACAGGGTCTTGGTGGGCAGTCTGTTCTCTGGCTGTGTGATGCCAACTGCAGCTTTGGATAGTAGTAAAGCATCTACACTTTTCGTCAAAGTGACAGATACCACACCCCCATGTTGAAACCCTGTCCCTTAGCTGCCAAAACATTTCTCGTCAACACGCCCAAACACGCCCCAACACGCCCCAACACGCCCTTTCCTTTGTGTGGTGACAGGTAAGCACAAACAAAAACGCAAAATGTTAAAAAGTTTACTCAACAGATAAAGTGTTACAGTGCATATAAATTCAAAAATACGGTGAGCAGAGTTACATTATACAATAATCATATACAAATGACCTGTATTGGAATCCTGACCGCTAGGTTACCGCTAGGTCATCATCTGCAGCACAAAAGGTAAAACTTCTATACAACCTCTCTGGCACTGCAAACTGCATCTCAGCTCTAAGATTTTAATATATGAAAAATGGCCCCTGGTTCTTGATCCAGTGACAAACCAAATGCAAAAAATATTTAGCAGTTAATAAATTCATCTCTGTCAATGGCTAGTCCACTATCACGTCTCTGCTTTACCTGATACATGGAGAAAGGCTGCGTACTCCCCGACCACAGACTCAGTTTCAAAATCCGGTTGAAATGGCCTTTCAGGAATTTGCTGACTGTCCAGGTAAAGCGAGGCCTGATTCACATTATAGTGGTGGAAATGTAGCGGATTACGGCCATATGACCCACTAAAGGCTTTATTTTCATCAAAACCTATTGTTGCGGTTTTAGGCACCTGTTGCAGATTTTCTTGGTTTGTAAGACACATTCCAGCCAGAATACTATAGACCAGGGGTCGGCAACCCCTGGCACGCGTGCCAGGACTGGCACGCGAGGCATATTTTGCTGGCACGGCAGCCAGCCCGCAACCTTCATGCACTAAATTGAGAGAGAGCGTCCTTTCAGTGCTCTGCTAGAGCTGCGGTGTAGGACACGCCCCCTTCTCTCACTGCCCACCAATCAGAGGTGAGCCTCTCACTGCACAGGATAAGGGCTCCCTGGACCTGCTGCTACATGTGAGGAGGAGCTCCTGCCGTCCGCAGCCCGGAGGAGGAGAGGAAGCTCTGGGGAGCAAAGTGAAAGTAAACACAACACCAGGTACGTATGTGTTACTGACTATTCTTATTAATGTCAGGCATTTGGGGTTATTACTTTAGTTTTAGTAACTCCATGTGCCTCACATTAATAGCAGTTAACCCCATCATGTCCCTCATATTAACCCCTGTGTGGCTCACATAAGGGTTACTGATGTGTGAGACATATGGAGGTACTAATAAGGGACCTATATAATGAAGATATTCACTTATTACCTCCATATGTCTCACATATCAGTGTCCCTTATGTAAAGCACACAGGGGGTTAATGTGAGAGACATGATGGGGTGAACTGCTATTAATATGAGGCACATTGAGTTGTAACCTGCAATGCACATGGCCAGACTCTTTATCTACAACTGTGGATAAAGTACAGACCTATATATTTCAATTGACCCATATATACAGCCATTCTTTTTGTGGCTGTGTATCTGGGCCAAATTGAAGAACTGAAAACTATTGAGCAGGTCCTATATCTGTCCTATATATCCCCTATATCTGTCTGCATTTGCAGCCCTGTCAATTCATTTTTAATGTATAGGTCAGTGAAAACCACATGCGTGCCACTTGTATGCAGGAGGCGTAAGGCTGAGGCCCCACATTGCAGAAATGCAGCATTTTTGTTGCAGATTTTGATGCAATTAAAGCCAAATCCAGTTCCTGGGCACCAGTGCATTCACTTTGTTGAAAGTGTGACACCCATTAATTCCTGGCTGGGGTTTTGCTGTTACTGCACCGCCAGGAACTAAAAGTGACAAATTAATCTGCGTTTCACTTAGGGAGCGTTCACACTACTGTCGGTGTCCGACAGCTAGTGTCCGCTGCTAATGTCCGTTCAAAATCTTGTGCGGACATTAGCAGAGGACACTAGCTGTGTCTGTGACATTTTGCATTGATTTAAATGGACATCGGGTGCGTTCTTTTACTGTCTGTGGGTGTCCTTATGTGTCCGTTCCCAAAGATGTCCAACTTTTCAAGTGGACAGAAAAACCTACATGTCGGGTTTTGCTGTCCACTTGAAAAGTTGGACATCTTGGAGAACGGACAGTACAATTTTATTGTATCAACCATATCTAAACATTTCAGGGATATCTATGTAGGGAATCTACATTTTCATTCCAAGACATTGAGAGGGTTTGGGGGGACCTTAATGTGGGGGTGACTAAAAGCATAAACTTCTCAATAAAGAAACTTACCTCATATCCCGAAAATCGAACAATCTGATGGGTTACATTTACACCAGGATGTGATATCGCACCAGTAACCTGGATGGATCTTCTTGTAGTTAACTAGACTTTATGTACAATATATCAAGAGATTATAGATCAAGGTTGTATAACTAACACTTACAGATGGGCGAATTATGGGGAAATGTAATATATACACAGCATTGTGCAAAAGGGGTAAAAATACTGCAATGTAAGAATTCTTTCAAACATAGAATTTGTTAAAACTAAAGCCAAGTCCATTAAAGTAAATATGTCCACGTCCTATTGTTGTAAAAGGTTATAAGGGTGGGATATTTGGGAACTACTTTTGAAATTTATGTTATATTCAAGTTTTTAAAGGGATCCTATCATTGGATACCATTCTTTTCTGACTAACACGTAGGACTGTAGGACACATAGGACCAGAGGCCTGATGGCAGAGCTGGCTGTGCATGTGCAGAAGTTTGGACCCAGTGCTGGAAGAAGATGCGGAGAGAAGCCGTTCCAGACGAGGACAGAGGTGGCGCTGGAGATTTCTCTTGCAGTATTGGGGACGCGCCAGTGCTGTTTGACCGCTGAGGACCGCCACCAGTGCTGCAAGATAACTCATTTGCATACCGAAGAAAATATGGATTTTTACCTGCAGTGCGGAGAAGACATCTAAAGGTAGGAGAGGAATAGCCTTTCTTAAAGGGATTCTACCATTAAAACCTTTTTTTTGCGGATAAGACATCGGAATAGCCTTTAGAAAGGCTATTCATGTCCTACCTTTAGACGTGGTGCAAATGAGTTCTCTCACAGCGATGGGGGCGCTCCCCAGCGCTCAAACAGCGATGGGGACATCCCCACTGCTGCCAGAGAATTGTCTCCAGCGCCGCCTCCTTCTTCATCCGCAGCATCATCTTCAATGTCTTCTTCCGGCGCAGGCTCGTAACTTCTAGGCATCGGGCCTTGAGCAGAGCAGACTACGCAGGCGCACAGGCCACAGGAAGATAGGCGCTTGCACAGTATTGTTAGCCAATATCTTCTGTGGACAAAGAACTAATAATAGCGGGACCTCTACTATGAATTGTGTTTTTATTTTTAGTTTTTAGTGCTTACATTGTTATTCAATAAAATATTTATGTTTCTAATTATGGCTTGTGTAGGATTCTTTTTGGTATCATATAGGTTGTGTAGACGTTTTTGTAGGACTTACCAATTCTTTTGATGCATGATATTATATGTTCCTGGTGGAATTTTGTAGGTTTTGTAGGTTGTAGCCTTTGGTTACCCCAGTACCTGACCATCAGTAGTTATTTAGGTACAGGATCATGTGCCTATGGATTATGATTGGGTGCACAATTCCACAGGGGACTGACCGGATGCCTTAAAAAACAAAAGCACCATAATATACAAAATATCTTAATACAGTTAATTTCAGGCAGTGTTTTGAGCTGGATACAAAAATAGTTACTTGGAAAGTGATTGACATAAAGTCCGATCCTGGACCCCTCTTATTCCACCCATCACAAAACAAGCAGCAATTCTTGCCTCCAGCATCCATATACCTGAGGAAGGGCTATACGCCTAAAAAGTTGTCTGTAATTGACTGTATTATGATGTTTTGTATATTATGAAGCTTTATGCAAATGAATTTGCTTATAAATGCTTGTGAATCATTTGCATGCATCTGGCTACAGGTCATACCTGACTCTTCCTGGTACCCCTAGTGGCAGTCGGTGCAGGATCACTAAGTGCAAGTGTGTGTGTCTGTGTGAAGTTATTGTTAGCCATTTTACTGATTCCACCTTAGTAATGGGTGTTGTCAAGTAAACAGAACAAAGAACAAATACTGTGTTTGTTCTAATAAAGCCAAGAAGTAAGGAATGAAGTGAACATGTATGAGCTGCAGTGCCAGACACACACACACACACACACACACACACACACACACACACACGGTACAATATGTTAAATGTAAGATGTGTCACTATTTAGACTATCAGTGGTCAACTGCAATATACAAGGAAACCTGGGTGAGTGACCAATGAGTGACCAATTACTCTGCAGCACCACCACAGGGGAAATAAAGCATTACATCATTCCATTATTGATTCCATACCTGGTTTGAGAATAGAAACTCACACTTGTAGGGGATCTTACTAGGTCAGAAGATGGAGTGGCCTCAAAGTCTGATATTGTTGTGACGAGAATAATTTTCAAAGTTGTGAACATGTGATATTGAATAGGAGGCATATTTGGTACTGAATCTACCATGGATTCCGGGGCAGAATCCACTCCCAAATCCATGATAGATTTCTCCATGTGAACCTAGCCTTAGCCAAAGGATCAGAGGAATAAAATGAAACACATATGGGAGGAAGAAAAAGTTCTGCTGCTATAACTTTCTCTTCCATTTCAAAAGTAAACAAACTTGACAAAAGAAAGATTTTGCCATGTTGTTAACATTGGAGTGAGTGAGAATGGACTCTATTTGTATCAGTCACTCTATTGGCGTTTAAGTCCGTTGCTCTGATCCTATAACAAATGAGAGCAACGGACTTCACTAATTGTAGTGTGAACATCATGAAGGATAGGCCATCAATATCATAATGTTGGTATACCCCTTTAAGTGCTGTGAATTGCAGCTGTTCATTTGACAACAATTTTAGAACAAAAAAATTACAACAAATTTTTCTTTTATTACTGCAGGACAATGAAAAGTCCACGTCTGAATTCAACATCAGAAATTTGGCGCTGCGACATGGAATTCCTCATCCTTATCAAACACCCCGAGGTAGAAGGTAAATAGAGGCAACGTACAAGCGCTTGTATTCTATCCTAACATAACCTCGGCTGACCAGACCAGAAGAGCGGGCCAGTACGTGGCCAATAATTAACTCTTCTCAGATAAGGAAACGCTGATTCGGTATGACCAAGCAAATTTTCTTAACCATAGACTCTATTATATATTGTATAGTATATATTATCGATAGAATCAGCAAATACATGAAATCAGATGATGTTGTTCACCAGATCCCGTTGTGTATCAGTAGGAGCGCCGATAGATGTCATGTCTCCTAAGTCACCGATATTCTGTGTATTTCAGGGAAGCGGATTTGCCTGGGAGAAGGTCTTGCCCGCATGGAACTGTTTCTTTTCCTTACAACAAGTCTCCAGAATTTCATATTAACATCAGAGACGCAGTTTACAGAAAGTGACATTGCCCCCCGGATGACGGGATTTGCAAATGTCTCCATAGAATACAAGATGTCATTTATCCCTCGTGTGATATAAGTGAAATGGAAACCACCACTGAAATCTTTCTAATTCCAGACTTTGTTACATTCATAGAATTCTGCTCTTTAAGAAATTTGTGATTTTTAATTTAGACTTTCTTTAAAAAAATACAATATGTGGTGTTGTCTCTACAAATACACGTGATCTAACAAGCTCTTTTACTCTGTGGACTACAAGATCTGATCTCCTCCATACTGTACAATACAGGATCTGATCTCCCCCATACTGTACAATACAGGATCTGATCTCCTTCATACTGTACAATACGGGATCTGATCTCCTCCATACTGTACAATACAGTATCTGATCTCCTCCATACTGTACAATACAGTATCTGATCTCCTCCATACTGTATAATACGGGATCTGCTCTCCTCCATACTGTATAATACAGGATCTGATCTCCCCCATACTGTACAATACAAGATCTGATCTCCTCCATACTGTACAATACAGGATCTGATCTCCTCCATACTGTACAATACAGGATATGATCTCCCCCATACTGTACAATACAGGATCTGATCTCCTCCATACTGTACAATACAGGATCTGATCTCCTCCATACTGTACAATACAGGATCTGATCTCCTCCATACTGTACAATACAGTATCTGATCTCCTCCATACTGTATAATACGGGATCTGCTCTCCTCCATACTGTACAATACAGGATCTGATCTCCTCCATACTGTACAATACAGGATCTGATCTCCCCCATACTGTACAATACAGGATCTGATCTCCTCCATACTGTATAATACAGGATCTGATCTCCCCCATACTGTACAATACGGGATCTGATCTCCTCCATACTGTACAATACAGGATCTGATCTCCTCCATACTGTACTATACAGGATCTGATCTCCTCCATACTGTACAATACAGGATCAGATCTCCTCCATACTGTACAATACAGGATCTGATCTCCTCCATACTGTACAATACAGGATCTGATCTCCTCCATACTGTATAATACAGGATCTGCTCTCCCCCTTACTGTACAATACGGGATCTGATCTCCTCCATACTGTACAATACAGGATCTGATCTCCCCCATACTGTACAATACAGGATCTGATCTCCTCCATACTGTACAATACAGTATTTGATCTCCTCCATACTGTACAATACAGAATCTGATCTCCTCCATACTGTACAATACAGTATTTGATCTCCTCCATACTGTACAATACAGGATCTGATCTCCTCCATACTGTACAATACAGGATCTGATCTCCTCCATACTGTATAATACAGGATCTGATCTCCTTCATACTGTACAATACAGGATCTGATCTCCTCCATAATGTACAATACAGGATCTGATCTCCATACTGTACAATACAGGATCTGATCTCCTCCATACTGTACAATACGGGATCTGATCTCCTCCATACTGTATAATACAGGATCTGATCTCCTTCATACTGTACAATACAGGATCTGATCTCCTCCATAATGTACAATACAGGATCTGATCTCCATACTGTACAATACGGGATCTGATCTCCTCCATACTGTACAATACGGGATCTGATCTCCTCCATACTGTACAATACGGGATCTGATCTCCTCCATACTGTACAATACGGGATCTGATCTCCTCCATACTGTACAATACGGGATCTGATCTCCTCCATACTGTACAATACGGGATCTGATCTCCTCCATACTGTATAATACGGGATCTGATCTCCTCCATACTGTATAATACGGGATCTGATCTCCTCCATACTGTACAATACGGGATCTGATCTCCTCCATACTGTACAATACAGGATCTGACCTCCTCCATACTGTACAATACAGGATCTGCTTTCCCCCATACTGTACAATACAGGATCTGATCTCCTCCATACTGTACAATACAGAATCTGATCTCCTCCATACTGTACAATACAGGATCTGATCTCCTCCATACTGTACAATACAGGATCTGATCTCCTCCATACTGTACAATACAGGATCTGATCTCCTCCATACTGTACAATACAGGATCTGATCTCCCCCATACTGTACAATACAGGATCTGATCTCTCCAATACTGTACAATACGGGATCTGATCTCCTCCATACTGTACAATACAGGATCAGATCTCCTCCATACTGTACAATACAGGATCTGATCTCCTCCATACTGTACTATACAGGATCTGATCTCCTCCATACTGTACAATACAGGATCAGATCTCCTCCATACTGTACAATACAGGATCTGATCTCCTCCATACTGTACTATACAGGATCTGATCTCCTCCATACTGTACAATACAGGATCTGATCTCCTCCATACTGTACAATACAGGATCTGATCTCCTCCATACTGTATAATACAGGATCTGCTCTCCCCCATACTGTACAATACAGGATCTGATCTCCTCCATACTGTACAATACAGAATCTGATCTCCTCCATACTGTACAATACAGTATCTGATCTCCTCCATACTGTACAATACAGGATCTGATCTCCTCCATACTGTACAATACAGGATCTGATCTCCTCCATACTGTACAATACAGGATCTGATCTCCTCCATACTGTACAATACAGGATCTGATCTCCTCCATACTGTGCAATACAGGATCTGATCTCCTCCATACTGTACAATACAGGATCTGATCTCCTCCATACTGTACAATACAGGATCTGATCTCTCCAATACTGTACAATACGGGATCTGATCTCCTCCATACTGTACAATACGGGATCAGATCTCCTCCATACTGTATAATACAGGATCTGATCTCCTCCATACTGTACAATACAGGATCTGATCTCCTCCATACTGTACAATACAGGATCTGATCTCCTCCATACTGTACAATACAGGATCTGATCTCCTCCATACTGTACAATACAGGATCAGATCTCCTCCATACTGTACAATACAGGATCTGATCTCCTCCATACTGTACTATACAGGATCTGATCTCCTCCATACTGTACAATACAGGATCTGATCTCCTCCATACTGTATAATACAGGATCTGATCTCCTCCATACTGTACTATACAGGATCTGATCTCCTCCATACTGTACTATACAGGATCTGATCTCCTCCATACTGTACATACAGGATCTGATCTCCTCCATACTGTACAATACAGGATCTGATCTCCTCCATACTGTATAATACAGGATCTGATCTCCCCCATACTGTACAATACAGGATCTGATCTCCTCCATACTGTACAATACAGGATCTGATCTCCTCCATACTGTACAATACGGGATCTGATCTCCTCCATACTGTACAATACAAGATCTGATCTCCTCCATACTGTACAATACGGGATCTGATCTCCTCCATACTGTACAATACGGGATCTGATCTCCTCCATACTGTACAATACGGGATCTGATCTCCATACTGTACAATACGGGATCTGATCTCCTCCATACTGTACAATACGGGATCTGATCTCCTCCATACTGTACAATACGGGATCTGATCTCCTCCATACTGTACAATACGGGATCTGATCTCCTCCATACTGTACAATACGGGATCTGATCTCCTCCATACTGTACAATACGGGATCTGATCTCCTCCATACTGTATAATACGGGATCTGATCTCCTCCATACTGTATAATACGGGATCTGATCTCCTCCATACTGTACAATACGGGATCTGATCTCCTCCATACTGTATAATACGGGATCTGATCTCCTCCATACTGTACAATACGGGATCTGATCTCCTCCATACTGTACAATACGGGATCTGATCTCCTCCATACTGTATAATACAGGATCAGATCTCCTCCATACTGTATAATACACGATCTGATCTCCTCCATACTGTACGATACAGGATCAGATCTCCTCCATACTGTACAATACGGGATCTGATCTCCTCCATACTGTACAATATGGGATCTGATCTCCCCCATACTGTACAATACGGGATCTGATCTCCCCCATACTGTACAATACAGGATCAGATCTCCTCCATACTGTACAATACAGGATATGATCTCCTCCATACTGTACTATACAGGATCTGATCTCCTCCATACTGTACTGTCACGGAGCAAAGGTATACGTCTTCCTCCGGATGGTCTTTTGAATCAACACGGACGCAAGAGGTCGGGAGACAACAGCAATTTATTGTAATCCACAAAGTTAGTAGCCGGCGGCGGTCACATCAACCGTAATAACAATAAGTCCACAGAAGTCACAATCCAATGATAACTTTGGTTCCTTGGTCCTGTAACTAAATCCTGGCTCTCTGCAGAGCTGTGCACAGGCCGGCTAACACATACTAACTCCAGCTACAACTATATACTAAGACTGTTACACCTATATCTGTGGGTGGGAAGGGCTGAGTCACAGATCCTTCCCCCCTCACCTATACCAAGGAGAGCAGACTCCCTGTCTACTATGGACAATGCACCATCCAACATCTTCTTGGAGACACTGATCAGATTATCTCCACCCATTGTCCTCACTGGTCCTCACTAGTTAGAGGTATTTGCATACAATGTGCTAACACACTAGACCCCAATCAGCCAACTACACATTGATGTATATAACAGGTTAGAGAATACATTCCACATGAAATATATATTACACATTGCCTATAGTATAGACTCTAACCATCCCGTGACAACCCCTCCCCCTCTCAAAACATGTGCATGACACAATTGGCCTACACAGGTAAATTGGGGAATGCACATCAGTCTCTATAGCTCATATGTCCTCCTGCCGGGATAACCCATCCGCGTTCTGGTGTTGATTCCCTCGGCGGTACTGAATGGTAAAGTTGTAGGGTTGAAGGGCTGGCATCTGGCAGAAAATCCAGTGGATCCATGTTGGCGTCTCTCTGAGCTTGGCTTCGGGTCACTGCTCCCACAAAGTGGCACTGTAGATTTCCAACATCGTTGCCTAACAGAACATCGGCCGGCAGCCCGCTCATCACACCAATTGTGCATCGTTTTGGTCCATAACCATAGTCGAGTTCCACGGTAGCTTTAGGAATACGTTTCCGAGTACCTCCTGCCAACTCGATAGAAAGGCCAGGGCCCTCCTCTAGGGCCTCGGGTCGAACCACTCGGGGGTCCGCTACCGTTAGGAAAGCTCCCGAGTCCCGGAATCCAACAACTGTTCGGCCATCCAGTAGGACCTCCTGCAAGTGCTTCCGCTGAAGGTTTGCGGGATGTGTGGCGGAAGGCTGAATCCCATAGACCCCTGGAGGTGGAACAGATGGGTCATTCATGGAGTCATCTGGAAATGGGGCCAAACTTTCAGTCCTAGGGGTGGTTCCCAGGTAGTGAATAGGCCGGGATGCCACGGTGGCCCGTGCCCCCATGTTAACAGGGCAACTAGCTTGCAAATGTCCAGGCCGCCCGCACCCAAAACATCTGCGCTCTAGCATTCTTCCAGTAGGTCGTTGTCTAGGGACAGGGTTGTTCATAGCTGGAGGCCGATGGGCTGGGGCAGGGGTAGAGGGGGAATTGTAATCCTGAGGCCGGGCACGAAAGGTGGGTGGCTGGATGAAGGGTGTCTGGCGGACTGTGGTAGTTTTCCGCTCCTCTGCAAACAACCTCTTCCACTGCGGCTTGATGGTCAGGCCCTCATCTGCAAGGGAAGCAGCTTGCTCCACTGTGGCTGGGTTCCGTTCCAGCACCCACTCACGGATCTCAGCGGGGCACTGGGAAAAGAACTGTTCCTTAAGTATGACTTGGAGGATCTTATCGACTGTGACAGCCTCCTCTCCTTCTAGCCAGCGCTTGCATGCTTGCTTCAACTTGTGGGCGAACATGTGGAAGGAGCTTCCCCCATTGTAAGACAAAGAGCGGAACTGAACTCGGTAGGTCTCTGGAGTGACTGCATAATACTTCTGCACCGCTCTTTTAATGGCCTCATAGTCCCGCTGATCACTAGGGTCCATGGCTCTGAGAGCTTCCGCAGCCCCATCTCGTAGGTGCCCCACCAGATACCGGACCCAATCCTTCTCTGGGACTTCCATCAGGCGGCACTGGTGTTCGAAGTCCTGAAAATATCCATCAACATCCCCAGCCGCTTCCTCAAAGGTCTTGAAGTGTTTATGGGAGACATATGGTGGTTCTCTCACTGTTGGGCTGGGGGTCGACGTTTGATTATAATTCCGCGTAGTTATCTCAGCCATTCGCATTTCATGCGCCATTCTTTCCTTTTCATGCGCCATTCTCTGTTCCTCCTTCTCCGTTTCCTGAGCCCTCTGTAATGCTCTACTCCTTTGCTCTGCAGTTGCTCCTAGCCCCAGCACTGCCAACTCCTCCTCATACAAAACAACCCATCTGCTCTTTTGGGTCTGTACCTGCCACTCCCGTATCTCTACTGTCTCCTGGGGGCAGCCCTCCTCATGGTCGCTTTGCAGGGTCATCTCCTCCAGTGCCTCGATCAGTTGCTCTTTCGTTCTTCCCTGATAACTCAGGTTTAGTTCCCGGGCCCTTACTTGTAGACTTGCCATAGTCCAGTTCCTGTATTCTGAGGTTGTGGCTCCATTAATCGCTGGGCTGCTGTAGTCCATCTCGCTGTCCGCTGTTGATCCCACCGCTGCCAACCAGTTGTCACGGAGCAAAGGTATACGTCTTCCTCCGGATGGTCATTTGAATCAACATGGACGCAAGAGGTCGGGAGACAACAGCAATTTATTGTAATCCACAAAGTTAGTAGCCGGCGGCGGTCACATCAACCATAATAACAATAAGTCCACAGAAGTCACAATCCAATGATAGCTTTGGCTCCTTGGTCCTGTAACTAAATCCTGGCTCTCTGCAGAGCTGTGCACAGGCCGGCTAACACATACTAACTGCTAGCTATATACTATATACTAAGACTGTTACACCTATATCTGTGGGTGGGAAGGGCTGAGTCACAGATCCTTCCCCCCTCACCTATACCAAGGAGAGCAGACTCCCTGTCTACTATGGACAATGCACCGTCCAACATCTTCTTGGAGACACTGATTAGATTATCTCCACCCATTGCCCTCACTAGTTAGAGGTATTTGCATACAATGTGCTAACACACTAGACCCTAATCAGCCAACTACACATTGATGTATATAACAGGTTAGAGAATACATTCCACATGAAATATATATTACACATTGCCTATAGTATAGACTCTAACCATCCCGTGACATGTACAATACAGGATCTGATCTCCTCCATACTGGACAATACAGGATCTGATCTCCTCCATACTGGACAATACAGGATCTGATCTCCTCCATACTGTACAATACAGGATCTGATCTCCTCCATACTGTACAGTACGGGATCTGATCTCCTCCATACTGTACAGTACGGGATCTGATCTCCCCTATACTGTACAATACGGGATCTGATCTCCTCCATACTGTACAATACGGGATCTGATCTCCTCCATACTGTATAATACGGGATCTGATCTCCCCCAATTCTTAAGATCTATTTGTACAATTTCGATGTAGGTCCTCTTCACTCTACTCTCCACAGTGCTCTGTTATAAAGCTGGGTAAACAGACTATTGTCACGCTATGGCTTCTCTTTTGGCATGAAACCCTATTGACTGCACTAAAAAACAAACTCGCCATCTACCTGCCAACCAATGACCAACCTGGAGAAAATCTTCTCATTTCCAACACAAAGAACAAGCTCAGATAATGATATTTAACCTGACGTTTCTGATTAACATCGGCCTGATGATCTGCTGGAGGATCATTATAAGCTTCATAGTTAGGAGAGATGGCTCTTAGCTGGTTGGAATCGCTGGTCCTGCTCGGGATCCTTTCATGGTTCATCTACTCCACATGGAATGCCATATACAGAAGACGTAACCTGCCTCCGGGACCAACACCGCTGCCGATTTTTGGAAATGTCCTGCACATTAGGAGAGGAGAGATGGTCAAATCCTTGGTGGAGGTCAGTTCTGAAAGGAAACCTCTAAAATATAGATTCACTGCTAATATAATGTAGTGAGTACCTGATATAGGGACAGATCCTGGTTACTCTAAAGGAAGATAATAACCACCCTGGGAGGGAAAAGACCAATTTACGATATCACTTCAGCGCTTCTTTCTCTGGGGTTAATACATTTATGTTTACCAACCATCTTTGAGACATTAGATCTGCTCTCTGCCTCTTATCTCTTTGGTCGTCCTTCTTTGGAGTTTCTTCAGCTCTTTTATAAGGGCTGGTGCCATAAACTGCACAATATCTTAAAGACACATTTACATATTTCTGTAAAGTGAGGTCACATCCAAGGTGGCCCAACAATAGCTGGATTTCCATGGTAAATGTAGCAGATCACTTATGACATGAGCTGAATCTTGAAGATGGGAAGGCAATATTTATGGACATATGGCACAATATATCTTACCCTAGGTCTAGATTTGGTATCACCGCTACAGCCTATATGTGTTTGGTAGGATAGGGGTGATAGGGGTAATTGGTGATCGTTGTTCTTTCTCTTGAGATTCAATGAACTGTAATAGTCCAAAATTTAGCTGTAAAGGAGAACCTCTTTTACATGTAATGTTATTGGAATTTTGGAGGCTGGTGCTGCTTCCTGTATATGTAACGTGGATCTGGGTGTTAAAACAGGAGGTTGGCCTAAAACGGACTCCTTGCTAAGAGTGTCTGTGGTGGTGGACAATTCTAAGGCCTTATGTATTTTGAGCATTGTATAATGTCATCTAGAATCCTGCCTCTGAATCAACACTGGTGTCAGGGCAATTGACTGTATGAGCTTGAGTGGACACATCAGGATTGACGGGGTGACAGTGAGGGTAAGTTCACAGAGATTTTTGGTCAGGATTTTGAGGCCATATTCACCTCAAAATCCTGACCAAAAAGACAGCTCCCATTGAAATCAATTGTGGCAGCCCCCGGAAAAAGAAGCGAGATGCTCATTCTTCAGGCTGTTTCGCCTCGCGATTTGGCCTGAAGACACTCCCTCCTCCCGACTAAGCCCAATCATTGCAGTGCACCGACATTCAGTCATGGCTACCCCGGCTTGGACATGCATAGTTATACACCTCTCATATGTCCAGTACACCATCTGAAGCCGTCTTCTCCAAGGTCTCAATTAATCTGCTGGTGTTGTTGCCCCGCGCATGCGCAGGTCCATGTGCAAGAGGCATTAGCTCCACAGCTTTGAAAATCTATTGCAGCCTGAAAATCTTCTCATAAGAGAGGTAAGATATTATTGGCCCTATTAGCATTTCTTTTATGGGACTAGTTCACTGTTTGCAGTTCTATTACAGGCATATACCTCCATTGCCCGATCTGCTGTTTGGACTCAGTCTCAGTGAATGAGTCCCATGGTCTCTTTTGGGTCTTTTTTGCCTTATTTATCTACTTATTAGCCATGTTCTGATTACTCTATTGGCCCATCTGTTATGTAGCTTAGTCATTTAGGAATTGGTTTATTTATTTATTTATTTATTTACTTCTCATCATTTTTTATTATTTTTGGACTTTCTATTTGTTTTGAGGTTTTTTGTGTTGTTATTGTGTTTTAGTGTAATGCACGCTTGATAAAGGGGCAACTAAGTCCCCAAAACGTGTTGTGTTTTCGTTTCGTTTTGGAAATAAAATACTTATATTATAGCCATGTTGGATCTGCGCAGTCCTTGTGAATCGGTCCGAGTCTTTTCATTGTCCTTCCCTCCTAGCTAGTGGCACATGGTGACAGCAGCGATCTGTTCTTCTTTGTTGGTAACCCATGCTGCCTACACGTTGGTTGTCTTATTCTAAACAACTCCTAAAGGTGACAAGACAATTTTCTCCCTTCTGTGCATTTATGTCTTTAAGAGGTAATGCATTACACACTGCTTGGTGCTCTTGCTTTTTGTTTGTGTGCATTGACCTGATCTGTCTTAGGACCAGAACAATGGACTACAAAGCCAACATAATTGCTTATTCAAATGGAGCGATTCTGCACACAGGAGATATTTATTCTGATTAAAACAATAAACAAACTAACAAAAAAGTTCGATATTTGTTGGATGGAGGGAGGAAACCTGGTCTGACCATTGTATTATATCACCAAAGGAATCCCTTATACTGCAATGCTCCATGTATAAGATGTATGATAATGTATCCTCAATGCTGTAATATATCCTAAGGAATATTTTGGTCTTTCAGTTCAGTAAGAAATATGGCTCAGTGTACACTGTGTATTTTGGACACTATCCAGTAGTTGTCCTGTGTGGTTACGACACTGTCAAAGAAGCGTTAATTGATCGGGCAGAAGACTTTGGTGGTCGGGGGAGGATTCCTACTATTGATGATTTTGTTAAAGGATATGGTAAGTCTGTCAGTATTCTGTACATGTACAGCGATGTATGGAGAGGTTCACACTGGATTACAATACACAATATGTCATGATTTTTTTTTCCAGGGGAGGCTTTTAGCAACGGAGAAAGATGGAAGGATCTTCGCAGATTTTCCCTTACAATTCTAAGAAATTTTGGCATGGGAAAGAAAACCATTGAAGAAAGAATCCAAGAAGAGGCGCAATTTCTTGTAGAAGAGATAAGATCACACAAAGGTTTCTTTCTTTCTTTCTTTCTTTCTTTCTTTCTTTCTTTCTTTCTTTCTTTCTTTCTTTCTTTCTTTCTTTCTTTCTTTCTTTCCCATCCATCTATTGATCCAACCACGCACAGTCCTGGTTGTACAGTGTAGTCATGTCAGAAGGAAAATCACCAAATGCTCTTTAATCCCAGGACCAGAATCTTCCAGTCTTGATGGCCGACCAATACACACAAGTATATGCACTTAGTAAATGACTTCCGACCTCCAGAGTTACACACATGAGTTGCTGGCCATCAATCCTTTTCCCACAGTAGACTCTCCCTGACACACTCATAGACTAGGTCTCCTCCGGCTTCTCATGACGTGGTAGTTGTTTTTCGGGATGACATGGACGGACCAACCCAATGGACTCAGCATATGGACAAACTCTTCATATTGGCTGACCCAGGATGGCGTGAAATCTGCTCTTATACAGCGCGCCTTCACCCTCTTGTTACCCAAAGGTCACATCATAGCTAGTATGGAATCATTCCATAGGACATGCCGAACTCCTCCATCCATGGTACTACAGCTAGATGTGACCGACCTTCTACCGTCACACACTACCTGCAGAGGAAATACAACACTATACAATGTCCATCACCATCTGTTATACAGACTGTCTGCCGGCAGCTACAATGTAACTGATGAATGAACTTCGTGTCTCGGGGGATACTGATCTGTCTTGGGACACTTTATATGGTCCTCTAAGTCACCCACCTAAGATTACCTCTCCTTCTTACACTTCTTTCTTTTCTTCTTCTCTACCTTTGTCCCTCTTTATAACTCTTTTGCCCTTTCACCCCTTTTTCTATATAAAAAAATAAAATCTTCTCCAGGTAACAATGATTTTTTTTTTCTTTGTTGTTTCCACAGAACAATTCTTTGATCCAACCAAATTTTTACTCCAGGGAGTTTCAAATATAATTTGCTCGATTGTGTTTGGAAACCGCTTTGAATACAGTAATGATAGCTTCCAGAATCTTCTGAACATGTTCAATGTTGTATCTCAGGATTCAAACACAGTGTTTGGACAGGTAAGAGCAGAAACAGTACTGGAATCGGAATCATGTAACTTTGGGTGTTGAATCTGCACTTCGGATAAGCTATATTTCCCAGCAGATTTAGCACCATCTGAATGAGAATACGGCAGGAGTAACACTAGTAGATGCAAAGGTATCAGTCATACTAATGTGTTTGATGGGGCCATATTTAATGATGTAGAGGGGGGGAGATGAGGGCAGGGCTTTTCCATGGATCCAGTCTCTGTGGGTTAGCACAATCTAATGTTCACAATGTTTTGCTGCATCCAAACTAATCAGAGAGAAAATAGAGTAAAGCTGATAAGTGTGTAAATCATGTGTCTGAATGTATGTGTATATGTGTGTATGTATGTCACAAAATGTATCTATGTATATGTACTGTATTTTGTGTCTACTTCAAATGTATTTAATACGCAAAGGTAAAACCAGCCTTTTTTTAAAATAAAATCTTTTATAAGCCTCCGGCTAAAATTCACGTTATGACCTCTGACACGCACTAATAAAGCTTTCCTATTGGTTTATAAGGTACTTTGCCACTTTATATCTCCCATGTCTTGGTCCTGTAAGTGTCTGGAAGACATTGGAGGTAGTTTGGCAGTGACAACACCTGAGTGATTGGTCCTTCGGTCCTGCCCATATGTCAGACATGGATCTTTTGCTTTCCCAGTATATTAGTTACTAGGTTAGTATTACTATTACTTACAATGAGTAATGTGTATCTCTTATTCCAGATGAAGGATATGCTGCCCTCAGTCATGTACTATGTACCTGGACCCCACCAGAGGATTAACAAAAGCTTTCGTAAACTCACCGATTTCATTGAGACACGAATCAAGATGAATGAGGAGTCATTTGATCCAAACTCACCCAGAGATTACATTGACTGCTTTCTTATAAAACAGCAGCAGGTAAGTGAATGAGGATTAGGGGAGGGGTAATAAGTGTAAGTGGTCGGGGGCCACCTGTATATGGTTGGGTTAGAGTCCAATGGCCTATCCTCAATACAATAGCTGACTGTAGGCTTGGCCTCTTTAATGTCCATCTTATTCACAAATCCAATGGGCACATAGTGGTACAGAAGGGTTTGTGCCAATGGGTGTCAATGTATCATTGGGTAATGTAAAATAAAATACTTGTGATCCAATAGCTGGTGTTATTACCAATTTGTTAAAATTAAAGACAAACCCATAAAAGAAATTGTGTCCCTGTCCTATTGTTGTAGGTGGTTATAGGGGTGGGATGTTTGCAATTTAGGAACTACTTTAGAAATTTACTGTATTCTCATGTCTTTAACTTGGTCAGATACATCTTAAAACTTTCACCCCCAAATGAAATAATCCCTTAAGCATAATCCTATAAATTGTGTTTACAGGAACAAGACAATCCTAACTTTGACAGGAATAACATGATAATGACTATACTCAACCTATTTTTTGGTGGAACTGTAACAGTCAGCAGCACTCTAAGACATGGACTTATGTTACTTATGAAATACCCCGATATACAAGGTCAGTAAGAAACCAGAAATGCACACTGTGTAATAACCTCTTGTTATAAGGATCTAGTCAGCAGTGTGGGTCAGTACTAGCCACTAACATATACAGAAATACATAGCAGTGGATGACAAGCAAATACAGATAAAAGCATTATACAATACATAAAATAAAATGGGAATAAAAGAGAGTAAGGACACAATACCAAAATAAGTTTACTGAATCCTGACTAGGCCTCAGGACACATGCTTAAGTCAGTTAAAGAGCATGTGTCTGCTCACAGGAAGTGTCCAGGAATTAGAGCTCAAATGGCACGTGTCATTAATCCTGGCCAGGAACAAAGATACCTTCTTCCCCCTGGTGAGGTCATTTAACTCTCCCAGTCTCCTCCCTGAAGGTGATGTCATGAGGAGGGAAATTCCTGCCCTCTATCTTGAAACCAAATAACCATGAATCATAATATTTTCTCACCAGATGACTTTAGAGTCAGGCGAGAGGAATGATGGGAATTGTGGTGTGATTCCCATCGTGTAGACACCAAGAATGACACCTCAAGTCCCCTTGGGTAATGAGTTCAGTGTCTGGACCTTTTCCCGGTTGTCAACAATACTGAGTTATGACTTGGCGTGTTCAGTTCTGCCTTGCGCATCTGATGAAGTTAACAGTGCAAGTGTAGAATGTCCCACTAGGGAAAGATTATTAGAAAACAATATTCCCTTTGAAGTTTGGCTGATAGACCTGCTGTGATAATGAGTTTAGCACAGGTATACAAATGGAGCTAGGCATAGAACAACAAAAGGGCTTTGATTACAGAATCATACATACCACATTCCTGAAGCGGATAAGGTTTTGTAAGCAGTCATAAATGCCACACTGTGTATGAGTAATCTGAACAGATGATGACTCACCATGGCGAAATATACAACTGTAAAGTACATAGCTTGGGGTCTCTCATCATAACAACTTCCCCTTTTAGAGTGTGCTGTATTTATTATATTCTGCTAATATTTCTTTCCCAGCTAAAGTGCATGAGGAAATAGACCGTGTGATAGGTGACGGCCGCATCCCAAACATCGAGGACCGCAGCCAAATGCCATATACAGATGCTGTAATCCATGAGATCCAGAGATTCGCTGATATCCTCCCAGTGAATCTTCCTCATTTAACAACCAGAGATGTTCACTTCAGGGGATACACTATTCCTAAGGTAGGAGAAGGAAAAACTGGTAAATCAGGGAAACCACTCTACAGACTCACAATTCCCTTGCACAAGAGATGTGTCTGGTTTCGCAGATCTGTCTCTTTCATATAAAGGCGGCCAACCTGCAAAGCCAGATACAAACCATGAACAACTGACCCTGCTTCTGTATAAATGGAGACCATTTCTTATTTCTTACCACCTCTTTCAGTCAATCAGTGTAATGTGTATGAGCACCTTTAGTTTATTACATAGGATATGTCCACATATTGTGGTGGGTTCATCCACTGATCAGCCCCTTAGTCGGTGACCTGGGGAATCCATCATCTGCACTAACCTGGTTTTCATCCTTCGTGTGTCTAGGGTACAGACATCTATCCATTGCTGTGTACAGTTCATTATGACCCCACAAAGCTTTCCCACCCTGACAAGTTTGACCCCAACAATTTCTTAGACAACAAGGGACATTTTAAGAAGAACGAGTCCTACATGCCGTTTTCTGCAGGTATTAACATAATATAAATCACTTTGTCTACATAAGCCAAACTTATCATTGACTGGATGGTTTCTAAGACACTGACCGCTAATGCTAGGTTCACACCTGTGTTCAGTTTTCTATTTGGGGGTCCACTTGGGGACCTCTCAAACGTAAACCTAAACTGCTTAAAAAAGCGGTTACCTGTGGAAAGCCTCGGACCCCATAAACTATGATTGGGTCCATTGGGTTTCCATCTGAAAAGGGCAGAAAATGCAAAGAGGAAAGCGCTACTAGCCGGACATTTCTCAAATGGGGAATGGAATTCTCCAGCAAAGACCCAGAGCAGGTATGAACCTAACCTGATGGTGTTTGTTCACTCCTGATAATTTTTATGAATTTTTCTTTTACAAAAAAAAAATAGTAAAATCCAAACAATATAAAACAATTAAAATGTAGAATATAAAATGTAGGGAAGAAACAAAAAGTATGGTGTGTGAACAGCCTCATAAAATAGGGGTGAGAACGTACACACCAACCTGTGGACCTTGAGACATAGACGGGAATCTCACAGATCTCCAGCTTATTCCACAACCCTAGGATGGGAGTATTGCATCAAACAATCCAAGTAAAAGAGGCCGTGATATAGGAAAGGGAGAGAAGAGGGAAATCTTGTATAATTGAGGTAAATTCCTCAGGGGCTTGTTGGACCAAACTTATGGACCACCTAAACTGGTAACATATTGCAAGGCCCTAAATATAGTGACATAGGGTGTAATGAAGTCTGAAGCTAGAAGGTAAAGTAGGAAAAGAGCTTTGCAGTCTATAAAGTAACATATACAACATGAGAACCGAAAGGCACCGGGTGGTGGGTATGGAGAGCGTCATCTGAATAGCCAAATATGTGAGAATGAGCAAAGAGGTCAAGAAGTCTAATATAGAACATGAGTGTAGGAAAGGTCAGGGGGGGGGGGGGTAATAAATATGAGTGTGTATCGGGAGGGGGAACTGCATCCACTAGATTCTGAGGACAGATTTAAGGTCTGTGGTCTTATGGATGGATAACCCTGGTTCCCATGTGTGGAGAAGCTGGGCTCTGTTAGTGCCCCATTATACCAGTTCCTCCATTCTACACACTTGGCGATTCCTTGCCACTGATCCCTAGTAGGGGGATGAACATTTCAACATTTCTACGTTTTGTGTAAGTGGAGACAGTGTACACAATTTTGGTGATATTAAATCAGCCCAATGTAATTTGTAGCTAATGAGTTTCTCTCTCATTAGGGAAGCGGGTATGTATCGGAGAAGGTTTGGCCAAGATGGAGCTGTTTCTTTTCCTAACAACCATCTTACAGCGCTTCAGATTACGTCCAGAGAGAGAGTTCACAGACAATGACATTAAACCCTTGTTAACTGGCTTTGCAAATGATCCCAAATTTTATCGAATGTCCTTCATCCCCCGAATGTGATGTTGGATGGAGAGGATGTGCGTCAGATGCAGCGAATAAGCTTCAGTCATGTGATCTGTGGAGAAGATCGATGGAGTAATGAAATAACCAAAAGTCACAGATTGCTCACTGTATCACATGTGGGAAGAATATGCAAATCTGCCTTCCATGATGTAATTAGGAAGACCGTTGCTGCCTCAGTATTGCAAACCAATAGAGGGCATTCACTGGAATGTGCAAGCCTGTCTTAAAGACAGGATTCCAGTGAAATAACCCAATAATGGCTGCTCCCTTTAGCCTCATGCCCGACCTTCCAAGAGGCCTTTGTCTTCCTAATTACATCATGGAAGGCAGATTTGCATATTCTTCCCATAGTTCCTTGCAAAGTGGAGTGCTAAAGGCTTAACAAGTCTCCACACACCTATATGGTGGTCTCACCCTGTATCACATGTGTAATAAAATATCCTGTGGAGAACATATAATGTATAATGGTAGATATGTCACATATATAATAACATATAATGTATAATGGTAGATATGTTACATATATAATAACATATAATGTGTAATGGTCTGGTTTTCATTATCCAAAAACACAACATATCTCCCTGTAAAGCTAAATAAATCCTTCTAGGTGGCGCTATCACGTGTCCAGTGGTTACTCTGATTCCGTACAAGCTGTTCATACAATACTCGGCAGGTTCTTCCAGCAGTTGATCCCCTCACACCGCACATACAGATCATCTTTACCTTAGCTCCAATTTCTCATGAAACAATTCATTCTACTAATACAACATATCAGCAAAACCCTGGACAGTCTGCAATATAAAGCCCAGTCACCGGGTTCTCCGACAGACACATAAAGATTAGAGATGGATAAAGCTTGTGAGATTCCTTCAGTAAATATTCATGAGGTTCATCTGTCAGTTTTGTTTTGGTCCAAAGTTGTCTCCTCAGACCCCAAAGTACAATTACCGGAGGCTCAGGAGAGATGTGGAAACATAATAAACCCTGATATTCACCTACCTCACCTTGGACCTCTCTTAAGGGGTCCAGTACTCCATCATGGTTCTCTTTGGTCGTCTTCCAGTCTATTACAGCCTCTTAGGTGACATAACGGGGTTTAAATCCACATAGTGGAGAAGTTGTTCCTCCGCATCGAGTGGTAAACTTCCCACTGGATGTCTCTCAACCGTCTACAGCTATCCACTGTCTACAGTAGTGATCAACTATAGCTGGAACATTATGGCTGCACATATATCACATATCCCCAAGAAAGACCTCTTGGACTTACAGTGACAAAATAGTCTAGATTCACACCAATTGATTTGCATCTTTCCAAGTTGCTAGAATTCCTCCTTGCATTTGCATCCAGGTTCTTTATTAATATGGTGCTCATTCTAATCCCCATGGGGCTCATTTATTAAGACTTACATACACTACATTAGTCTTATTGAATGGCCATGTCACAGTGAATTGCATCGAAATTAAGATGGGTGCATGTTAGGGAAGTGCCAGAGAGCAGTTCCCCAGTGCTATAAATGAACCCTGGAGGAAGGGGCACAAGAGACAGTGAGCCCTGATCTGGAACCCCCCCAGCTAGGGGCTGTGATACATTTTAAACATTAAGCCATTTTTTTGGAAAATAAATTGGGGTGCAAAGCCATCCCCCTTCCTTGTCCACTGTTACAAAAAAATGGCATATAGTGCAAATGGGGAAATGCTGCAAGTTTATGACCAGGTGCAAAAAATTGCTGTTTTCAACATGCCAAGGCTAATATAAACTCCCCTCTCCCTCCCATTATTACCCTGGCACGAGGGATACCAGGAGGCGCTGGAACAACAATTTAATGATACTCAGGTGCAAGAGTGACTGCTGGGAATATTAGACTGAGAGTGCTCAAAAACTGTAGGACTAGAGTGCAATTGTTTGACTGTCGCTGGTTATAATATGTGGGGTCTCCCCTACATCAGTCAAATGCAATACAAAACCTACCTGTGGTTACCCCTGTACCTGACCATCAATAAGTATTGATACTGAACAGTAAGTATTCAGGTACTGGATGATACCTGGCTCCTCCTGGCACCCCTGGTGGCAGTTTGTACAAGGGTACTAATTGGGATGTAGGGGGGGTGGTGTTAGCATTTTTACTGGTGCCACCTTAATGGGTAATGAGTGTTATCAAGCAAACAGAACAAAGAACAAATACTGTGTTCAATCTTATAAAGCCAAGAAGCCAAGAATGAAGTGAACATGTATGAGCTGCAGACACACACACACGTATGGTACAATATGCTGATTGTAGAATGCTTCAGTGGTCAATTGCAATATACAAGGAACCTGGCAATGGGTGGCCAATTATCCTGCAGCACCACCACAGGTCAAATACACCTTCAGAGCAAGAGGAAGCTTTCACTTTGGCTGGACACAGAAAGTCTTAATAGAATCTAAGAAAATAAAGTTTTAAATCAGACAGATAAACTGAGCATTCTCATATTTGGATAGGAACGGGTAACACAAAGATCAGTTAGTCCTAGCCTCTTCTGTATAATACATTGAATACTATGGCACCTCCTCAACTCCTCCTCTATGTATGAATTGTGATTCCAATGCCATAGGTTCAGTCAATGTCCTATGTCAATGTGCAGCAAATAGGAACATTTTTGCACAGAATATGATGTGTTCCCAACTTTACCTTTCAACTGTAATGTGTAGAAATCTTAGCTAATTTCTACAAAGTATAATACGCAAATGTCTAACGAATTCTGAGAACTTCAATCCAACCTTTCTCTTTATTGGAAGTGCACAAGTATCCCAACAAACAGGGTAAACAGACGTACACCATCAGGTCAGAAATCACACCACTGTACTGTAAGAAATTTCAACCAATGAGCAAGCTAGAAAAAAATCATTACTTTATTTTTTAAAACAGATATTGAACTCTAATAATATGTAACCAGAGGTCGATGATTAACGTCCACCTGAAAATCCAGAGCAGGACACATTACATACTTCGCAGTTATGGTTCCCACCTGGTTTTTGTTCTTGGTCCTGATCATTTCATTTCTCATCTACTCCAAATGGAACGCCATATACAGAAGACGTAACCTGCCTCCGGGACCTACACCCTTACCCATTGTTGGAAATGTCCTGCACGTTAAGAGAGGGGAGATGGTCAAATCCTTGATGGAGGTCAGTTCTGAAAACATTTCATAGTTGGTTGGCTGAAAAAGACCAAAATGTATCAAAGTCTGTGCTCGCTTCGGCATCACATATACTAAAATCAGAACGATACAGAGAAGATTAGCATGGCCCCTGCTAATCAACACCAACCTGTTATAATGACTAATCCTAGTTGACCTAGTTGAAGGTTAAAACCATCCTTGAATGGCATAGAAGACCAATTTTCCACACAAGTTTCATACTGTGTATTATCTTCAGTCTTGAGATTTTCAGAGTTTGTACCTCTTATGAATTTGGTTGCTCTTCTTTATCTTCCTCCAAAGGAGATCTGAGTTAATCATGTTTAGTCCAGTAGAGTAGTAGCGATATCATACAGAAAGCCAACTAGGTGCCTGCAGGGGATGAAATTTTGGTTTCAGCCAAACCTGAAATTTGGCAGGTTCACTACTCTTTTCAGTCTCCAGATTATAGAAGCCGGGAAAGTATAGAATAAATAATAACACATACTCAGTTTTCCTGGGTTCCACCATGACTTGTGGTCTAATCTCTTCCTGGACATCCCTGGTGTCTTCTGCTCTCCTCACTGATGTCTGTAGCCCTAGTTCACCATTGAAGCCAAATTGAAGACATTGACATCACGATGCTTGTGCGAATAAGAGCTGCTGACATCAGTGGGGACACAAGACTATAGTGATGCTTGAGAAGAAGCAGTGAACACCACAATGGCGTCCAGGAAGAAGGTGCATGGTGTCATTGATTATTCCCCACCTACCCTGGCCTCCAATTATTAAACTATGGCTTCTGAAAAGAGTGAAATTATAGCACTTTTGGTTTGGACCAAGCAAGTTCAGTCTTATTTGCAAAGATCTGCTCTTATTCTGTATATAAGGACAACGAACAGTATCACTCCTCTGGTCCTATATACGTGGTGTCATTTTCAGTATCTGCTCCTATTCTGTGTATATATGGACAGTGCACAGTACAATGTCTCCTGTCCTGTATACTGGTTGTCATTCTCCGTATCTTCTCTGATACTGTATATACTGAATTTTGCCATGGTGGGACTATTAAAGGACTTTCTTTATTATCTTATCTTATCTTATTTCCCTTTTATGTGTCCGCATGGCAGTTTGCTCAATCTACCTGTCCTCACCTCCAACATCCCATTACCAGCTAATGTAATACAATAAGTCTCAATTTTTTCCCACCCACTGACACCTGTAATCGCCAAGGTGTTCGAGCAATTCCCAAGTGCGGCCGTGCGGATTATACTCACAACAGCACCTTAAAGTGTTCCTTATAGACGCGTTTGCTACAATGTCACGTCATTTGCTTGTGGGTTTTTTTAGTTTTCCTTCTTAGATACCACAGGAGATAAAAAGGATCAATGTTGTCATACAACTATCAGCAATAGAGATGAGCAGACCCTGAGGTTTACTTTTGGTTTTGGATCTTTTGAATCCATCATTGAAAATAATCTAGTAAAATATCAGTCATAAAGTAGAAGCTATAAAATAATGCAATACAATATGTTAGTAGAGATGAGTGAGTAGTGAATTATTCGAGATTCGATATTCATTTCGAGGAGAGCTTCAATATTCGACTACTCGATCGAATATCGAATCCCATTATAGTCTATGGGAAAAAATGTTTGTTTCAGGGGAAACCACTATCCGACTAAAGGAGAGTCACCAAGTCCAGGAGTAGCAGGAGGAGAGTGTTTAGGAGGAGCGCTGGGCAGTTATTATAGTCTATGGGGTCCGTGCGCTTTAACTGCACAGCAATTGCAGTTGCGCTGATATTCAGTTCGGGGGGGTCCTCCTGCGGACTCCTTCCAGACAGGAGGCAAGCGCTAATGTGTACCAGCCCTTACTCATCCTGCAGAACCAGCATTGATTGATTGTATAGCATTCGGCAAATCAACGCTGGTTCTGCAGCAGGCTCGTCCTTGCTAATCAGGAGAGCTGGCAGCTTGATGTTACAAGGGAGCTTACTTTTTCTCATAGGAATGAATTGACCAGCGTTGATTGGCCAGTGTACAGCATTCGGCCAATCAACGCTGGTTCTGCCAGAGGCTCGTCTGTGAGGAGGCGGAGTCTAAGATCAGACCACAGCAGTCTCCATCTTAGACTCCGCCTCTTCACAGACGAGCCTCCGGCAGAACCAGCGTTGATTGGTGAATGTTGTACACTGTATAGCCTTCGGCCAATCAACACTGGTCAATGCATTCCTATGAGAAAAGGTCAGCTCCCGCATAAACGCAAGCTGCCAGCTCTCCCGACTAGCAAGGACAAGCCTGTTGCAGAACCAGCATTAATTGGCCGAATACTATACAGCATATAGCATTCGACCAATCAATGCTGGTTTTGAATCGAATCTTTACTGCGAATAGCAATAGTATTCGAACAAGTATGAGTATTTCGAATACCATAGTATTCGTTCGAATACCTACTCAATCCAATACTACTCACTCATCTCTATATTTTAGCAATTGATTATTAACATCACTTTAATGGTCTATGTTGATAATGGGATATCATAAAATTGGATGGAGGGAGGAGAACTGGTGTGACCATGGTATTATCTTAATAAGAGAGTCCCCTACACTCCAGAGTTTCATGCATGTGATATATAATGGATATGTCGTAATATTTTCCAGTGTATATGTTTCTTTTTCAGTTCAATAAGAAATATGGCTCAGTGTACACTGTGTATTTTGGACACTATCCAGTAGTTGTCCTGTGTGGTTACGACACTGTCAAAGAAGCGTTACTTGATCGGGCAGAGGATTTTGGTGCTCGGGGGAGACTTCCGACTCTCAATCAATTTTTTAAAGACAATGGTAAGTTTGTCAGTATTCTGGATACTTATGTGATTTACATCAGGAAAGTAGCAAATAATACACTGTATATGGAGGGATTTATAGAATATACAGTATACACACACATACTGTATATAAGCCATGGACGTTTGTTTCAGGGATACCTTTTAGCAACGGAGAAAGATGGAGGGATCTTCGCAGATTTTCCCTTACAATTCTAAGAACTTTTGGCATGGGAAAGAAAACCATTGAAGAAAGAATCCAAGAAGAGGCGCAATTTCTTTGTGAAGAGATAAGATCACAAAAAGGTATGACATCTTTCACCAACATGTACAGTACATTGTATCTATACGCTTAGATATGACATTCTAAAAGATATCTGCATGTTTCTTATGCTTTTGTTTATTTTGAAGACTGTTACGTCAGGTCCCCATGTTGATAAATTGCAGTAGTTTGGCCGCGGTGGAAGCGCTGCAGCATAAATGTTGTGTTTTATAGTTCCCAATGGCTAATCCCATTCACACATTGCTGAAAAAAATCTGCAACAGAAAAACTGCATTTTCTAAAATACATTTTTCCCGCACCATGTTTTGTAGTTATTCACTATGCGGGGCTTTAGCTTTAGGGTAAGTTCAATGGAGGAATTTGGAGATAATTTTGGGGTGAATTCTATCTCAAATTAGGCTCCAAATTCTGCCTGAAATCAACCTCTGTTCATTTCCATTGAAGATATTTGCTGTTTTGCTGATTTTTTTCAGCTAAGAGAAATAATAAGCCTCCTGCTCGATCTTTAGAGGATTCAGTCTGAGAACTCTCTGAGATGAATAGAAACAGAAAATACTGCACTGCCTTATATAGCGCTTATAATAAATACTCGAGGCCCTTTGTCCCCTTTGAAACCACTGATACATAATATCAAAACTGCCCTCCTTCCTTACTTCTTTCCTTCGCCCCCTCCTTCCACATTCTTATTCATTCTACCTTTTCTTATCCCTTCCTTCCTTCCTTCCTTCCTTCCTTCCTTCCTTCCTTCCTTCCTTCCCTTCCCTTCCCTTCCCTTCCTTCCTCAGTCCTGGTTGTACAGTGTAGTCAGGTCAGAAGGAAAATCACCAAATGCTCTTTAACCCCAGGACCAGAACTTTCCTGTCTTGATGGCCGACCAATACACACAGGTATATGCACTTATTAAATGACTTCAGACCTCCAGAGTTACACACATGAGTTGGTTGGCATCAATCCTTTTCCCACAGTAGACTCTCCCTGACACACTCATAGACTTCCTTCCTTCCTTCCCTCTCTTCCTTCCTTCCTTCCTTCCTTCCCTCTCTTCCCTCTCTTCCCTCCCTCCCTTCCTTCCTTCCTTCCCTTCCTTCCTTCCGTCCTTCCCTCCCTTCCCTTCCCTCCCTCCCTTCCTTCCTTCCTTCCTTCCTTCCTTCCTTCCTTCCTTCCTTCCTTCCTTCCTTCCTTCCTTCCTTCCTTCCTCCCTCCCCTTCCTTCCTTCCTTCCTTCCTTCCCTCCCTCCCTTCCTTCCTTCCTTCCTTCCTTCCCTCCCTCCCTGTTATGGTTTGGGGATCCCTGACCACGGACTGGCCCCGGACTGATAACTTCTCAGTACAGTACAGGAAAAACATATATAAAAACCAACAATAATAAGTATGAGCAGTTTGGACTTCTAGTGTGGATCCTCCTACACCCTGCCTCGCACAACTAGAAGTAGCCGTGGGCCCGACTAACTTGCCTGAAGGGGCACGAGCACAGCCGGAGAAGTAGCTAACCTGCAAAGGGAAATAGAGCCCCTGTCTAGCTTCACGTTTACGAAGGAGAGGCAGATACAGAACAAGCCCCCAACGGATGACCAGACTGGACTAACGGTGAACATGAGAACACAAAAGCATAGGAAGAGAATAAACGTGAAACACAGAATACCTGAACTAAGCAAGGGATAGGGAAAAACAGAACTTAGGATCACACACAAAAAACCCTTACCAAAACTCCAAACTTCCAAACAGAAAAATACCTAGGGCTCGCTGCGCCCGGAACACTATGTCTGGATACAAGCTCAATACTTAGCGAACCAGTCCTGTGTGAACAGGAGCAAGAAACTGGATGGGCCAGGATGCAGATGGAGCAGCTTCAGATAACAGACATTCACTGAGAACAGGAACAGATGTTTAAGACCGGCATCAGGTAGCATGTACAACAACCCTATATAGTAAGGAGAAGGCCTCGCCATTGGCCTGTCAAGTATTCAGCACTGCAGAGAACTTAACCCCTTCAGAGGCCAAGACACACCAAGCACTGATCCACCAGGCAACTCAGCACGTGAACCACGCCCAAGTGCCAGAGCAGAAACTGCATGTCTGGTGTGAACATTCCCCTGCCGTGCATCAGGTGATTCAAGCGCTGAATGCCGTCCGGACACTCTGCGCCTGAACCTAACAGGCCGAGACTGCTGAGACCGGGTCCTAACACTCCCTCCCTCCCTTCCTTCCTTCCTTCCCTCCCTTCCTCCCTCCCTCCCTCCCTCCCTCCCTTCCCTCCCTTCCTTCCTTCCTTCCTTCCCTCCCTCCCTCCCTCCCTCCCTCCCTTCCTTCCTTCCTTCCTTCCTTCCTTCCTTCCTTCCTTCCCTCCCTCCCTCCCTCCCTCCCTCCTCCTTCCTTCCTTCCCTCCCTCCCTCCCTTCCCTCATCCCTTCCTTCCTTCCTTCCTTCTTCCTTCCTTCCCTCCCTTCCCTCCCTTCCCTTCCTTCATCTTCCTTCCTCCCTCCCTTCCTCCCTCTCCCTTCCTTCCTTCCCTTCCTTCCTTCCCTCCCTCCCTCCCTCCCTCCCTCCCTTCCTTCCTTCCTTCCTTCCTCCCTCCCTTCCTCCCTTCCTCCTTCCTTCCTTCCTTCCTTTCTTCCTTCCTCCCTTCCTCCTTTCTTCCTTCCTTCCTTCCTTCCTTCCTTCCTTCCTTCCTTCCTTCCTTCCTTCCTTCCTCCTTCCTTCCTTCCTTCCCTCTATCCTTCTCTTCTTCTCGTCTTCATCTTCCCCTCTTTCTATCCCATCTTCGCCATCTAAACTTTATGTTTTGTTGTTTCTACAGAGCAATTCATTGACCCAAGTAAATTCTTAGTCCAGGGATTCTCAAATGTAATTTGCTCGATTGTGTTTGGAAACCGCTTTGAATACAGTAATGATAGCTTCCAGAAGCTTCTGACCATGTTCAATGCTGTATTTGTGGATATGAGTGGTGTATGGGGACAGGTAAGAGCCAAGTCAGTTCTATTATTACTAAACTATAGGTGGCGCCATAGTATTACCACTTCTGCTCCGATCCATTTTTCAATAATACCGCTTACAGATGGAGGAATGTCTAGGGAGGAAGACTTTTCCCAAACTGATGACACCCTATAGCTATACCACACTAATATCCAGTAAGGTCTTTGGCAGAAGCCATTCACAATTGTTTGTAGGCGACTGCATGACCTGACCAGGTACTAGAATTTATACATCTATGGCAATGGGACTTAAAGGGATTGCCCAGGAATTACAGGGTTTTTTTCTCTTGAAAGAGGGAGAAGGTTGAAAATAAAAATAACCTCATACACCAGCCCCCATCGCTCCGGTGTTCCTGGTCACTGTCTGGTCCAGGACATGTATGAGTGATTATGTGAGGCTCATACTCAAAACTAAATAAATTGAGATGATTTGAATACTTTATTTCCATATTATTCCATAATATGCCGTAATATTCTATATTATTATTTCCATATTTCCACCATTTGCATATCATTAGCATTGTCCATCCTGGGATTTCTTTAATTCCAAGACTTTTCCTTCATTCTAGAAGTTGCAATGTTAATGTGACGGAGTGAAGTTACTCTACACAATACAAAGTATACACAAAGTAACAGTATTACCTATTACTAAAAATGACTCATTTGTATTTTTTCCCCAGCTGCAGGATATGCTGCCCTCCATCATGTCCTACGTACCCGGCCCACACCACACAATCACCAAGAGCTTGGGTAAACTCACCGATTTCGTCGAGAAGCAAATAAAGATGAATGAGGAGTCATTTGATCCAAACTCACCCAGAAATTTCATTGACAGCTTTCTTATAAAACAGCAGCAGGTAAGTGAGTGAGGATTAGGAGAGGGGTAATAAGTGTAAGTGGTCGGGGGCCACCTGTATATGGTTGCTGTGGGGTTCCATGCCTACCCTACTCATCGGCGTATACAATACAATACCCTGTTTGTAGGCTCGGCCTTTTAAAATTTAAATAATTTCCAAATCCATCAGACTCATAGTTGTACAGAAGCTTTTTTTTGGCAATGGGTGTCAGCACACATAATACTGGTGGTCCGGGTGTTATTACCAGCGTCCCAGCCTTATAACAGAATACGTGTCCATGTCATTTTGTGGGAGGTGGTTATGGGGTGGGTTATTTTGGAACTATTTTACTAACTTTCTGCTACTGGGCTTGAGCCGATCTTGAGATTTCAGGACTGTTTTTAAAATCCGATTTCTGATCATTTTCCATCCAAACCCAATCCCAATCCCAATTCCGATCCTAATGCAAGTCAATGGGATTTTTTTAATTATCGAAAATTGGATTTTAATAACTATCCTATTCACTACACAGCGTGGAGTCCAAAAATTGAAGGCTTCAATTTTTGGACTCCACACTGTGTAGGGATTACCTGCACAGAACCGCTGCCGCCTCCCCTCCTGGTGTGTACACCGCTTCCTGGAGCTCCGGGCCGTTGTTCTCTGTCTGTTTCTCTCTTCTCTCATTCAGACGCCGGCAGAGCACCATATGCGTCCCTGCCTCCCTACGGAATCACTCACGTCTCCCCACCATGTACCCACCCACACTCTCATAAGCCACAACAAGCCACGCCTACTCCCAGCACAGTAACACTAGCCTAGGGAGGTGGGGGCGCGCATGGCGTCTGAATGAGAGAGGAGAGGACAGAGAACAACAGCCTGGAGCTCCAGGGAGCGGCAGTGGTTCTGTGCAGGTAAGTTACAGTTAAGTTGAGTTAAGTTGCAGGTAAGGGTTGAGCGATCGGGATCGGAATTCTGTTCCTGATCTTTTTTAGGCGGGATCGGAACCTGATCGCAATCGTGAAATTTACTTGATCGCTGATCGGGATCCAATCTTTTCCGATCCCGATTGCTCAACCCCATCTGCTGCATATTAACGTTTGCAATTTAAACCAGCTCACTTTTAAAATGTCACTCCTAAAATAAACATCCCTTTAACATGGACTGCTATAATTTGTGTTTTCAGGAAAAGGACAATCCTCACTTTGACAGGAATAATATGATAATGACCATACTCAGCTTGTTTTTTGCTGGCACAGAAACGGTCAGCACGACCCTAAGACACGGATTGATGATACTTATGAGATACCCTGAGATACAAGGTCAGTAAGAAGCCACAAGTCCACGTTGGACAATCATTGACGTATTAGATGGATCAGACAATACGTTTTTCCCTTCTTTGTAGCACAGATGAGATGGAGGATTGCAAAGCCTTTAAGGATTGTACTGGTCTGTCCTTGTAGGTCTCTGTTTACATCTTGTCAGATCCTTACATCAGAAGTATTAAGATCCAACAAGCGAGCTTTAGTCTTGAGCTAATGAAAGTTTCTTTCACCTGAATGTGATTTCCATAGTTGGGGCTCAATCATTTTGCATCAAAGCGGCCGTGACATGAAATTTGTCATTTTAATGTTAGTTTGTTGAATGTTCCGTCACGGACATACAGTATTAGTCAAAACCTTGGACACACCATTTTCTACATATTGAAGTCAGGTACATTGAGAAGGATCACATATGGAATGCCTTAGTAAATAAATCAGAATTTATTTCATGTTTTAGGTTGTTCACAGTGTTCCCCTTTGCTTCGATGAGAGTTTTGCACACTCTTGGCATTCTATCCATCAGCTTCATGAAGTTGTCATCTGGAACGGTTCTCAATTAAAGGATCTACAGGTCTTTTTTTTTTTTTTTTAAAAATTTTAAGTTTATTGGCAAAATAACAAAGAAATAAACAAAAGCAGAGTACCTTATGTTCAGCGGAGTCGCAGCTCCATAAAGCAAGATGATGCGGAGGTACAACTTGCGAAAAACATCAAAGCAAACAGCATCATAAATGTCAATAAACAATTTTTACATGTTTTTTGGTTTTGAAGAGGATAGGGCGGGGGGGAGGGGGGGAGGAAAGGATAGGTAGGGAAGAGACAAGAAGAGGGGAGGGTGGGAGGAGGGGGGGGAGAAGAGGGGGGGTACACAGATACAGACAGCACTAACACATGGACAAGAGAAAAAAGAGAGAAGAAAGAAAGAAAGAAAGAAAGAAAGAAAGAAAGAAAGAAAGAAAGAAAGAAAGAAAGGAGAAAATGAGGAGGCAGAAAGAGTGGCAGAGAGGTGAAAAAGAATGGGTGACTGCGGGCGTCCAAAAATTGGCTTGGCGTAATCATCTGTTGTCCAGCCATGGCGACCAGAGGGAAAGATATGACTTTCTGTTTCTACGGGACCAGCTCAAAAGTTCTTCAAACTTAGCTATTTGATCCACTTTAGCGAGCCAGTGAGAGAGAGAGGGGGACTCAGTCTGTTTCCACAGGGGGGGTATTAGTGCCTTAGCAGCCGAGAGTAGGTGATAAATCAAACGTTGCGACTTAGCGGGTATGTCTGGTATCGGGAGGAAGAGAACAACAAGAGCCGGCGTAATTCTAAAGTCCTGAAAACCCAAGGATCTTATCTTGACCTCCACCTCCTCCCAAAACGGTTGGATATTTGAGCAAGTCCACCAGATGTGTAGCAGCGTGCCCGTGTCTCTTTTGCATCTCCAGCAGACTGCAGAATCAATCAATTTATGAGCATTTAACCACGCCGGTGACCGGTACCAGCGTGTGAGAAGCTTGTAATGTGTCTCTTGTATTCGAACACACGTTGAGGTACCACACGATCTGTCCATCACAATTTTAAGCTGTTCAGAGGTCAGTGTTAACTCAAGATCCCTCTCCCAACTAAGGAGGAAAAAAGGTTTCGTTGCAGACGGAGGACGAACAACCTTGTTCAGAAGAAGAGACATCTTGAATTTAGAAGGATCTGCCTGAAAATGGAGCTGTTCAAGGTAAGTAGGGCTGCGTTTCCACTCAAAGAGACTCTCAAACTTCTGTTTGCATTTTGCATAGTGGGAGAAGTGCAAAAAAGTAAGCGATCCTTTATGCTGGGAAAGAGCTGCCAAGTTTGCAACCGCTTCAGGCGTGGGTAAACCTTCTCCGTCAAAGAAATCTGCTAACGGGATATGTAAAAGCAGGTCCCAGAAATCCGCAATAGGGTGAAGGATGTCTGGAATCAGATGAGGTATCAGGCCTGCTGGTAAGCAGAGGGATGGAGGTGGAGCAGCAGTCAGTTGTACTAAGTCCCATGCATGAATGGCACCCCCCAGCAGCAAATCAGACTTATTAAGTGCCATATCTCTAGCGGTCGAAGAGGTAGATGGAAGCCACAACGCCTTGAGCAAAGTATTGCCATAAGTGGAGCGCAGTATGTCTCTGAGCGTAGACTCCCAAGGTGCAGACGTAATTTCCATCCAAAATTGGAGTTGAATGGTCTCGTACAGTTTCTGTATGTCTGGGAGATTTATACCACCCTCAGATTTCCTTCTAGAGAGTGCTGAATAGGCTAAATGAGGTCTCTTTCCTCTCCACAAAAATTTAGAGAAAATGGACCGTATGGTTCTAAAAAACGAGGTGGGAAGTTTGATAGGTAGCATCCGGAGGACGTAGGTTATCTTTGGGGTAATATAGGTGTTCAACAGGCTGCGTCTCCCAAACCATGAGATGCATGGTATGTCATATTTCTTCAAAAGTCTGCGTACTTCTTGTATAAGTGTTTCGTAATTTAACTTGAAAACATCTGTAAGTAAACTTGGGATATAGACCCCTAGGTATTTAATATGAGAAGCAGACCAAGAAAAAGGAAGGGATCTCTTCAGAAAAGCTACTTGTTGCATTGGGAGGGAGACGTTAAGGATCTCACATTTATCTAGATTCACTTTATAGTAAGACAACTCGCCATAAGTCTCAATAACATGTAAAACTGAGCGGAGGCTTTCCTCAGGTTCAGTCAGGAGTAGCAGCACATCGTCGGCGAATGCCAAGGAGTGAAGGGAGCATCTATCGAATTGCAGGCCATGAATTGAAGGGTGTTCCCTAATTGTCTGTAGAAAAGGTTCAAGGGACAGGATGAACAGGGCGGGTGAGAGGGGGCAACCCTGCCGAGTTCCGTTTGAGATTTGGAAGGGAGAGGATAAGGTACCATTCACTTTAATACGTGCACTCGGCAAGTTATATAGGGATAAAACGGCCGAAATGAATACCGGCGGAAAGCCGAACTTCTCTAGGGTCAGTGTCATAAAGTCCCAGTTAATTCTATCAAACGCCTTCTCGGCATCTAAGCCGAGAAGGACTAGTGGGATAGAGGAGTCTGCTGCAAAACGCAAAGCATGTAGTAATCGAGTTGAATTTTGTCTACCTTCTCTCGATTTAATAAATCCTACTTGTTCATCATGAATCAAAGATGGCAGGAGGGGCTTAAGGCGTAGGGAAAGCAATTTTGCCCAGAACTTCAAGTCTAAGTTTAGGAGCGATATCGGACGGTAATTTTTGCAACATTGTGGGTCCCTTCCCTCCTTGGCAATCAAAGTGACATGTGCCTCCAGCGCCTGTGATGGAAGACTACAACCTTGTAGGGTAGCATTCAAAGATCTCGTGAGAGGGGATAGAAGGTTTTATAAGAACGACTTATAATATATCAATGAATAACCATCAGGTCCAGGGCTCTTATGCATGGGGAAAGTGTTAATCACAGACTTTACTTCCGATTCAGATATCGGATCAAGCAATTCTTCCGCCTTATCTGGATCTAAACTAGGTAGTTTAAGTGGAGCTAAGAATTCTTTTATAGCTGACCGTCTAGACTCAGGAGTGTGATCAGGAGCCACAGCATTAAGGTTATACAGGTTCGTATAAAAGGATCTAAAAGCTTCTGCAATTTTTGGGGTTGAGGAGACTACATCACCTAAGTTGTCTTTAATAGAAGAAATGAACGTTCTGGATTGTGCCTTTTTTATAAGGGAAGTCATCATGCGACCTCCTTTGTTTCCATGGGCGTATAACATCTGCTTATAGTTTAACAAGTGTTTTGACGCCTTCACAGATAGGATATCTCTAAGCTCTAACCTAAGAGCTAGTAACTTACTATGATAAGACTCCAACTGCAATCTCTTGTGGAGGCTCTCTATACTCGCTATCTGTTGGAGCAGGGAATCTATATGTTGTTGTTGCTGCCTTTTTTGCTTGGCGCCTTGGGAAATTAGAAGACCTCTAATGTAGTGTTTGTGTGTCTCCCACACCACTGTCGGGCTCACATCAGGAGTTGAGTTTATTTGGAAAAATTCGGCAAGGTGTTTAGAAATGTAGTCCCTAGTCTCTCCGGAGTCTAGCAACCTTTCATTTAGTCTCCAAGTCATATCTGTAAAGGATCTACAGGTCTTGTCAACACTTAATTGTTGAATTTCTTGACCTTCATCGTGAGACCATCAGCTGACTTGTGCAACAGTCAGACTAGAACATGGCTCCATACAGTGTTTAGCCTTGTTTATCTATTGTTCTAATCCACATTACGGCAAGAGCAACTACGTAAACAGACTTGAAGAGTAAACCTTTCTCATGTGAACCCCTCCGAGGAATAGAAAAAACTATAGACATTTTAGTTGTAGCATATAAGTTCATTAGAGGTACCAGCCATAAAAACCACACATCTAAGAGCCTACATACTGTATGGGCTTCACAGAGAACACGTACCAAACTCATTTTACATCCACTGTCCAGAGGAGACAATGAGAATCAAGCCTGCAAAGAAGCAACTACTGAGGACCAACTAGAAGAAGAGAACTTCCCTGGCCAAGAAACACATTAGAAGAGTGGAAATTATACTGTGGTCTGATGAGTCAAGTTTGAGATTTTTGGTTTTAAATGACATTCTACATGTGGGATCCCAACCATAACACATGGAAGAGGAGGTGCAATGGTTTTGGGGTCCATTATTGATAACATTGTTACTGATTTATTCAAGGTAGACGTAACCAGCATGACTACCTCAGCATTCTGTAGCTGAGGTAGTCACCCACCTAGTGTGCACTTAGTGGGACCACCATTTATTTTTCAACTGTACAATGACTGACCCTAAACACACGTCCAGGTTATGTACAAGAAGGAAAACGACAGAGTGCTGGTTTCCATAATCACCCAACTTAAGCCCAGTAGAGATAGTTTGGGATGACCTGAAGTGAAGGAAAATAAGCCCACAAGTGCTCAGCACCTCAGGAAAGTACTGCAAGATGGTTGTAAAACCGTTGCAGGTGACAACTTCATAAAGCTAGCTAAGAGACAGTGAAGAGTGTGCAAAGCTGCTATCAAAGCAAAAGAATCTACTTTGAACAATATAAAATATAAGAGATTTTCTGATCTGTTTAAGACTTTATTTCATCTGTGACCTTCATAGTTTTCAAGTTTTCAAAATGAAATTTTCTGAAATCAGAAAATAAGGAAGCATGGAATGAAAAGGTTTCGCCCAAACTTGTGACAGGTACTCTATGCCCATTAGCAACAATGTTAAAAATTGTGACCTGACATAAAGGATAATATAGTTTCCTATACAGTAAAAATGGTAAAAGTACCAACCCCATATAGGCCCAATGGGAAAACCAAATGGTTATAAAACAACATTAATGCAATATTGTAACACTCTAACAGAACACTTTACAGGCTGCAATTGACAACTCAACCACTGGGTGGCTGCACATAGACACATGGGATAGACATCACAAGAGACTATTGTGTAATATTGTTCTGGTAAACAGCCGGTCCCCTTGCACAATCATGGATATGTTTGGCAGATCGGTGACACCTCATTTACTGTAGCTCAGTCGTTTGAGAACTTTGTAGGGGCTGTCTATGGACAGTGCAGATTAGGAAACCAGATTGTAAGGGGTCAAGAAAACATTCAGCAGATTTAGTAGATTGGACAAGAGTAGACCAAGTGTTTTAGGAGTCCAGAAATGAAGGGGGGATAAGAGACGGGTTGGTAGTTAGCAGAACTAAATGGGTCTAGACAGTGTAGTGCAGTAGTGGGGCTATGGCGGTAGAAGAGGAGGGAAAGAGAACAGAAGACAGATAAAGGCGACATATTATGGAGAGATGGGTCGTGACAGCCAGTGAAAGAAACTGGATGGGGTGTGAGCAGATAGACTAGTTATTGCAGGTAGTGAGAGGATGACCTCATGTTATTGGGTCAAAGAATGACAATGAGAAAGATAACGGAGCTAAAGGAGTCCGCGCTGCTGGAGATCAGGAGATTATCTCCTTATGGGTGTTATTGGTTTTATCTGTGTTGCCTGTTCTCCATCTCTAAGGTCTGTGATAGATGTCTCCAGGGCCAAGGAGAGAAAAGTATTAAAGAGTCGTTCATGATTATTGTACAGCGAGGAGATGAGAGACATGAAATAGGATTGTATGGTGAGGTGGCGGGAAGGCGTGGATGTATCCATGAAGGATGTGGATTATTCCCTCTCTCTATATAACGCTATTAGCTCCCTATTTGTAACTTTATTATTGTTTATTATTTCGCCCAATATTTCTTTCCCAGCTAAAGTGCATGAGGAAATAGACCGTGTGATTGGTGACGGCCGCATCTCAAACATCGAGGACCGCAGCCAAATGCCATATACAGATGCTGTAATCCATGAGATCCAGAGATTCGCTGATATTATCCCCATGAATGTTCCTCGCGCAACAACCAGAGATGTTACCTTCAAGGGATACACGATTCCTAAGGTAGGAGAATGACTTTAAATAATCCCTTTTATTCTGTGATCAATTCACCACAATGTCCCACCGGGGCAGGTGAAATCTGTGGGAAAACCAAGAAGTTTTCGGACAAATCTATTTTTCGGCAGCACCACCACCATTACATGATGTCCACTGAGATCACTTGTCTGTCCGTCTAAAAACATCGATGTGCTGGATCTTCCAAAGTGAGTGTGTTCCACTCTTCATACCCAAACATATTGGGGTTCTGAACAGGAGACCCCTTTATTACCCCAGAATCCCTAAGATGGTGCAGTATTTGTAAAGTGGTTTTGTAAGTTATAACATTAAATGATTCATCTTTGATGATCAATAACTCTCTAATATAACAAAGTCTCATCTGGCCAACCAGGAGTGTTTGGATGGTGACGGTGGCGATTTGGGGTGAGTGACCCACATTTAAAGTAGCCTATTGCACTTTCGTGGGAAATATGTAGGTGTGTGTGAAATTTCCCCAAAATCCATTCAACCGTTTGGCTGTGATTGAGGAACAAACATCCAAACATAATATTAATAGGATCCATCAGGAGGCGGCTTAGACTGATACATTTATATTTATAGATTTAGATTTGATTAATATAAGTTACATTTTAATCAGGATGTTAATTGATACAAAGTTTTTCTTTGTTATTACCATTAGGCAAATAGTATGTTGTATGTAACCCCCTCCCCCCACACACACACATCTCATGAGGGTCACTCTTTTTGCTGCCATTGATAACATACACGTGTCATTTTACCATAAGAGTATTTTCCATCCCTCGTGTGTCTAGGGTACAGACATCTATCCATTGCTGTGTACGGTTCATCAAGACCCCACAAAGCTTTCCCACCCCGACAAGTTTGACCCCAACAATTTCTTAGACAACAAGGGATGTTTTAAGAAGAACGAGTCCTACATGCCGTTTTCTGCAGGTATTAACAGAATGTAACTGGGTTCACCTGAGTAAGGGAATCACTGGGGGGGGGGGGGGGGGCTCTTATGGGGTGGCTGGAAATTCAAAGTTGTTGAGTGCACCAAGGAAGACTAATATGCACCGGTGACAATATTACAAATTCTAGGGATTCACATAATAGTAACATAATCTTTTTACAAGTTACTAATAAATGGGTTGTATTAGGTAAGAAAAGCATGCTGGGTAATATCATGGGGTAAGTGGAGACAGTGTACACAATTTTGGTGACATTAAATCAGCCCAATGTAATTTGTAGCTAATGGGTTTCTCTCTCTTTAGGGAAGCGGGTATGTCTCGGAGAAGGTTTGGCCAAGATGGAGCTGTTTCTTTTCCTAACAACCATCTTACAGCGCTTCAGATTACGTCCAGAGAGAGAGTTCACAGACAACGACATTAAACCCTTTATGACTGGCTTTGCAAATGTTCCTAAATTTTACCGAATGTCCTTCATCCCCCGAATGTAACTTTGGCTGGAGGTGATATGACGGGTGACGTCAGATGCCGCGAATGAGTTTCAGTTGTGATCTTCCAGGTGAGCGGTTGGGGAGTCGCACAAAAGAGGTCACAAAAAAATACAAATTCTCCTGGAAATTTCCTAAACTGACAGATCTTTCCATGTACTATATACAATGTGACACGGATAACATAGAATGTATAATGGTCTGGTATTTGAGAATCCCAAAATTCCTCACATTTCTTGTACATGTACAGCTGCATAAATCGTTCCTTGGGCGCTATTGTGTATTATTTTCTAGTGTGGACCTGCAGATGTTTTATAGCAGGTTGATTTCACACTGTCATTGGTCTGTCATAGGATCAGAGCAATGGAATGAAAAGCCAACAGATTGACTAATGCAGACGAAGCACCCTCAGTCTGTACATGTCTCCATTCACTGTAATGATGGGCACCAAACACAAGCTTCTGTCTGCATCAGTTGTTCTACCAATTTTTCAGTCCATTGTTCTGACTCTATAGTGGATCCGATGAATGGATTTGAATGACAGCAGTGTGAACTCTGCCTTATACTGATGGGGTTTATTTATTCCTTTAGTTTATTATTTGTACACATCTACTTTTGCACTTTATAAGTATTCCATGGAGTGTGTGAGAGATGTGCGGTGAGTTTAGACTCCAGACCAGCTAGTACCGGGGATAAGATAAGATAATCCTTTAATAGTCCCACAATGGGGAAATGTCAGTGATACAGTTTCATAGATGGTACAGTAGTATATAACAAGAGAGAAAAACACATACAGCTCATGGCAGATAAAGAAATCCTAGGAATCATAGCAACTAAAACGAAAGAAACACAGACACACTGCAGGATCATTTAGTTCTCTGTGTGAAGTGATGTTAATAATAATAATACGGCCTGACCGTGGTTGGAGGACACGAGGAGGGGTCACAGCATGTAGATATAACAGGCAATAAACGGGTTTTTTTTGTTTTTTTTGCAGAGGTGGGGACATATGCAGCTATCATGAACACATGTGGCAGTTCCTTTGGTAGGTGGTGAGATCTCCTGCTCACAGCTGATAGTTCGGTATCTTGTATCAGAGAGGTTTGAAGCCATCCAGGTAGACAGGGTGCTGCTCTCTTGCCAAGCTTCCATAAACACATGGGGTAGGTGGGTGATGGTTCCCAGGTTGTAACAGAGTCCCACGTGTCCACAGTAATAGAAAGAAATCCCAGTCAGCTGTAGCATCTTCACACATCAGCAATAGACGCCAAAAATCATCTCCTTGAAAAGAAGAAGCCCGCACTTCCATGTAGGTTTCTCCTCCATGCCGCATGGTGTCCATGTTGTCCTTAGCTCCTGGGGGGATGGTAACAGGCACATGTGCACAGGAAAAACTCCAGGTCGTGAGTCATTGTCCATGCTTAACAATAGAAACAAAAGGAACAAAATACTCCACAGGGTCTTCCATTCGAATTATAGTTGCTAATTCATAGTGCTAGTTTACTTGGTTACAGGATTCTTGAAGATACAGAGAAAAAGAGTGAAAAAGGAAAGATAAAGGTTGCTCTCAGCTTGGAGCTCTGTATCAGGCAGCCACACACAAAGCAGCGCCTATAGGAATGTGCCATGTCGAGGAGACACCAAGAGATGGACCAGGACCGGCCTGTCTGAGAATGAGCTTTGGATATGGAACGGCGGTGTATAGATAACTGAGTGTCAGAGGTCAATGACTCCACCATGTCACAAACATCAGCCAAGTTCTGCATCCATGAGAAAGGTGCAAAGGTCCACGGAATCTGTTATCTCAGAAAACTCACAAAATTCCCTGATAGAGTACACAATGGGCACACAATGAACAACAATGAGCACAGAACGAGCACACAATGGGTACACAATGATCACACAATAGGCACATATTGAACACACAATGAACAACAATGAGCACACCATGAGCACACAATGGGAACACAATGAACAACAATGAGTACACAACGAGCACACAATGGCTACAGAATGAGCACACAATGATCACACAACGAGCACACAATGGGTATACAATGGGCACACAATGAACAAGAATGAGCACACAAGCACACAATGGGTACACAATGATCACACAATGATCACACAATGGGTACACAATGAGCACACAATGGGCACAAAATGAACAAGAATGAGCACACAATGATCACACAATGAGCACACAATGAACAACAATGAACACACAGCAAGCACACAATGATCAGACAATGAGCACACAACGAGCACACAATGGCTACACAATGGGCACATAATGAACACACAATGATCACACAACAAGCACACAATGGGCACACTATATATCTTCTCATTATGGTTGCCAATGACCTGTATCTCATTGTAACCTTTATCTGTACCAAAGTCACTTGAGTCGGGTCTGAGTTCACTCAGGGTTATCTTTGTAAGTTGTCACATTTTTATGAAGTCTGGCATGTTGCTGGCATGATATCTCCACCAGACTTCCAAATTCTTAGCAAGAGCTGCCCTTCAATTCACACCCCCCCCCCCCCCCGCTGCTATGACGTGACCTTTGACCACATCAATGCAAATTTAAAAGGAGGGATCGTAATGGTGGCTGTGACCCGTATTAGCGGAATCATTCCTTTTAAAGTCCAGGAAAAACCCCTTGACCCTGTATTATAGAAGTGTTATGTCCCAGTACAGTGATAAGACGAGGGTGGGGCCTTGGTAAAGAATAAGAAAAAAACAGCAGGGAAACTTTTTGTAACCTGACTGACACTCAAGAACGACTTCATCAATGTTTACATTTAAAGGAGACCTCTCGCCATCTCCACCAGTCCAAGTTCTTATTAGTCACTGCTCCGCAGCACAGTTGGAATTGTCTCTTTAGCATCCACCATTAGTTTTGATGCTTGATGTGCTATAAAAGCATTGTAATGCCAGGTGGGCGGTGTCAGGCCGGAGTGTGTGATTCAGTGTTTTCATCATAGCCAGCCAGTATCGGAGCTCAAAATCATATTCCCTTGTCTGCCCCTGCCTGACCCCGCCCACCTGACAATGCAGAGACCTAATAACATAACAGATACCAAAGATAACAGCATTGACTGCTCAGGAATGGTGGGGGCTAGAGAAAAAAAAAGAACTATGCTGGAATCAGCGGAGCCGTGTCTATTAAAATATGTAAAGACCTGGACTTGTTGGAGGTGGTGAAAAGTCCATTTTGAAGAGGTTGTCCAGGAACTGTTAATTTACTTAACTATCCTTGGATATTGCAGCTGATGGACCTCGGAGTTCCAGCTACATCACAATCCCGGGTCATGTGATACAAATTGGCCTTCCGCCTCCAGGGTTGCTTTACTTCCCGGGCCTCTCTGTCTCCTCCTCCACCAATCTCACAGGTAGTCATGCGAGTCCCCAGAAAACCCTTTTAAGACTCTTACAATGTGTCCATGATATTCCTTTATTATGTTGTATATAACACAAAAAACAAGGTTACCATTTGTAACTAATGTTCAGCGAAGCTTATAATGAAAGTTCCAAAAATGTAAAGGGTTATTCTGTGAAGGTGATGGCAGGTCCTTAGAATATCCTATCACTTGCTGAATGGTGGGGGGCAATGTGAGGGGCCTCGGAATTACAGGGAGCAGCGCAGCCATCCAGGCATTTACCCCATTCTCACTCCTCAAAGCATCCAGACAGAAGGGGCTCAGTGCAGACAAAACACCAGACCCTGTTCTTGTAATTTGTAGGAATCCAACCAATCAGCAAGCAATGGTGTATCCAGGATCCAACACCTTTAAGATAATATAGAGTACAGCCAACTAAAAGCAACAGTGACAATGAAGACAAGGACCTAACAAGCTAATCTGCTCCTCGCAGTATCTGGACCCAAAGCTTCAAGTGTGTCGGAGGTCAATGGTCTTCAACTAATATCACAGTCAACGTGACACAAATGCCATCCGATAAGGAATGGGAACATTAGCAAATCCAGTCATTCTGGGGTAAATATCGGAGTCTGTGAACCGAGTCTCTGAGGTCAGCACAAAATTCTGGAGAATAGACGTGAAAAACAGGAAGAGCTCCATGCGAGCCAAACCTTCTCCAAGACACAATCTCTTCCCTAGAAGAAGAAAGGAGAAAAGATTTTATACAAAGTCTACAAAAGCCTCCTCTGGTATCCTCCGATTTGTCTATTGTTTCCCGCAGATTTTAGAAGTTTTTTACAATGACATGTAAGTCATGAGAAACAGCAAAACAATTCAGGACTTACTTAAAGGGATTCTACCACTAAAGCAACTTTTTTTTAATTACCATGTCAGAATAGCCTTAAGAAAGGCAATTCGTCTCCTACCTGTAGATGTGGTCTCCGTCGCGCCGTTCCTTAGAAATACCAGTACTTACCAGTATGCTAATGAGGTCTCGGCAGCAATGGGGGCGTCCTTCTTCTTCATCTGCCTCCTCCCCTTGTCTGTCGTCTTCCTTCTTCATCATGTCTGATGCCTGCGCAGTCAGCTCTGCCGGCCGGCGGCCATATTTTAAAGGTTGCAATTGTGCACATGCGCAGTACGCTCCTCACGTCTTCGCCAGAGTGTACTGCGCATACTCAGTAAGGTCTGTACAGCCCTCCGACACGCGAGTGACCTCATCCAGGCGTCGGAGGGCTGTACGGACCTTACTGAGCATGCGCAGTACACTCTGTTCGGCGAAGATGTGAAGAGCGTACTGCACATGCGCGCAATTGCAGCCTTGGAAATATGGCCGCCGGCCGGCATGCGCAGTCGGCTCTAACAGGGTCTCAGAGCTGACTGCGCAGGCATCAGACATGATGAAGAAAGAAGACGACAGACAAGGGGAGGAGGCAGATGAAGAAGAAGGACGCCCCCATTGCTGCCGAGACCTCATTAGCATACCAGTAAGTACCGGTATTTCTAAGGAACGGCGCGATGGACACCACATCTACAGGTAGGAGACGAATAGCCTTTCTTAAGGCTATTCCGACGTGGTAATTAGAAAAAAAAGTTGCTTTAATGGTAGAATCCCTTTAAATACGATTTGGGTGTCACAAGTTCATTTTGTCACATTGTTGCCACCCACAATGTATTTTTTTGCGCCCAGAGAAACACAAAATCACAATGAAACAAACGGCAGTAGGTAGAATATCAGCAACGCACCGAGAGCAGAAATCCACCAGCCGATTTGCGGCACAGAATGATATTGTATCACACGGAGTTGTATCTTGTGTTATTTGGAAGATGTTACACATTTTGTAATGCAGCGCACATTGGCCCAGTTACTCACACTGTCTACTTGGCAAACTTAACCCCGTAAGGACGCGGCCTCATTATTCAAACCTGACATTTGTCACTGTATAGGGCAATAACTTTGAGGCGCTTCACCTTACACAAGTGATTGTACGATTGTTTTATTCGGGACACTTTGTACTTCATGTTAGTGGTAAACATTGATCAATGTTTTGGGGAAAAAAAATCACAATTTTCAAAATGTCAAGGGTTACAGTCAGCATTGTGACCCTACAGCTGTTTCACAGATTTTACTAACACTGAGATGTGAACATGAAAAATTACTTTTTTTAAAAAATAAATTGTCAATTTAGCCCCAAATTTTTTATTTTCCGAAGAGGAATAATGGAAAATTTATACATGAAGAGCCCCTACAGTACCAGTACAATGGACTCTCCCAAAAAGTGACCCCATTTTGAAAACTGCACCCCTCTAGGGATAGGATGAGATATCGGCCTTACAGCTGCTTCACAGATTCTATTGGCATTGGAACGTAAAAATTACAAATTACTTTCTTACCAATAAACGGTTCATTTAGTCCCAATGTTTGATTTTTGCAATGGGTTAAAAAAGATAAAAAACACAGTTTGTCCCAATTCCTCCTGAACACGGGAACACCCTTTCCCTGTCGTCCCACCAGCGGCACAATACGAGCCTTGTGCTGCTGTTGGGACTAAGGGAAAACAGATTGTCTACATAATCATCCAATATGTGGTTGTAAACAGCCTGTAAAGAACCAGGACAATGGAAGCTCCTCTAAAGTGAAAAGTGACCCCATTTTGAAAACGACACCCCTCAAGGTATTTCTCAATGGTTATCATCATTTTGAGCCTAAGAAGGCTGCCCAGACATGAATGTACAAAGTGAAAATTGAAATTTTTATGGAAATATGCCATTCTAGTGCCCAATACGTTACACCGACTTTGTGGCATCAGAGACACGTACTCCTAAAACTATTAAGTGGGTTATCCCACTTTTTTATTTTCTTAATGTCCCACTAGAGGACTGATGTTCTGATCACTGGTTTAGTAGTATATACTGCCATACATGTGTACTGCAGTGTATACAGAAAGCTAGGAACCTATAACTTTCTCCCATTATGGGAGGGTCAACCAGGCATGTCAGGTCACTGGTCAGACCCGGGCCACCAATCACACTACGTGGGGCAGGGTGAGGGGAGGTGTTTGGGGTTTAATGAGACATGATTGTAACGTTGTAGCGGAAACCCTTAGAAGCCGTGGTCGTGTTTGACTGCGGCATCTACAAAACTAAAACCTTGATCGGAGCTCGGCTCCGACCAGTAGTAATGGAGCAGGGTGACACAGGACGTAATACTACATCCATGGTAGGTAAGACAATGGTGGCCAAGACGTGTGATTATATGCTGTGTCGCTAAGGGGTTAAACTTCACCAGATGTATCAGTGTCTGATGTTCGATACATTTGGTGGATTATACTTACTGACACATCTACGTTTACACCTCCTATTAGTTGCTTCAAAAGTTATCGATACATTTGTGGAGCAAGTTAGGCCACACCCACTTTTTCTGTGAAACCACACCCATTTCAATAAGACCATGTCCTTTTTATGGTTAATTCAGAAAAGTGTCAAAAACACGTGATAAATGTGGCACATTGTGTGTGACCAAAAAAATCACTCTGCTAATGCAAAATGCGCATTTTGTGCACCCACATGATTGTATAAGTATAAAATAATTGATGGGCGCACCTAAATTTTAGTAGATTTTTGTATTTACGGAATGTGATTTGTGTAATATAGTTTGTGTTTATGACAAATTGTTTCTGCAATCTCTTTACAAAATTCTTCTTATCTATCAAAATGCAACAATGGGGCTCAAATAGGTTCATAGATATCAGAAATGTAGGGAGAAGCTGCGCCATCTTGGGGTACCTGGACGCCCAATTCCACAACTCAAATCTGCAACAATTACACTCTGTATGAACGTGGCCTTATACTGTCCATATGTGATATACTCTTCTAAGAAATCTCTAGTGTTGTGGATTTCTGATCTTACCTAAAGAAAACGGGGCAAACGCTTCACTTCTCTTAAGTTTTCCTTCAGAATCCAAGAAATGGTTTGGGTTAAATTTATCTGGGGTAGCAAAATAGTTTGGATCCTCCAGTACAGAACACAGCAGGGCACAGACTCCGGTACCCTAGGATAGGAAAATAAGAAGAGACATACATTTATTACAATCTAGAATTCAGGATCAATATACATTTTCTAAGAATCGGTGAACAAAAATTTCGACTAATCCATTCGTAGAGAGCAACTGCAAAGAGTCTCCCTGGAGGACTAAAGATCCAGGCATTAAATGGAAAGCCCTTTGATTTCAATGGAGAAATGTAATACTTACTTTCTCCTGTGGAGGTGCTGCAGGGGAATCAAACACTTCTCCCCACAGAACAGAATTCACCCAAGTAGCAGGAAATCCTCTGATCAGCTTCACGGAAGCCTTGTAGAGATCAGAAGTAATGCAAAGTGGACAACCCCTTTAACTCCTTACACTGTATGTCTGTTTAGTATAATGTAATAACAAAGCTGTGGCCATATGACTAGGCAGACCTACGTAGCATCAGATATTTCAGCACTCTGCGGCTCAGTCACACTAAATCAATATCCTGAGTTTTCATCCCTATGGCATTCATGGTTGACAATGGCGAGCCTATATCAATATAAGAGACCTCAAGTGACCTCAAAGTCAACTCTGCCTTTTATTCTGCACCACCTTGTCCTAAGAGATGGCTCTCTGCATGTGTCAACACAACATCTAGACATTTGTGTCATGAGATTATCAGCTTTTCAAGACAATGTGATTTTGTGATATTATATCCTATGTGCATCTACAAAAATAAGCACTAGCTAGATTTTCCAGTTTTTCGGAATAGGCTTAAAATATAAGCCCTACTCCAAAAATAAGCCCTAGGTACAGTTGGGTTGAACCCCTTCCCAACATCTGCCATACAATTGCGGTGAATGATGGTGGGCATTCTGCTGCAGAGTGGCCATCCTAGCTATTGTATTGAGTATCCGCTGTAATGTACAGCAGAGACCTGGAGCTAATGCCCACGATCAGTGTCCACTCTGATCGCAGGCATTGTAGATGGGATCCCCTTCCTCAAAGCATTGTCAACTGCCCCCGGGTCCTGTCTCCATTGGCCCCAGCTTATTTTCAAAGAAACATGGTAGGTGTCGCCACCCAGTGGTTTTGTTCCAGATTGTATCATCATCTCCCAGATCTTCAGAGTTCTCAGAATCATTTCATCTGATACCTTTGGAATTGTATATCCTCTAAAGACGGTGTCTCTGGTAGCAGAATGGGGGGCGTTCATGGGGATGACATTACTGAATCTCTGGATCTCATGGATGACAGCGTCTGTATACGGCATCTGGCTCCGGTCGTCAATGTTTGGCTGCCGATCCCGTCCAATGATATCATCTATTTCTTCATGTATCTTGGCTGAAAAATAATAAGAAAAGTTCATTTTCAATTTTAAACCCAATCACAATGAAGATTAAAGGGGCAGCCTCTGCAAAATATAACTCCCCCCCCCTGCAAAATATCACTGCGTACTGTATACATTACAATGGGGTCATGTGTTACCAGCGTTTTCCTATAGTGGTCGCTCCTGCCCAAAGCTTCTAAACAAATATTCACCAGTGGTCGGCCAATGGTTGTAGATCCATCAGCTCATGGAGCGCTATGGAGAGCGATAGAATACGCTAATTTTGTTTTTGGCCAAGGACAGAAAGGTGGAGACACTTATCTTCAGCAATGGCCAAACCAGAACTGAAGATGCCCACATGACCACTGAGACAATCTGTAGCCTCATCGGCTGTTGGTAAGGAGCTAGTGATGTATGTGAGTTACACCATCGGTACCTCAGTGGCTGCCAAGGTCAGTGTTTGGTCTCACCGGTCAGTGAGCCTCGCCGCTTCCGATGTGATGAGTCCCGGCACGTGAGAGAAAAGGGAACAGGACAGGACAATGGAGCACATGGGAGAGGTGAGTAACTGAATCTGGTCTTTTTTTTAGTTTTACACCAAATATGGCCACCCCTCTAAATCCTGGACAACCCCTTCAAAATAGGCCATGAATATCTGATTGATTGGGGCTCAACTCACCGAACCCCAACTTATAAGTGAAATGAAGGCCGCCAATGTCTTCCAGCTTTGTGTCACTTTTAATGTTCACATTTGGTTGTACTTAGTCACTTACTTGCACGCTGTAGTACCAGACACTGCCACAACTATATGTGTAGCGCTGCGCTGGGCTGACACTGATCAGATATTGGTAACCAGTCCTACACATAGGCCACTAATATTTTAGTCTTTTTACTCTGTTCAGGATTCTGGACTTGTCTACACACCTTGTATATCTGGATACCGGAGGAGAACAAGAATTCCATGTTTTAAAGTTGTGGCCACGGTCTCACCACCGGCAAAGAACAGATTGTTCAGGGTAAGAATTAGGTTCCTCAGGTGAAACTCTGACTCAGGATTGTCCTTCTCCTAGAAAAGCAAACAAAATCAGATTTCAGAAGTCCATGTCATGTATTCTGTACAGCCAATGTGTAGAATCAGCCCGGAAAGCCGATAGTGGGGGTGAGACAGTAAATATGACTATATCTAAGACAATGTAAGGAGGTCCTGAAGATTCTAGAAATTACTAGAAATGCCAGAAAGAGTTCTAGAAATAGTAGAGTTCTATCCTGACCAGCCTCATTCTAGGATACATGGGATTTACTGATTGACTCTTATCAATATCTTAGGGAATAGGGGTCTAATAGGCAGATACATAGGCCAAGTCATGGCAATCCTTCACAAACTGTTATTGACAAGACAACTACTAGTTATACCTCTTTCTATACAGCTGAGCATCCTACTGGTTATACCTCTAGCTATACAGCCCAGCCTCCTACTTGTTATATCTCTAGTAATACAGCCCAGCATCCTACTGGTTATATCTCTAGCTATACAGCTGATCATCCTACTGCTTATGCTTCTAGCTATACAGCTGAGCATCCTACTGGTTATACCTCTAGCTATACAGCCCAGCCTCCTACTTGTTATATCTCTAGTAATACAGCCCAGCATCCTACTGGTTATATCTCTAGCTATACAGCTGATCATCCTACTGCTTATGCCTCTAGCTATACAGCTGAGCATCCTACTGGTTATACCTCTAGCTATACAGCCCAGCGTCCTACTGTTTATACCTCTAGTAATAGAGAAGAACATCCTACTGGTTATTCCTCTAGCTATACAACAGAGCATCCTACTGGTTATATCTCTAGCTATACAGCTGATCATGCTACTGGTTATACCTCTAACTATACAGCCCAGCACCCTACTGGTTATACCTCTAGCTATACAGACAAGCATCCTATCTATTCAACAGCTATCCATGAATCTATTGAACTATCCTGGAACTAATCCAATGTTCAATAATTTATCAGCTCTTTAAAAGCCACTATATCAAAGGCCTTGCTGTAATCCATGTACGCAATATCTACACCGTCACCTTCACCCAACACTTTTGCGACTTAGTCAATGAAATCAATCTACATTATCCAGAACTTTCCATCTCTTTCTGTTTGTCTACCTCTTGCATTTTCAGGAGGAAGCAGTCGATGTAATCCCTGGGATTCTCAGGATCTAACGTTTCTTTGTTCAGTTTCACTCGCTCAGCGACAAAATCATTGAGCTCTTCCAATAATGTGGTGATTTTCTGGTGGGGTCCGGGGATGTGGTTCATTATCATTGGGATTACGTCTTGTACCTGCAACAAGGAAACATCTATTCAACTAGGTAACAGGAAAGAGATAACAAAGCTTGATAACAGATGGAACAGTAAGGAAGAAGATATGGGTAACGGAAGGAGACATCCGTATATGAAGGAGACATCCGTATAGGAAGGAGACATCCGTATAGGAAGGAGACATCCGTATAGGAAGGAGACATCTGTATAGGAAGGAGACATCTGTATAGGAAGGAGACATCTGTATAGGAAGGAGACATCCATAATGGAAGGAGACATCTGTAATGGAAGGAGACATCTGTATAGGAAGGAGACATCTGTATAGGAAGGAGACATCTGTATAGGAAGGAGACATCCATAATGGAAGGAGACATCTGTATAGGAAGGAGACATCTGTATAGGAAGGAGACATCTGTAATGGAAGGAGACATCCATAATGGAAGGAGATATCTGTATAGGAAGGAGATATCTATAATGGAAGGAGACATCTGTATAGGAAGGAGATATCTATAATGGAAGGAGACATCTGTATAGGAAGGAGACATCCATAATGGAAGGAGATATCTGTATAGGAAGGAGACATCCATAAAGGAAGGAGACATCCATAATGGAAGGAGACATCTGTATAGGAAGGAAACATCCATAAAGGAAGGAGATATCTGTATAGGAAGGAGACATCTGTAATGGAAGGAGACATCCGTATAGGAAGGAGACATCTATAATGGAAGGAGACATCTGTAATGGAAGGAGACATCTGTATAGGAAGGAGACATCTGTAATGGAAGGAGACATCCGTATAGGAAGGAGACATCTGTATAGGAAGGAGACATCCATAATGGAAGGAGATATCTGTATAGGAAGGAGACATCCATAATGGAAGGAGACATCTGTATAGGAAGGAGACATCTGTAATGGAAGGAAATATCTGTAATGGAAGGAGACATCTGTATAGGAAGGAGACATCTGTATAGGAAGGAGACATCTATAATGGAAGGAGACATCTGTATAGGAAGGAGACATCCATAATGGAAGGAGATATCTGTATAGGAAGGAGACATCCATAATGGAAGGAGACATCTATAATGGAAGGAGACATCTGTATAGGAAGGAGACATCCATATAGGAAGGAGACATCTGTATAGGAAGGAGACATCTGTAATGGAAGGAAATATCTGTATAGGAAGGAGACATCTGTAATGGAAGGAAATATCTGTAATGGAAGGAGACATCTGTATAGGAAGGAGATATCTATAATGGAAGGAGACATCTGTAATGGAAGGAGACATCTGTATAGGAAGGAGACATCTGTATAGGAAGGAGACATCTGTAATGGAAGGAGACATCTGTATAGGAAGGAGACATCTATAATGGAAGGAGACATCTGTATAGGAAGGAGACATCTGTATAGGAAGGAGACATCTGTAATGGAAGGAGACATCTGTATAGGAAGGAGACATCTGTATAGGAAGGAAATATCTGTATAGGAAGGAGACATCTGTAATGGAAGGAGACATCTGTATAGGAAGGAGACATCTATAATGGAAGGAGACATCTGTAATGGAAGGAGACATCTGTATAGGAAGGAGACATCTGTAATGGAAGGAGACATCCGTATAGGAAGGAGACATCTGTATAGGAAGGAAATATCTGTATAGGAAGGAGACATCTGTAATGGAAGGAGACATCCATAATGGAAGGAGATATCTATAATGGAAGGAGACATCTGTATAGGAAGGAGACATCCATAATGGAAGGAGACATCTGTATAGGAAGGAGACATCCATAAAGGAAGGAGACATCCATAATGGAAGGAGACATCTGTATAGGAAGGAGACATCCATAAAGGAAGGAGATATCTGTATAGGAAGGAGACATCTGTATAGGAAGGATACATCTGTAATGGAAGGAGACATCCGTATAGGAAGGAGACATCTATAATGGAAGGAGACATCTGTAATGGAAGGAGACATCCGTATAGGAAGGAGACATCTGTATAGGAAGGAAATATCTGTATAGGAAGGAGACATCTGTAATGGAAGGAAATATCTGTAATGGAAGGAGACATCTGTATAGGAAGGAGATAGCTGTAATGGAAGGAGACATCTGTAATGGAAGGAGACATCTGTATAGGAAGGAGACATCTATAATGGAAGGAGACATCTGTATAGGAAGGAGACATCCATAATGGAAGGAGATATCTGTATAGGAAGGAGACATCCATAATGGAAGGAGACATCTGTATAGGAAGGAGACATCTGTAATGGAAGGAAATATCTGTATAGGAAGGAGACATCTGTAATGGAAGGAAATATCTGTAATGGAAGGAGACATCTGTAATGGAAGGAGACATCTGTATAGGAAGGAGACATCTGTATAGGAAGGAGACATCTGTAATGGAAGGAGACATCTGTATAGGAAGGAGACATCTGTAATGGAAGGAGACATCTGTATAGGAAGGAGACATCTGTATAGGAAGGAGATATCTATAATGGAAGGAGACATCTGTAATGGAAGGAGACATCTGTATAGGAAGGAGACATCTGTATAGGAAGGAGACATCTGTAATGGAAGGAGACATCTGTATAGGAAGGAGACATCTGTATAGGAAGGAGACATCTGTATAGGAAGGAGACATCTGTAATGGAAGGAGACATCTGTATAGGAAGGAGACATCTGTATAGGAAGGAGACATCTGTATAGGAAGGAAATATCTGTATAGGAAGGAGACATCTGTAATGGAAGGAGACATCTGTATAGGAAGGAGACATCTGTAATGGAAGGAGACATCTGTATAGGAAGGAGACATCTATAATGGAAGGAGACATCTGTATAGGAAGGAGACATCTGTATAGGAAGGAGACATCTGTATAGGAAGGAGACATCTATAATGGAAGGAGACATCTGTAATGGAAGGAGACATCTGTATAGGAAGGAGACATCTGTAATGGAAGGAGACATCCGTATAGGAAGGAGACATCTGTATAGGAAGGAAATATCTGTATAGGAAGGAGACATCTGTATAGGAAGGAAATATCTGTATAGGAAGGAGACATCTGTAATGGAAGGAGACATCCATAATGGAAGGAGATATCTATAATGGAAGGAGACATCTGTATAGGAAGGAGACATCCATAATGGAAGGAGACATCTGTATAGGAAGGAGACATCCATAAAGGAAGGAGACATCCATAATGGAAGGAGACATCTGTATAGGAAGGAGACATCCATAAAGGAAGGAGATATCTGTATAGGAAGGATACATCTGTAATGGAAGGAGACATCCGTATAGGAAGGAGACATCTATAATGGAAGGAGACATCTGTAATGGAAGGAGACATCTGTATAGGAAGGAGACATCCGTATAGGAAGGAGACATCTGTATAGGAAGGAAATATCTGTATAGGAAGGAGACATCTGTAATGGAAGGAGACATCTATAATGGAAGGAGACATCTGTATAGGAAGGAGACATCTGTATAGGAAGGAGACATCTATAATGGAAGGAGACATCTGTATAGGAAGGAGACATCCATAATGGAAGGAGACATCTATAATGGAAGGAGACATCCATAATGGAAGGAGACATCTATAATGGAAGGAGACATCTGTATAGGAAGGAGACATCCATAAAGGAAGGAGATATCTGTATAGGAAGGACACATCTGTAATGGAAGGAGACATCTATAATGGAAGGAGACATCTGTATAGGAAGGAGACATCTGTATAGGAAGGAGACATCTGTATAGGAAGGAGACATCTGTATAGGAAGGAGACATCTGTATAGGAAGGAGACATCTGTAATGGAAGGAGACATCTATAATGGAAGGAGACATCTGTATAGGAAGGAGATATCTGTATAGGAAGGAGATATCTGTATAGGAAGGAGACATCTGTAATGGAAGGAGACATCTGTATAGGAAGGAGACATCTATAATGGAAGGAGACATCTGTATAGGAAGGAGACATCTATAATGGAAGGAGACATCTGTATAGGAAGGAGATATCTGTATAGGAAGGAGACATCTGTATAGGAAGGAGACATCTGTATAGGAAGGAGACATCTGTATAGGAAGGAGACATCTGTAATGGAAGGAGACATCTGTAATGGAAGGAGACATCTGTATAGGAAGGAGATAGCTGTAATGGAAGGAGACATCTATAATGGAAGGAGACATCTGTATAGGAAGGAGACATCCATATAGGAAGGAGACATCTGTATAGGAAGGAGACATCTGTATAGGAAGGAGACATCTGTATAGGAAGGAGACATCTATAATGGAAGGAGACATCTGTAATGGAAGGAGCCAATGGCCAATGAATATCTAACGCCAGTTACTTAGGATTTGGTTGGTAAACTCATTGAAGGTCTAAAAACTATAAAATTAAGGTATTTTTGTTATCGTACCTGCCCCCAGGTGGAGCTCATGAGCTCAAACGTCTCATAAAAAATATCCAGCATTCTATGGAACTTGGGATCATTGTAGTGGAAGCGACTGCCAAACACGACTGAGCTGATGACATTGGATACGGCTTTGGAGATGATTATGGCTGGGTCACACTCTCGCCCTGTAAAGAGAGATAACATGGCAGATTTCACCTTCTGCTTTGTAACTCTTCATATAGGATATCCGTGTCTATCTAGTGTGATATTAGAGGAGTATTAGTAAACCAAGGCTGTGGTTGGGGCTTTGCGTAGACTGTGTCAGCTGGAATACAGTGATTGGAACTAAACTGCAATACCACACATGACCTGTAGGCAGGGGGCACTGTTTTCTGTTCAGGTTGCAGAATGTGACTTAATAAAGGAGTTTCCTGGGGCTATGAGACTGATTGTTGTGGCCTCTTCACTACTTACCAAGCACAGCGCCATACATTGTATAGTGGATGTTCTTGGTATTGCATCACAGTCCCTCTTACTTGACTCAGGACTATGGGCTGTTACACAAGCTCAGTTTGAGTCTCCTGCACAACTTCTCTTCACAACCACTGTGTCCCATTCTTACATTGTAGCATCATTTACCTCCCCCTTTTCTTCTCTGTCTGGCCCAGACCACCATAAAGACTGATTAACAACATGTCTGTGCGCACAAGCTTCCTATCATTCCCATACCCCAACACGGTACTCCTTCCCCTTCTGAGCCATAGCCTCACCCACAGAATCCCTCATTGACTCTATGCTGCTGACCAACTGCTTTACTATGAAAGGATTTAACGTTCTCCTTTCTGACAGTGGAAGGCTACGTTACGTAAATCTTCTCATTCAGTGCACCAGAGGGCAGGGGGAATACATTTACTATGCACAAACTGCCGGCCATCAAACAAGATCAGAGAAGTTTATCCAGTTCCATTGAGGGTGACCGGGGATCCTTCTTGACTTCTGGTCCTGGTTTTAGCTCCAACCTTACCAATGGTCATGTGATGTCACTGTCCTAAGAAGAGAGCTCACTGTCATAGTCCTTAAGAACCCTCTTATAAATGGTTTATATGTCAGCTACCGTACATGAGGTTTATAACATCGGCCTCTCCTATAAGCAACAATACAGAACTTAGATGCCTTTCCAATATCTTCTACGTATGTGCCAAAGAGAGCGGTATATGATGGAACGTACAGGGGGGCAGTAACTTACCGTTGTACGACGTCAGCTCTTCCACCAGGGAGTGGCATTCCTCCTTAATCCTGTCCTCAATGGTTCTCTTACCAACGCCAAAAGATTTCAGCGTGGTGAGAGTGAAACGCTTGAGCTGCCGCCAACGACTGCCTTCACTTGCGATTAGACCTGAAAACAGCAACGATGTAGATGATGATGATGACGAAGATGAAGATGAAGATGAGTGTCTTCTTTAGGGTTGAGCCGATCTTGACTTTTCAGGATCGATTTTGAAATCCGATTTCCGATCATTTTTCATTCAAACCCGATCTCGATGCCAATTCCGATCCCAATGCAAGTCAATGGTTTTTTTTTTACTAATCGGAGATCGGATTTTAAAAGCAATCCTATTCACTATACAGCATGGAATCTAACAACTGAACGGCTTAATTGTTAGAATCCACGCTGTGTAGTGATTTTTTTAATCACTAAGTACCCAGAGGATATTTTTTCAATTCTCTGGCTACTTAGTCCCCCCTGGTGTCCACTTACCTGCAGAGATGGCTGCTCCAGTGCCCGGTGTTCTCGTTCTTCTTCGCCTCGCTGCCCCCGACTCCCAGGTTAGGAGAGTGTGGGCGGGTACTGAGAGGGGAGACGTCACATCTCTCTGCCCTGTACCCGCCCACACTCTCCTAAGCCACAAGCCCCACCTTCTTCCTAGGTCTTTAACACTAACCTGGGAGGCGGGGACAGCGAGGCGAAGAAGAACAAGAACATCAGGCACTGGATCAGCCATCTCTGCAGGTAAGTAGCTATTAGCTAGTCTCCCATTAGAATGAATGGACGCAGCCAGCACGCAGGGGGTTGTGTCAGCTGCTTCCATTCATTCCTATGGAACCGCAGCGGAGCCTTCACACTGAGTATACACTCCGCTCAGAATGAGCGGAGCGTATACTCAGTGTGAAGGCTAACATTGTTAGCTTTTCCCACAATGCTTGGCCAGTAGCAAAGCATTGTGGGAAATAATCAACGATCTCGATCCCACCTAAAAAGATCGTGTTCGGAATTCCGATCGCGATCGTGAAATTTTCTCGATCGCTGATCGGAATCCAATCTTTTCCGAACACGATCACTCAACCCTAGTTACTATTTGCCAGAACTCTCACCAAGCTGCCACGTCTTATGATGACTCCAATAATGGGACCTCATACCAGGGAGGCTGCATCATTTAAAGGGGTATTCTACACAGAACAATATCTTATTATATATATATATATACAGTATGTCACTATGCTACAATGTTATTCTATTTTATAATATGATGTCGAGGTCATTTTGGTAGAAGTAATAGCCACTTTGGTTGTCACTTTTTATCTTCTTAGGAACCGATGACATCTATAAAGATCATTCGCCGGTGCCGCTTCCCAATAGTAAAATGTGTCACCTATTATTAGTATTTACTTAATTGTTTCTGTTACGTATATGGCACCATCGTATTCCGCAGCCTGTTATGGAGATTGCGCTGTCCCTACTACACAATCTACATTCTCTATCAGAAAGTCTATAAAATGTGGGAAGAGACCGGAGGACGAGGAGTAATCCCACCAAACACGGGGAGAACGTACAAACTCCTCGCAGATGATGTCCTTGGCTGGATTCGCACCCAGGACTCCAGCGCTATAAGACAACCAAGCTGCCTGTATATTACTTGTGGTTCATTGTCTCTATGAGACATAGTGTCTGGATAACACAATTACAATCTTTGCTTTAGTTCATGTCATTCACTTCTGTTTAGTTGATAAGATACACGTTATTGTTTTCTGGAGGATTTTGGGGACCTATTAACCCCTCGGTGTCCATCATGGCTGTGCCACTTGGTTACCTTTAGACATTCTGTTACATGATTTAGTTCTTTCAAATGTTTTTAATTTTTCTAATATTCAGTGATTTCTATTGGAATGTGTCTTCCATCTGTGTCACATACCATAGAAGTCTCTTTATGTGCCTCCTTTTTCTACTTTCCTGGATTACTCTTCTGGACTCTACTTTCCTGGATTTCTTTTCTGGACTCCACTTTCTTGGTTTACTTTTCTGGACTCTACTTTCCTGTATTACTTTTCTGGACTCTACTTTCCTGGATTACTTTTCTGGACTCTACTTTCCTGTATTACTTTTCTGGACTCTACTTTCCTGGATTACTTTTCTGAACTCTACTTTCTTGGATTACTTTTCTGTTTCTTGGATTACTTTTCTGGACTCTACTTTTTTGGATTACTTTTCTGGACTCTACTTTCCTGGATTACTTTTCTGGACTCTACTTTCCTGGATTACTTTTCTGAACTCTACTTTCTTGGATTACTTTTCTGTTTCTTGGATTACTTTTCTGGACTCTACTTTCTTGGATTACTTTTCTGTACTCTACGTTCCTGGATTACTTTTCTGGATTATACTTTCCTGGATTACTGTTCTGTTTCCTGGATTACTTTTCTGGACTCTCCTTTCCTATATATTCTGTTTCTGTCTCCTGCTCTTATATGGAGCGACTCAGGATACAAATATGTTATTACAATGTGTATAAGAGACTGATTCTTATCCGTTTCCGCTTATCCTGCCCTAATACGCGACCTCGCCCAGCACTGATGTACGGCCGGGACTGTGTCTTTATAAAGAATATTGTGATAGTTTAACAGGTGACTTTGACCAAGCGGGGGCAGCAGTGAGGAGGATTTGTGCTCCGGCACTACCTGACAGTGTGAAGACTGCCGACTGAACATGTTACAACTTTATCTATGTCTTGTATGAAGCAAATACTTACCATATCCTTGGAAGACTCTGTCCACTGTGGGCTGTCGGCCCCGACCTATGAAGTCTTCTCCATGATCCACCAAAGCCTCTTTGACAGCTTCATAGCCACAGAACACAACCACAGGGTGCAGCCCAAAATAAAAGGTGTATACAGAGCCGTACTTCTTACCAAGCTGCAAAGAAGTCACATGAGATGTCTTAGGTTTCATATTGAACTTTTATGGGGGCAACAGCTTGTGTAGTGACTACAGACAGAGCAGTGATGTACAATACTTAGATTGGGAGACAGAAATAAAAACCACAATGGAAAAAACATCACAAGTGTAATAATAATATCACACCATGAATGAATAATACTGACATACAGGTACTGAATACTGCCAGAGGCATAATAAGTGGAGATGAACCAACAGGGAAATGTTCGAAGTTCGATTCGAGTAGCCGCTCAATACTCGACTGTTCGATCTAACATCGAACCCCATTATAGTCTATGGGGAATAAATACTTGTTTAGGGGAAACCACTATTCGACTCAGGAGAGTCACCAAGTCCAATATGACACCCCAGAAAGTGATACCAACACCCTGGAATGCAACTGGGACAGCAGGGGAAGCATGTCTGGGGGTATCTAATAAGCTCAAGTCACTGTATTACGTCGGAATCCCTGGCAGCTTGTGATATGCAGGAGCTGACTTTTTCCCATAGGAATGCATTGACCAGCGTTGATTGGCCGAATGCCATACAGAGTACAGCATTCAGCCAATCAATGCTAGTTCTGCCGGAGGCTGGTCTGTGAGGAGGCGGAGTCTAAGATTGGACCAGAATGGAGACTGCTGTGGACCGATCTTAGACTCCGCCTCCTCCAGCAGAACCAGCGTTGATTGGCAGAATGCTGTACTCTGTATGGCATTCAGCCAATCAATGCTGGTCAATGCATTCCTATGCCAAGATGTAGCAGTGCTGGCCGTGCGCTCAGCACTGCTACACCAGAGATAAAGCAGAGCTGAGTGTGTGCTGAACCCTACTTCACACTCAACTCTGCTGAGATGCAGCAGAGCTGAGTGTGCAGCAGGGTTCAGCGGTTCTCCGAAGTAGCAGTGCTGGCTGTGCGCTCAGCTTGGCTGCATCTACGGTGTAGCAGTGCTGGCCGTGTGCTCAACTCGGCTCATCTCTAATATTAAGTAATACCATTATACTGTCGTCATACATGAAACAAATACTACTGACATACAGGCACTGAATAATGCTGCTCTATATATACTAAATAATACCATTATATGATGGTGAAATACTGCCACCATACAGGGAACAAATAATACTGACATACATGTACTGAATAATGCCGCTGTACACATACTAAATAATATCACTATACTGTGGCCAAATACAAGCACCTTACAGGGAACACATAATACTGTCACAGGTTAAGGCTAAAGCCTCACATTGCGGAAACGCAGCTTTTTTTTGTTGCAGAATTTGTTGTGGTTTTTTTGAGCCAAAGTTAAGAATGGCTACAAATGGAAAGGGAAATATATAGGAAGCAATGACTGAAACCGATACTTGAAATACGGCAACGGTTTATTGAAGGACAAATTTGAGAGTAGATAACGCGTTTTGGGGCCCTTGGGCTACAAAGCCTACCCCTTCATCAGATCTTGTTCAAATCAAAGTCCAAAATCAGATCTATCAGTAGATTTTATCTACTCTCATATTTGTCCTTTAATAAACCGTTGCCGTATTTCAAGTATCGGTTTCAGTCATTCCATCCACAAGGGATTGTGCGCCCACCAGGTTTTTTTCGGTGAATTTAGTTCACTTTTTGTTGGTACAATGGGAATGGAAAGTATATAGGAAGTTCTTACACTTCAATCTTCTGATCAATCCTGAATTTGGCTCAAAAACCTGCAATAAAATCTGCAACAAAAAAAGCTGTGTTTCCGCAACGTGGTGAGCTGCAGCCCAAAAATGCTGCAGAAAAGACCGCGGCAGAATGTTTTTTTTTTCTGCCGCATTTTTCTCAGAAATTCCACAGATTTTTTTTGGATGGGCAACGTGGGGGCTAGTGGAGGAAAGCCATAATAGACATGGAGGGATGTAACAAGCTTGTAACATCAGTTTTCAGACAAAAAAGTGAAAATTTTGTCTCTTTTCTGACGTATTTGCCACTTAAGACCGTGGCCCCATGTTGTGGAAACGCAACGTTATTGCATTTTACAATAGCAGCAAAGTGAATGAGATTCTGGTTAATCCCAACCAGACATTGGGGAAAAAAACATTGCGGAAAAGGCTGTCAATTATACCTGCGGAAATGCAAGCGCTGTCCCTATAGATGTAACAAGGGAAGGGAAATACAACGGGAAAGGCTACAGAAAAAAATGTGATGGTTCAGCGCATCTCTAATGCAGCAGAGCTGAGTGTGCAGCAAGGTTCAGCGGTTCTCCGGTGTCACAGTGCTGGCCGTGCGCTCAGCTTGGCTGCATCTCCGAAGTAGCTGAGCGCACGGCCAGCACTGCTACACATTGTGCAAAAAAACATTGCGGAAAAGGTTTTCAATTATACCTGCGGAAATGCAAGTGCTGATCCTATAGATGTAATAAGGGAAGGGGAATACAAGGGGAAAGGCTACAGAAAAAAAATGTGACAGTTTTTTTTCTGGGTTTTTTTTTTTAGCCACTTCAGTATGTGGGGCCTTCATTTTAGAGATTAATGGGCTGAGCAGGATTGGGGTGGGGATCGTGGTTGGGTACGGTGAGGATGACCCGACCTGACAGATTTACAAGTTCACCATAACTCCCACCAGTTATCTGACGTAACTTACACCTGAAATCTGCACCCGTTCTCATGGGTGCCCCATAGTCCCTATAGTATTCTTATATACAGGACATTCCAGGATAATCCACAAAGGTGACTATCCAGATCCTCATATACATCACCTTGTAGAGAGACCCCATAAAGTGCCCCCCAGATGGAGACCGCCAGTGACAGTGACTATGAACATGTAAATTGTTCACTATACAATGTATCTTTTGATGCAATAAGCACTGACCTCCATCAGAGTCTTCGCCATTTGCCCATTTTTGACCTCCAGCAAGTTCCCTATGAGCGGCAGAGGGGTCGGACCTGGGGGAAGCCTGAGCCTCCTATACAGGTGAGACCAGAGCAAGTAAAATACTAGAAGTCCTAGAGCAGCGGAGAGAAGAATCGTCCCACACCCGAGGGGCTCCATGTCTGTCCGCAAATGACCCGGAGATCACAGCTAGCAGAGCTGCCACTTCTGTGTTTACATGGCCGGGAGCCAAGAGGCCGAAATCCAACATGGGCTGTTCCTTTATCTACTACTAGTGCTTACAAGAAGAGAGAGGGGAGGGGGGACCCTGGTGGGGGCACATTCCAGGCTACGAGGCGTCTAATGCAAAAATAATGGTGAAATTATACTGGAGACATCTGCAAATAAGTGTATGATATGTGCATGAGTGTGTAAATGTGCAAGTGTGTAATATACATGTAACAGAGCGGAAGAAACTGCACAGGAGTGTATAATAAGTGTATTAGTATATAGATGTGTGCTTGAGTGTATAATAAGTGTATTAGTATATAGAGATGAGCGAACACTAAAATGTTCGAGGTTCGAAATTCGATTCGAACAGCCGCTCACTGTTCGAGTGTTCGAATGGGTTTCGAACCCCATTATAGTCTATGGGGAACATAAACTCGTTAAGGGGGAAACCCAAATTCGTGTCTGGAGGGTCACCAAGTCCACTATGACACCCCAGGAAATGATACCAACACCTCTGGAATGACACTGGGACAGCAGGGGAAGCATGTCTGGGGGCATAAAAGTCACTTTATTTCATGGAAATCCCTGTCAGTTTGCGATTTTCGCAAGCTAACTTTTCCCCATAGAAATGCATTGGCCAGTGCTGATTGGCCAGAGTACGGAACTCGACCAATCAGCGCTGGCTCTGCTGGAGGAGGCGGAGTCTAAGATAGCTCCACACCAGTCTCCATTCAGGTCCGACCTTAGACTCCGCCTCCTCCGGCAGAGCCAGCGCTGATTGGCCGAAGGCTGGCCAATGCATTCCTATGCGAATGCAGACTTAGCAGTGCTGAGTCAGTTTTGCTCAACTACACATCTGATGCACACTCGGCACTGCTACATCAGATGTAGCAATCTGATGTAGCAGAGCCGAGGGTGCACTAGAACCCCTGTGCAAACTCAGTTCACGCTAATAGAATGCATTGGCCAGCGCTGATTGGCCAATGCATTCTATTAGCCCGATGAAGTAGAGCTGAATGTGTGTGCTAAGCACACACATTCAGCACTGCTTCATCAAGCCAATACAATGCATTAGCCAGTGCTGATTGGCCAGAGTACGGAATTCGGCCAATCAGCGCTGGCTCTGCTGGAGGAGGCGGAGTCTAAGATCGCTCCACACCAGTCTCCATTCAGGTCCGACCTTAGACTCCGCCTCCTCCGGCAGAGCCAGCGCTGATTGGCCGAAGGCTGGCCAATGCATTCCTATGCGAATGCAGACTTAGCAGTGCTGAGTCAGTTTTGCTCAACTACACATCTGATGCACACTCGGCACTGCTACATCAGATGTAGCAATCTGATGTAGCAGAGCCGAGGGTGCACTAGAACCCCTGTGCAAACTCAGTTCACGCTAATAGAATGCATTGGCCAGCGCTGATTGGCCAATGCATTCTATTAGCCCGATGAAGTAGAGCTGAATGTGTGTGCTAAGCACACACATTCAGCACTGCTTCATCACGCCAATACAATGCATTAGCCAGTGCTGATTGGCCAGAGTACGGAATTCGGCCAATCAGCGCTGGCTCTGCCGGAGGAGGCGGAGTCTAAGGTCGGACCTGAATGGAGACTGGTGTGGAGCGATCTTAGACTCCGCCTCCTCCAGCAGAGCCAGCGCTGATTGGTCGAGTTCCGTACTCTGGCCAATCAGCGCTGGCCAATGCATTCTATTAGCCCGATGAAGTAGAGCTGAATGTGTGTGCTTAGCACACACATTCAGCTCTACTTCATCAGGCTAATAGAATACATTGGCCAATCAGCGCTGGCCAATGCATTCTATTAGCTTGATGAAGCAGAGTGTGCACAAGGGTTCAAGCGCACCCTCGGCTCTGATGTAGCAGAGCTGAGGGTGCACAAGGGTTCAAGTGCACCCTCGGCTCTCCTACATCAGAGCCGAGGGTGCGCTTGAACCCTTGTGCAGCCTCGGCTCTGCTACATCAGAGCCGAGGGTGCGCTTGAACCCTTGTGCACACTCTGCTTCATCAAGCTAATAGAATGCATTGGCCAGCACTGATTGGCCAGAGTACGGAATTCGGCCAATCAGCGCTGGCCAATGCATCCCTATGGGAAAAAGTTTATCTCACAAAAATCACAATTACACACCCGATAGAGCCCCAAAAAGTTATTTTTAATAACATTCCCCCCTAAATAAAGGTTATCCCTAGCTATCCCTGCCTGTACAGCTATCCCTGTCTCATAGTCACAAAGTTCACATTCTCATATGACCCGGATTTGAAATCCACTATTCGTCTAAAATGGAGGTCACCTGATTTCGGCAGCCAATGACTTTTTCCAATTTTTTTCAATGCCCCCAGTGTCGTAGTTCCTGTCCCACCTCCCCTGCGCTGTTATTGGTGCAAAAAAGGCGCCAGGGAAGGTGGGAGGGGAATCGAATTTTGGCGCACTTTACCACGTGGTGTTCGATTCGATTCGAACATGGCGAACACCCTGATATCCGATCGAACATGTGTTCGATAGAACACTGTTCGCTCATCTCTATTAGTATATAGATGTGTGCTTGAGTGTATAATAAGTGTATTAGTATATAGATGTGTGCTTGAGTGTATAATAAGTGTATTAGTATATAGATGTGTGCTTGAGTGTATAATAAGTGTATTAGTATATAGATGTGTGCTTGAGTGTATAATAAGTGTATTAGTATATAGATGTGTGCTTGAGTGTATAATAAGTGTATTAGTATATAGATGTGTGCTTGAGTGTATAATAAGTGTATTAGTATATAGATGTGTGCTTGAGTGTATAATAAGTGTATTAGTATATAGATGTGTGCTTGAGTGTATAATAAGTGTATTAGTATATAGATGTGTGCTTGAGTGTATAATAAGTGTATTAGTATATAGATGTGTGCTTGAGTATATAATATCTGCACATACAAGTATTAGTGTGATTGTAGTGTACATGAGTATATTAATGTGCACAAGTGTAAAAATGTCTACACAATATGTGCATGAGTGTAAAACATGTGCGTATGTATACAGTGTATGAGTGTTTGTAGCCTATGCATTAGTATAGAAGCAGATAAAAACTATATGTACCAGTAATAATTTCCTATTATCAACTTGCTTATATAGTCCCTACCAAGGATGTCATGTATGTAACATGAATGTATGTAACACGTCAGTAATGTAAACAATTGCGTCATCTAGAACATAAATGCTTGAGCTTGGATTATGGTCTTATAAGGGGTCGATGGATGATCACTAGAATGGCCCTCTGACCTGGCCTACCTGGGATCCGGGTAACTGGGTCTTCACTAGAGATGAGCGAACAGTGAAATATTCCAGATTCGATATTCGTTTCGAGTTGAGCCTCAATATTAGACTACAAGATTGAATATCGAATCCCATTATAGTCTATGGGAAAAAATGCTCGTTTCAGGGGAAACATGGCTTCCACTTCTAAGCCAAGGTTCACTCTGCTGGCTTCCCAAAATTTGACCCAGACTGACGTGAACATTCAGTGGTGGTCCATGGGATTTACATTTTTATTTTCTTCGTTTACTTTGTATTTTGTTAATTGACAAAAATAAACCATTAACCCTTGTATTTCTGCAGCGTTCTTACTACCCAGCTTTAGTCCACACCTGCCGGCCGCGCGTCTCTTCTGATGTTGCCGCCGGATGTAGATTTGGGAGTTTTCTTTGCTTTCATGTTGTTTTCCTCTTTATTGTTCTTTTCACAGTTTGAGTTCATGATTTTAGTCTCTTGTAACTTGATCGGTTTTATCCGAGCCAAAAATGCTGAACGCCGTTCTGCTGAAAGCTGAAAGCTCAGTGACCCCGTGACCCTTCCCAACATTTACATGTTAATATATAAATCAAAAAAACCTGAGCAGAGCTGTCAGAATCCGCTCGTCCTACATCAGAACCATGGCTGGCCCGCTGAACGTCCCGGTGGTCTTGGTTGGAGTCATAATCTTCAATATACTCGTCTTTAGATAAATGGAACAGTGACAATAATAAAGGTGAGTTACATTGTAATATTACACTAAGGACAGTAAAGGGTTTTCCATATGGGTTTGATGACATCAATGTGAAGACGCAATAGCAAGGAGAGATGAGCTTGCAGCACTCCGAAGTCTAAAAAAGATCATTTAAATCACGTGTGTTTTTTCTGTCTAACACTGGATGTTTTGTGGACTATCTGTTTTTAAAAAGAAATGTTGAAATAAAAGTTTGAAGATTTTTTAGACTTCAGAGTGCTGCAAGCTCACCTCTCCTTGCTATTGCGTCTTCACTATGATAAGGTCCTTAGGTCCAGGGACGGAGTTTGGCACCTCCTGAAAGTCGGCTACAAGGGGTAAGAAACAGTCCAACTTCTTTGTTTTATTTTTATTGATGACATCAATGGTCCAAACTGGTTCAAGGGTTTCTACAAGAGCTACAGTGAGTGATCCCTGCTCAGTGATGAATGGGATTCACTTTTTACAATACATAATCTACTGTATTAATCAAAAGTATTGCCCCCCCTGCAATTCTGTCAGATAATACTCGTGTTCTTCCAGATAATGATTGCAGTCACAAATTCTTTGGTATTTTCTTCATTTAATTTGTCTTCAATGGAAAACCACAAAAAGAATTGTCAAAAAGCCAAATTGGATATAATTCCACAGCAAACATAAAAAGGGGGTGGACAAAAGTATTGGCACTGTTTGATAAATCATGTGATGCTTCTGTAACTTGTGTAATTACCAGCACCTGTTACTTACCTGAGGCACCTAACAGGTGGTGGCAATAACTAAATCACACTTGCAGCCAGTTGAAATGGATTAAAGTTGACTCCACCTCTGTCCTGTGTCCTTGTGTGACCACATTGAGCATGGAGAAAAGAAAGAAGACCAAAGAACTGTCTGAGGACTTGAGAAGCAAAATTGTGAGGAAGCCTGAGCAATCTCAAGGCTACAAGTCCATCTCCAAAGCCCTGAATGTTCCTGTGTCTACCGTGCGCAGTGTCAGTAAGAAGTGTAAAGCCCATGGCACTGTGGCTAACCTCCCTAGATGTGGACGCAAAAGAAACATTGAGGAGAGATTTCACCGCAAAATTGTGCGGATGGCGGATAAAGAACCGTGACTAACATCCAAACAAGTCCAAGCTGCCCTGCAGTGCGAGGGTACAACAGTGTCACCCCGTACTATCCAGTGTCAGTGTCTGAATGAGAAGGGACTGTATGGTAGGAGACCCAGGAAGACCCCACTTCATACCCACAGACATAAGCCAGGCTGGAGTTTGCCAAAACTTACCTGAGAAAGCCAAAACCGTTCTGGAAGAATGTTCTCTGGTCAGAGGAGACAAAAGTAGGAAAAGGCCTCAACATAGAGATTACAGGAGAAAAAGAGAAGAAGACGCCCCCTACAGTCAGACATGGCGGAGGGCCCTGATGGTTTGGGGTTGCTTTGCTGCCTCTGGCACTGGACTGCTTGACCGTGTGCATGGCATTATGAAGTCTGAAGACGACCAACACATTGTGCAGCATCATGTAGGGCCCAGTGTGAGAAAGCGGGGTCTCCCTCAGAGGTCAGGGCTCTTCCAGCAGGACAAGGACCCAAAACACACTTCAGGTCAGCACTAGAAAATGGTGGTGAGAGAAAGCCCTGGAGACTTGTAAAGTGGCAGCAATGAGTCCAGCCCTGAATCCCATAGAACACCTGTGGGGGAGGAGGAGAGATCTCTTGGTGGCAGTTTGGAGAAGGCCCCTTCACATCTCAGGGGGGACCGCGAGCAGTTTGCCAAAGAAGAATGGTCTAAGATTCCAGCAGAGCCTTGTAAGAAACTCATTGCTGGTTAGCGGAAGCGGTTGTGCGCAGTTATTGTGTCTAAAGGTTGTGCTACCTAGTATTAGGCTGAGGGCGCCAATACTTCTGTCCGCACCAGTTCTGGAGTTTTGTGTAAAATGATCAATGATGTGACTTTTTTTTTTCATTCTCTTTTGTGTTTTTTCATTGCAAACAAAATAACTGAAGATATTACCAAAGAGTTTGTGCTGTGTAATCATTATCTGGGGGACAGCGAGGATTATCTGACAGGACTGCAGGGGGCGATACTTATACTGTATATACCCTGTGTCACTTATATACTATATAAGAGTCTGTGCTGTGTAATCATTATCTGGGGACACCGAGGATAATCTGACAGGACTGCGGGGGGTGATACTTATACTGTATATACCCTGTGTCACTTATATACTATATAAGAGTTTGTGCTGTGTAATCATTATCTGGGGGACACCGAGGATTATCTGACAGGACTGCAGGGGGCGATACTTATACTGTATATACCCTGTGTCACTTATATACTATATAAGAGTCTGTGCTGTGTAATCATTATCTGGGGACACCGAGGATTATCTGACAGGACTGCAGGGGGCGATACTTATACTGTATATACCCTGTGTCACTTATATACTATATAAGAGTTTGTGCTGTGTAATCATTATCTGGGGGACAGCGAGGATTATCTGACAGGACTGCAGGGGGCGATACTTATACTGTATATACCCTGTGTCACTTATATACTATATAAGAGTTTGTGCTGTGTAATCATTATCTGGGGGACACCGAGGATTATCTGACAGGACTGCAGGGGGCGATACTTATACTGTATATACTCTGTGTCACTTATATACTATATAAGAGTCTGTTCTGTGTAATCATTATCTGGGGGACAGCGAGGATTATCTGACAGGACTGCAGGGGGCGATACTTATACTGTATATACCCTGTGTCACTTATATACTATATAAGAGTTTGTGCTGTGTAATCATTATCTGGGGGACAGCGAGGATTATCTGACAGGACTGCAGGGGGCGATACTTATACTGTATATACCCTGTGTCACTTATATACTATATAAGAGTTTGTGCTGTGTAATCATTATCTGGGGGACACCGAGGATTATCTGACAGGACTGTAGGGGGGGCAAGACTTTTGGCCAACACTGTATTGTAAATAAGATGGATGAACTTGTGGCGCTGACTGAGCATCACCAGGAGTTTTGTGAGTGCAGCATGATGCTGTTTACAGAGACTTGGCTTACTAAAGTTACTTTGGACACTCATGTCTCCTTGGATGGGTTTAAATTTCTTCGGGTGGATAGAAGAAGGAACACCAGTAAGTGGAAAGGAGGAAGGTTTGTGATATTTGTGAAGGAAAGACGTTGTAACTCTGGGCATATTGTGGTTAAGGAACATTATACTGTAAGGATATTGAACTAGTAGATGTGAGCATGAGACCTTGTTACCTGTCAAGGGAATTATCACATGTCATCGTGATAGCTGCAAACTGGCCAGGGATAGAAATAGACTTCACAGGCTGGTTAGAAGGGCCAGCTCTGTCCTGAGGAGCCCCCTGGACCCAGTACAGATTGGGGGTGACAGAAGGACACTGTCCGTAGTGAGCTCCATGCAGGAGATCAACTCCCACCCCATGTATGAGACCGTGATAGCACCGGGCAGTACTGTCAGTGACCGACTGCTTCACCCCAAGTGTGAGAAGGAGGTGTCGGAGATCCTTCCTCCTAACCGTGGTTAGACTGTACAATGAATGTAGAGCACCCGCACAGAGAACTAAATGATCCTGAAGAATTCCTCTATCTTTGTTATGACTCCTAGTATCTTTTTGATATTCTATTCTGAGCTTTGTATGTGTTTTCTTGTATTATTACTGTATTATCCAGGCTGCTGTAACACACTGAATTTCCCCATGGTGGGACTATTATCTTATTTTATCTAATTCCTAAGATGATGCCTGCAGGTCTGCGCTAGAGATGGGCAAAACAGTTTGGATAGTATATAAAATTATAGGAGAAAATTAGTCTGGGGCACACTATATAGTATTATAGGAGAGGACTAGTCTGCGGCACAGTATATAGTATTATAGGAGAGGACTAGTCTGGAGCACAGTATATAGTATTATAGGAGAGGACTAGTCTGGAGCACAGTATATAGTATTATAGGAGAGGACTAGTCTGGGGCACAGTATATAGTATTATAGGAGAGGACTAGTCTGGGGCACAGTATATAGTATTATAGGAGAGGACTAGTCTCGGGCACAGTATATAGTATTATAGGAGAGGACTAGTCTGGAGCACAGTATATAGTATTATAGGAGAGGACTAGTCTGGGGCACGGTATATAGTATTATAGGAGAGGACTAGTCTGGAGCACAGTATATAGAATTATAGGAGAGGACTAGTCTGGAGCACAGTATATAGTATTATAGGAGAGGACTAGTCTGGGGCACAGTATATAGTATTATAGGAGAGGACTAGTCTGGAGCACAGTATATAGTATTATAGGAGAGGACTAGTCTGGGGCACAGTATATAGAATTATAGGAGAGGACTAGTCTGGAGCACAGTATATAGAATTATAGGAGAGGACTAGTGGAGCACAGTATATAGTATTATAGGAGAGGACTAGTCTGGAGCACAGTGTATAGTATTATAGGAGAGGACTAGTCTGGGGCACAGTATATAGAATTATAGGAGAGGACTAGTCTGGGGCACAGTATATAGTATTATAGGAGAGGACTAGTCTGGGGCATAGTATATAGTATTATAGGAGAGGACTAGTCTGTGGCACAGTATATAGAATTATAGGAGAGGACTAGTATCGGGCACAGTATATAGTATTATAGGAGAGGACTAGTCTGGAGCACAGTATATAGTATTATAGGAGAGGACTAGTCTGGAGCACAGTATATAGAATTATAGGAGAGGACTAGTCTGGAACACAGTATATAGAATTATAGGAAAGGACTAGTCTGGGACACAGTATATAGTATTATAGGAGAGGACTAGTCTGGAGCACAGTATATAGTATTATAGGAGAGGACTAGTCTGGGGCACAGTATATAGTATTATAGGAGAGGACTAGTCTGGGACACAGTATATAGTATTATAGGAGAGGACTAGTCTGGAGCACAGTATATAGTATTATAGGAGAGGACTAGTCTGGAGCACAGTATATAGTATTATAGGAGGAGGACTAGTCTGGAGTACAGTATATAGTATTATAGGAGAGGACTAGTCTGGGGCACAGTATATAGAATTATAGGAGAGGACTAGTCTGGAGTACAGTATATAGTATTATAGGAGAGGACTAGTCTGGAGCACAGTATATAGTATTATAGGAGAGGACTAGTCTGAAGTACAGTATATAGTATTATAGGAGAGGACTAGTCTGGAGCACAGTATATAGTATTATAGGAGAGGACTAGTCTGGGGCACAGTATATATAATTATTGGAGAGGACTAGTCTGGGGCACAGTATATAGTATTATAGGAGAGGACTAGTCTGGAGCACAGTATATAGTATTATAGGAGAGGACTAGTCTGGAGCACAGTATATAGTATTATAGGAGAGGACTAGTCTGGAGCACAGTATATAGTATTATAGGAGAGGACTAGTCTCGGGCACAGTATATAGTATTATAGGAGAGGACTAGTCTCGGGCACAGTATATAGAATTATAGGAGAGGACTAGTCTGGAGCATAGTATATAGTATTATAGGAGAGGACTAGTCTGGAGCACAGTATATAGTATTATAGGAGAGGACTAGTCTGGGGCACAGTATATAGAATTATAGGAGAGGACTAGTCTGGGGCACAGTATATAGTATTATAGGAGAGGACTAGTCTGGGGCACAGTATATAGTATTATAGGAGAGGACTAGTCTGGAGCACAGTATATAGTATTATAGGAGAGGACTAGTCTGGGGCACAGTATATAGTATTATAGGAGAGGACTAGTCTGTAGCACAGTATATAGTATTATAGGAGAGGACTAGTCTGGGGCACGGTATATAGTATTATAGGAGAGGACTAGTCTGGAGCACAGTATATAGAATTATAGGAGAGGACTAGTCTGGAGCACAGTATATAGTATTATAGGAGAGGACTAGTCTGGGGCACAGTATATAGTATTATAGGAGAGGACTAGTCTGGAGCACAGTATATAGTATTAAAGGAGAGGACTAGTCTGGGGCACAGTATATAGAATTATAGGAGAGGACTAGTCTGGGGCACAGTATATAGTATTATAGGAGAGGACTAGTCTGGAGCACAGTATATAGTATTATAGGAGAGGACTAGTCTGGGGCACAGTATATAGTATTATAGGAGAGGACTAGTCTGGGGCACAGTATATAGAATTATAGGAGAGGACTAGTCTGGGGCACAGTATATAGTATTATAGGAGAGGACTAGTCTGGGGCACAGTATATAGTATTATAGGAGAGGACTAGTCTGGGGCACAGTATATAGTATTATAGGAGAGGACTAGTCTGGAGCACAGTATATAGTATTAAAGTAGAGGACTAGTCTGGGACACAGTATATAGTATTATAGGAGAGGACTAGTCTGGAGCACAGTATATAGTATTATAGGAGAGGACTAGTCTGGAGCACAGTATATAGAATTATAGGAGAGGACTAGTCTGGAGCACAGTATATAGAATTATAGGAGAGGACTAGTCTGGGACACAGTATATAGTATTATAGGAGAGGACTAGTCTGGAGCACAGTATATAGTATTATAGGAGAGGACTAGTCTGGAGCACAGTATATAGTATTATAGGAGAGGACTAGTCTGGGGCACAGTATATAGTATTATAGGAGAGGACTAGTCTGGGGCACAGTATATAGTATTATAGGAGAGGACTAGTCTGGGGCACAGTATATAGTATTATAGGAGAGGACTAGTCTGGGGCACAGTATATAGAATTATAGGAGAGGACTAGTCTGGAGCACAGTATATAGTATTATAGGAGAGGACTAGTCTGGGGCACAGTATATATAATTATTGGAGAGGACTAGTCTGGGGCACAGTATATAGTATTATAGGAGAGGACTAGTCTGGAGCACAGTATATAGTATTATAGGAGAGGACTAGTCTGGAGCACAGTATATAGTATTATAGGAGAGGACTAGTGTGGGGCACAGTATATAGTATTATAGGAGAGGACTAGTCTGGAGTACAGTATATAGTATTATAGGAGAGGACTAGTGTGGGGCACAGTATATAGTATTATAGGAGAGGACTAGTCTGGAGTACAGTATATAATATGATAGGAGAGGACTAGTCTGGGGCACAGTATATAGTATTATAGGAGAGGACTAGTCTGGAGCACAGTATATAGTATTATAGGAGAGGACTAGTCTGGGGCATAGTATATAGAATTATAGGAGAGGACTAGTCTGGGACACAGTATATAGTATTATAGGAGAGGACTAGTCTGGAGCACAGTATATAGTATTATAGGAGAGGACTAGTCTGGAGCACAGTATATAGTATTATAGGAGAGGACTAGTCTGGGGCACAGTATATAGTATTATAGGAGAGGACTAGTCTGGGGCATAGTATATAGAATTATAGGAGAGGACTAGTCTGGGACACAGTATATAGTATTATAGGAGAGGACTAGTCTGGAGCACAGTATATAGTATTATAGGAGAGGACTAGTCTGGAGCACAGTATATAGTATTATAGGAGAGGACTAGTCTGGGGCACAGTATATAGTATTATAGGAGAGGACTAGTCTGGGACACAGTATATAGTATTATAGGAGGAGGACTAGTCTGGAGTACAGTATATAGTATTATAGGAGAGGACTAGTCTGGGGCACAGTATATAGTATTATAGGAGAGGACTAGTCTGGAGCATAGTATATAGTATTATAGGAGAGGACTAGTCTGGGGCACAGTATATAGAATTATAGGAGAGGACTAGTCTGGAGCACAGTATATAGTATTATAGAAGAGGACTAGTCTGGAGCACAGTATATAGTATTATAGGAGAGGACTAGTCTGGGGCACAGTATATATAATTATTGGAGAGGACTAGTCTGGGGCACAGTATATAGTATTATAGGAGAGGACTAGTCTGGAGCACAGTATATAGTATTATAGGAGAGGACTAGTCTGGAGCACAGTATATAGTATTATAGGAGAGGACTAGTCTGGAGCATAGTATATAGTATTATAGGAGAGGACTAGTCTGGAGCACAGTATATAGTAATATAGGAGAGGACTAGTCTGGGGCACAGTATATAGAATTATAGGAGAGGACTAGTCTGGGGCACAGTATATAGTATTATAGGAGAGGACTAGTCTGCGGCACAGTATATAGTATTATAGGAGAGGACTAGTCTGGGGCACAGTGTATAGTATTATAGGAGAGGACTAGTCTGGAGCACAGTGTATAGTATTATAGGAGAGGACTAGTCTGGGGCACAGTATATAGAATTATAGGAGAGGACTAGTCTGGAGCACAGTGTATAGTATTATAGGAGAGGACTAGTCTGGGGCACAGTATATAGAATTATAGGAGAGGACTAGTCTGGGGCACAGTATATAGTATTATAGGAGAGGACTAGTCTGGGGCACAGTATATAGTATTATAGGAGAGGACTAGTCTGGAGCACAGTATATAGTATTATAGGAGAGGACTAGTCTGGGGCACAGTATATAGTATTATAGGAGAGGACTAGTCTGGGGCACAGTATATAGTATTATAGGAGAGGACTAGTCTGGGGCACAGTATATAGTATTATAGGAGAGGACTAGTCTGGAGCACAGTATATAGTATTATAGGAGAGGACTAGTCTGGGGCACAGTATATAGTATTATAGGAGAGGACTAGTCTGGGGCACAGTATATAGTATTATAGGAGAGGACTAGTCTGGGGCACAGTATATAGTATTATAGGAGAGGACTAGTCTGGGGCACAGTATATAGTATTATAGGAGAGGACTAGTCTGGAGCACAGTATATAGTATTATAGGAGAGGACTAGTCTGGGGCACAGTATATAGTATTATAGGAGAGGACTAGTCTGGAGCACAGTATATAGTATTATAGGAGAGGACTAGTCTGCAGAACAGTATATAGAATTATAGGAGAGGACTAGTCTGGAGCACAGTATACAGTATTATAGGAGGAGGACTATTCTGGGGCACAGTATATAGTATTATAGGAGAGGACTAGTTAGGGGCACAGTATATGTTATTATAGGAGAGGACTAGTCTGGGGCAGAGTATATAGAATTATAGGAGAGGACTAGTCTGGGGCACAGTATATAGTATTATAGGAGAGGACTAGTCTGGAGCACAGTATATAGTATTATAGGACAGGACTAGTCTGGGGCACAGTATATAGTATTATAGGAGAGGACTACTCTGGAGCACAGTATATAGAATTATAGGAGAGGACTAGTCTGGGGCACAGTATATAGTATTATAGGAGAGGACTAGTCTGGGGCACAGTATATAGTATTATAGGAGAGGACTAGTCTGGGGCATAGTATATAGAATTATAGGAGAGGACTAGTCTGGGACACAGTATATAGTATTATAGGAGAGGACTAGTCTGGAGCACAGTATATAGTATTATAGGAGAGGACTAGTCTGGAGCACAGTATATAGTATTATAGGAGAGGACTAGTCTGGGGCACAGTATATAGTATTATAGGAGGAGGACTAGTCTGGAGTACAGTATATAGTATTATAGGAGAGGACTAGTCTGGGGCACAGTATATAGAATTATAGGAGAGGACTAGTCTGGAGCACAGTATATAGTATTATAGGAGAGGACTAGTCTGGAGCACAGTATATAGTATTATAGGAGAGGACTAGTCTGGGGCACAGTATATATAATTATTGGAGAGGACTAGTCTGGGGCACAGTATATAGTATTATAGGAGAGGACTAGTCTGGAGCACAGTATATAGTATTATAGGAGAGGACTAGTCTGGAGCACAGTATATAGTATTATAGGAGAGGACTAGTCTGGAGCATAGTATATAGTATTATAGGAGAGGACTAGTCTGGAGCACAGTATATAGTAATATAGGAGAGGACTAGTCTGGGGCACAGTATATAGAATTATAGGAGAGGACTAGTCTGGGGCACAGTATATAGTATTATAGGAGAGGACTAGTCTGGGGCACAGTGTATAGTATTATAGGAGAGGACTAGTCTGGAGCACAGTGTATAGTATTATAGGAGAGGACTAGTCTGGGGCACAGTATATAGAATTATAGGAGAGGACTAGTCTGGAGCACAGTGTATAGTATTATAGGAGAGGACTAGTCTGGGGCACAGTATATAGAATTATAGGAGAGGACTAGTCTGGGGCACAGTATATAGTATTATAGGAGAGGACTAGTCTGGGGCACAGTATATAGTATTATAGGAGAGGACTAGTCTGGAGCACAGTATATAGTATTATAGGAGAGGACTAGTCTGGGGCACAGTATATAGTATTATAGGAGAGGACTAGTCTGGGGCACAGTATATAGTATTATAGGAGAGGACTAGTCTGGGGCACAGTATATAGTATTATAGGAGAGGACTAGTCTGGAGCACAGTATATAGTATTATAGGAGAGGACTAGTCTGGGGCACAGTATATAGTATTATAGGAGAGGACTAGTCTGGGGCACAGTATATAGTATTATAGGAGAGGACTAGTCTGGGGCACAGTATATAGTATTATAGGAGAGGACTAGTCTGGGGCACAGTATATAGTATTATAGGAGAGGACTAGTCTGGAGCACAGTATATAGTATTATAGGAGAGGACTAGTCTGGGGCACAGTATATAGTATTATAGGAGAGGACTAGTCTGGAGCACAGTATATAGTATTATAGGAGAGGACTAGTCTGCAGAACAGTATATAGAATTATAGGAGAGGACTAGTCTGGAGCACAGTATACAGTATTATAGGAGGAGGACTATTCTGGGGCACAGTATATAGTATTATAGGAGAGGACTAGTTAGGGGCACAGTATATGTTATTATAGGAGAGGACTAGTCTGGGGCACAGTATATAGAATTATAGGAGAGGACTAGTCTGGGGCACAGTATATAGTATTATAGGAGAGGACTAGTCTGGAGCACAGTATATAGTATTATAGGACAGGACTAGTCTGGGGCACAGTATATAGTATTATAGGAGAGGACTACTCTGGAGCACAGTATATAGAATTATAGGAGAGGACTAGTCTGGGGCACAGTATATAGTATTATAGGAGAGGACTAGTCTGGGGCACAGTATATAGTATTATAGGAGAGGACTAGTCTGGAGCACAGTATATAGTATTATAGGACAGGACTAGTCTGGGGCACAGTATATAGTATTATAGGAGAGGACTAGTCTGTAGCACAGTATATAGTATTATAGGAGAGGACTAGTCTGGAGCACAGTATATAGTATTATAGGAGAGGACTAGTCTGGAGCACAGTATATAGTATTATAGGAGAGGACTAGTCTGGAGCACAGTATATAGTATTATAGGAGAGGACTAGTCTGGGGCACAGTATATAGTATTATAGGAGAGGACTAGTCTGGAGCATAGTATATAGTATTATAGGAGAGGACTAGTCTGGGGCACAGTATATAGTATTATAGGAGAGGACTAGTCTGGAGCATAGTATATAGTATTATAGGAGAGGACTAGTCTGGGTCACAGTATATAGTATTATAGGAGAGGACTAGTCTGGGGCATAGTATATAGTATTATAGGAGAGGACTAGTCTGGGGCACAGTATATAGTATAGGAGAGGACTACTCTGGAGCACAGCATATAGAATTATAGGAGAGGACTAGTCTGGAGCACAGTATATAGTATTATAGGAGAGGACTAGTCTGGAGCATAGTATATAGTATTATAGGAGAGGACTAGTCTGGAGCACAGTATATAGTATTATAGGAGAGGACTAGTCTGGGGCACAGTATATAGTATTATAGGAGAGGACTAGTCTGGGGCACAGTATATAGTATTATAGGAGAGGACTAGTCTGTAGCACAGTATATAGTATTATAGGAGAGGACTAGTCTGGAGCACAGTATATAGTATTATAGGAGAGGACTAGTCTGGAGCACAGTATATAGTATTATAGGAGAGGACTAGTCTGGAGCACAGTATATAGTATTATAGGAGAGGACTAGTCTGGAGCACAGTATATAGTATTATAGGAGAGGACTAGTCTGGAGCACAGTATATAGTATTATAGGAGAGGACTAGTCTGGAGCACAGTATATAGTATTATAGGAGAGGACTAGTCTCGGGCACAGTATATAGTATTATAGGAGAGGACTAGTCTGGGGCACAGTATATAGTATTATAGGAGAGGACTAGTCTCGGGCACAGTATATAGTATTATAGGAGAGGACTAGTCTGGAGCACAGTATATAGTATTATAGGAGAGGACTAGTCTGGGGCACGGTATATAGTATTATAGGAGAGGACTAGTCTGGAGCACAGTATATAGAATTATAGGAGAGGACTAGTCTGGAGCACAGTATATAGTATTATAGGAGAGGACTAGTCTGGGGCACAGTATATAGTATTATAGGAGAGGACTAGTCTGGAGCACAGTATATAGTATTATAGGAGAGGACTAGTCTGGGGCACAGTATATAGAATTATAGGAGAGGACTAGTCTGGAGCACAGTATATAGAATTATAGGAGAGGACTAGTATCGGGCACAGTATATAGTATTATAGGAGAGGACTAGTCTGGAGCACAGTATATAGTATTATAGGAGAGGACTAATCTGGAGCACAGTATATAGAATTATAGGAGAGGACTAGTCTGGAGCACAGTATATAGAATTATAGGAGAGGACTATTCTGGGACACAGTATATAGTATTATAGGAGAGGACTAGTCTGGAGCACAGTATATAGTATTATAGGAGAGGACTAGTCTGGGGCACAGTATATAGTATTATAGGAGGAGGACTAGTCTGGAGTACAGTATATAGTATTATAGGAGAGGACTAGTCTGGGGCACAGTATATAGAATTATAGGAGAGGACTAGTCTGGAGTACAGTATATAGTATTATAGGAGAGGACTAGTCTGGAGCACAGTATATAGTATTATAGGAGAGGACTAGTCTGGAGTACAGTATATAGTATTATAGGAGAGGACTAGTCTGGAGCACAGTATATAGTATTATAGGAGAGGACTAGTCTGGGGCACAGTATATATAATTATTGGAGAGGACTAGTCTGGGGCACAGTATATAGTATTATAGGAGAGGACTAGTCTGGAGTACAGTATATAGTATTATAGGAGAGGACTAGTCTGGAGCACAGTATATAGTATTATAGGAGAGGACTAGTCTCGGGCACAGTATATAGAATTATAGGAGAGGACTAGTCTGGAGCACAGTATATAGTATTATAGGAGAGGATTAGTCTGGGGCACAGTATATAGTATTATAGGAGAGGACTAGTCTGGAGCACAGTATATAGTATTATAGGAGAGGACTAGTCTGGAGCACAGTATATAGTATTATAGGAGAGGACTAGTCTGGGGCACAGTATATAGAATTATAGGAGAGGACTAGTCTGGGGCACAGTATATAGTATTATAGGAGAGGACTAGTCTGGGGCACAGTATATAGTATTATAGGAGAGGACTAGTCTGGAGCACAGTATATAGTATTATAGGAGAGGACTAGTCTGGGGCACAGTATATAGTATTATAGGAGAGGACTAGTCTCGGGCACAGTATATAGTATTATAGGAGAGGACTAGTCTGGGGCACGGTATATAGTATTATAGGAGAGGACTAGTCTGGAGCACAGTATATAGAATTATAGGAGAGGACTAGTCTGGAGCACAGTATATAGTATTATAGGAGAGGACTAGTCTGGGGCACAGTATATAGTATTATAGGAGAGGACTAGTCTGGAGCACAGTATATAGTATTAAAGGAGAGGACTAGTCTGGGGCACAGTATATAGAATTATAGGAGAGGACTAGTCTGGGGCACAGTATATAGTATTATAGGAGAGGACTAGTCTGGAGCACAGTATATAGTATTATAGGAGAGGACTAGTCTCGGGCACAGTATATAGAATTATAGGAGAGGACTAGTCTGGGGCACAGTATATAGTATTATAGGAGAGGACTAGTCTGGGGCACAGTATATAGTATTATAGGAGAGGACTAGTCTGGGGCACAGTATATAGTATTATAGGAGAGGACTAGTCTGGGGCACAGTATATAGTATTATAGGAGAGGACTAGTCTGGAGCACAGTATATAGTATTATAGGAGAGGACTAGTCTGGAGCACAGTATATAGTATTATAGGAGAGGACTAGTCTGGAGCACAGTATATAGTATTATAGGAGAGGACTAGTCTGGGACACAGTATATAGTATTATAGGAGAGGACTAGTCTGGAGCACAGTATATAGTATTATAGGAGAGGACTAGTCTGGAGCACAGTATATAGAATTATAGGAGAGGACTAGTCTGGAGCACAGTATATAGAATTATAGGAGAGGACTAGTCTGGGACACAGTATATAGTATTATAGGAGAGGACTAGTCTGGAGCACAGTATATAGTATTATAGGAGAGGACTAGTCTGGAGCACAGTATATAGTATTATAGGAGAGGACTAGTCTGGAGCACAGTATATAGTATTATAGGAGAGGACTAGTCTGGAGCACAGTATATAGTATTATAGGAGAGGACTAGTCTGGGACACAGTATATAGTATTATAGGAGAGGACTAGTCTGGAGCACAGTATATAGTATTATAGGAGAGGACTAGTCTGGGGCACAGTATATAGTATTATAGGAGAGGACTAGTCTGGGGCACAGTATATAGTATTATAGGAGAGGACTAGTCTGGAGCACAGTATATAGTATTATAGGAGAGGACTAGTCTGGAGCACAGTATATAATATTATAGGAGAGGACTAGTCTGGGGCACAGTATATAGGATTATAGGAGAGGACTAGTCTGGGTCACAGTATATAGTATTATAGGAGAGGACTAGTCTGGGGCACAGTATATAGTATTATAGGAGAGGACTAGTCTGGAGCACAGTATATAGTATTATAGGAGAGGACTAGTCTGGGGCACAGTATATAGTATTATAGGAGAGGACTAGTCTGGGGCACATTATATAGGATTATAGGAGAGGACTAGTCTGGAGCACAGTATATAGTATTATAGGAGAGGACTAGTCTGGAGCACAGTATATAGTATTATAGGAGAGGACTAGTCTGGGGCACAGTATATAGTATTATAGGAGAGGACTAGTCTGGGGCACAGTATATAGTAGTATAGGAGAGGACTAGTCTGGGGCACAGTATATAGTATTATAGGAGAGGACTAGTCTGGAGCACAGTATATAGTATTATAGGAGAGGACTAGTCTGGAGCACAGTATATAGTATTATAGGAGAGGACTAGTCTGGGGCACAGTATATAATATTATAGAAGAGGACTAGTCTGGGGCACAGTATATAATATTATAGGAGAGGACTAGTCTGGGGCACAGTATATAATATTATAGGAGAGGACTAGTCTGGGGCACAGTATATAGTAGTATAGGAGAGGACTAGTCTGGGGCACAGTATATAGTATTATAGGAGAGGACTAGTCTGGGGCACAGTATGTAGTATTATAGGAGAGGACTAGTCTGGGGCACAGTATATAGTATTATAGGAGAGGACTAGTCTGGGGCACAGTATATAGTATTATAGGAGAGGACTAGTCTGGGGCACAGTATATAGTATTATAGGAGAGGACTAGTCTGGGGCACAGTATATAGTATTATAGGAGGAGGACTAGTCTGGAGCACAGTATATAGTATTATAGGAGAGGACTAGTCTGGGGCACAGTATATAGTATTATAGGAGAGGACTAGTCTGGAGCACAGTGTATAGTATTATAGGAGAGGACTAGTCTGGGGCACAGTATATAATATTATAGGAGAGGACTAGTCTGGGGCACAGTATATAGTATTATAGGAGAGGACTAGTCTGGAGCACAGTATATAGTATTATAGGAGGAGGACTAGTCTGGGGCACAGTATATAGTATTATAGGAGAGGACTAGTCTGGGGCACAGTATATAGTATTATAGGAGAGGACTAGTCTGGGGCACAGTATATAGTATTATAGGAGAGGACTAGACTGGGGCACAGTATATAGTATTATAGGAGAGGACTAGTCTGGGGCACAGTATATAGTATTATAGGAGAGGACTAGTCTGGGGCACAGTATATAGTATTATAGGAGAGGACTAGTCTGGAGCATAGTATATAGTATTATAGGAGAGGACTAGTCTGGGACACAGTATATAGTATTATAGGAGAGGACTAGTCTGGAGCACAGTATATAGTATTATAGGAGAGGACTAGTCTGGAGCACAGTATATAGTATTATAGGAGAGGACTAGTCTGGGGCATAGTATATAGTATTATAGGAGAGGACTAGTGGAGCACAGTATATAGTATTATAGGAGAGGACTAGTCTGGGGCACAGTATATAGTATTATAGGAGAGGACTAGTCTGGAGCACAGTATATAGTATTATAGGAGAGGACTAGTCTGGGGCACAGTATATAGTATTATAGGAGAGGACTAGTCTGGAGCACAGTATATAGTATTATAGGAGAGGACTAGTCTGGAGCACAGTATATAGTATTATAGGAGAGGACTAGTCTGGAGCACAGTATATAGTATTATAGGAGAGGACTAGTCTGGGGCACAGTATATAGTATTATAGGAGAGGACTAGTCTGGAGCACAGTATATAATATTATAGGAGAGGACTAGTCTGGGGCACAGTATATAGGATTATAGGAGAGGACTAGTCTGGGGCACAGTATATAGTATTATAGGAGAGGACTAGTCTGGGGCACAGTATATAGTATTATAGGAGAGGACTAGTGTGGAGCACAGTATATAGTAGTATAGGAGAGGACTAGTCTGGGGCACAGTATATAGTATTATAGGAGAGGACTAGTCTGGGGCACATTATATAGGATTATAGGAGAGGACTAGTCTGGAGCACAGTATATAGTATTATAGGAGAGGACTAGTCTGGGGCACAGTATATAATATTATAGGAGAGGACTAGTCTGGGGCACAGTATATAGTATTATAGGAGAGGACTAGTCTGGAGCACAGTATATAGTAGTATAGGAGAGGACTAGTCTGGGGCACAGTATATAGTATTATAGGAGAGGACTAGTCTGGGGCACATTATATAGGATTATAGGAGAGGACTAGTCTGGAGCACAGTATATAGTATTATAGGAGAGGACTAGTCTGGGGCACAGTATATAGTATTATAGGAGAGGACTAGTCTGGGGCACAGTATATAGTATTATAGGAGAGGACTAGTCTGGGGCACAGTATATAGTATTATAGGAGAGGACTAGTCTGGAGCACAGTATATAGTATTATAGGAGAGGACTAGTCTGGAGCACAGTATATAGTATTATAGGAGAGGACTAGTCTGGAGCACAGTATATAGTATTATAGGAGAGGACTAGTCTGGAGCACAGTATATAGTATTATAGGAGAGGACTAGTCTGGGGCACAGTATATAATATTATAGGAGAGGACTAGTCTGGGGCACAGTATATAATATTATAGGAGAGGACTAGTCTGGGGCACAGTATATAATATTATAGGAGAGGACTAGTCTGGGGCACAGTATATAGTATTATAGGAGAGGACTAGTCTGGGGCACAGTATATAGTAGTATAGGAGAGGACTAGTCTGGGGCACAGTATATAGTATTATAGGAGAGGACTAGTCTGGGGCACAGTATATAGTATTATAGGAGAGGACTAGTCTGGGGCACAGTATATAATATTATAGGAGAGGACTAGTCTGGGGCACAGTATATAGTATTATAGGAGAGGACTAGTCTGGGGCACAGTATATAGTATTATAGGAGAGGACTAGTCTGGAGCACAGTATATAGTATTATAGGAGGAGGACTAGTCTGGGGCACAGTATATAGTATTATAGGAGAGGACTAGTCTGGGGCACAGTATATAGTATTATAGGAGAGGACTAGTCTGGGGCACAGTATATAGTATTATAGGAGAGGACTAGTCTGGGGCACAGTATATAGTATTATAGGAGAGGACTAGTCTGGGGCACAGTATATAGTATTATAGGAGAGGACTAGTCTGGGGCACAGTATATAGTATTATAGGAGAGGACTAGTCTGGGGCACATTATATAGGATTATAGGAGAGGACTAGTCTGGAGCACAGTATATAGTATTATAGGAGAGGACTAGTCTGGGGCACAGTATATAATATTATAGGAGAGGACTAGTCTGGGGCACAGTATATAGAATTATAGGAGAGGACTAGTCTGGGGCACAGTATATAGGATTATAGGAGAGGACTAGTCTGGGGCACAGTATATAGAATTATAGGAGAGGACTAGTCTGGGGCACAGTATATAGTATTATAGGAGAGGACTAGTCTGGGGCACAGTATATAGAATTATAGGAGAGGACTAGTCTGGGGCACAGTATATAGGATTATAGGAGAGGACTAGTCTGGGGCACAGTATATAGAATTATAGGAGAGGACTAGTCTGGGGCACAGTATATAGAATTATAGGAGAGGACTAGTCTGGGGCACAGTATATAGTATTATAGGAGAGGACTAGTCTGGGGCACAGTATATAGAATTATAGGAGAGGACTAGTCTGGGGCACAGTATATAGGATTATAGGAGAGGACTAGTCTGGGGCACAGTATATAGTATTATAGGAGAGGACTAGTCTGGGGCACAGTATATAGTATTATAGGAGAGGACTAGTCTGGAGCACAGTATATAGTAGTATAGGAGAGGACTAGTCTGGGGCACAGTATATAGTATTATAGGAGAGGACTAGTCTGGGGCACATTATATAGGATTATAGGAGAGGACTAGTCTGGAGCACAGTATATAGTATTATAGGAGAGGACTAGTCTGGGGCACAGTATATAATATTATAGGAGAGGACTAGTCTGGGGCACAGTATATAGTATTATAGGAGAGGACTAGTCTGGGGCACAGTATATAGTATTATAGGAGAGGACTAGTCTCGGGCACAGTATATAGTATTATAGGAGAGGACTAGTCTGGGGCACAGTATATAGTATTATAGGAGAGGACTAGTCTGGAGCACAGTATATAGTAGTATAGGAGAGGACTAGTCTGGGGCACAGTATATAGTATTATAGGAGAGGACTAGTCTGGGGCACATTATATAGGATTATAGGAGAGGACTAGTCTGGAGCACAGTATATAGTATTATAGGAGAGGACTAGTCTGGGGCACAGTATATAGTATTATAGGAGAGGACTAGTCTGGGGCACAGTATATAGTATTATAGGAGAGGACTAGTCTGGGGCACAGTATATAGTATTATAGGAGAGGACTAGTCTGGAGCACAGTATATAGTATTATAGGAGAGGACTAGTCTGGAGCACAGTATATAGTATTATAGGAGAGGACTAGTCTGGGGCACAGTATATAATATTATAGGAGAGGACTAGTCTGGGGCACAGTATATAATATTATAGGAGAGGACTAGTCTGGGGCACAGTATATAGTAGTATAGGAGAGGACTAGTCTGGGGCACAGTATATAGTATTATAGGAGAGGACTAGTCTGGGGCACAGTATATAGTATTATAGGAGAGGACTAGTCTGGGGCACAGTATATAATATTATAGGAGAGGACTAGTCTGGGGCACAGTATATAGTATTATAGGAGAGGACTAGTCTGGGGCACAGTATATAGTATTATAGGAGAGGACTAGTCTGGAGCACAGTATATAGTATTATAGGAGGAGGACTAGTCTGGGGCACAGTATATAGTATTATAGGAGAGGACTAGTCTGGGGCACAGTATATAGTATTATAGGAGAGGACTAGTCTGGGGCACAGTATATAGTATTATAGGAGAGGACTAGTCTGGGGCACAGTATATAGTATTATAGGAGAGGACTAGTCTGGGGCACAGTATATAGTATTATAGGAGAGGACTAGTCTGGGGCACAGTATATAGTATTATAGGAGAGGACTAGTTTGGGGCATAGTTTATAGAGCCAGAGCAGCACAGAAGGTCAGCAGTATTTTTGGAGCAATCTTATTTAGTGGTCCCCCAAGTGTTCTGTTGCCTTTGCCACCCCAATATGGAGCACTTAGTAAAGTCATGGCACTGTTGTGAAAGATATCCATTATGTATTCAACCTCAATGGTTTTCGTCATTCTGAGGGAAGCCCCTGATACATTCAGCATGGAGACACTATAGGGGTAACCCATAGTATAGACATGCTTTGCCATATGTATCAGTCTTAATTGAATGAGTAATCTTCACTCTGATATATTATCTGATATATTTTATCACATATCTGACAGGTTTAATGGAATGTTAATATCTTTTTCCCGCTTTAGGGCAGCCAGTTGACCCCAGCACAATTCTCATGTTCTCCACTACTAATATTATTGCAAAGTTACTCTTGGGAACTCGTTATAGTTACAGCGACAAGACTTGGAGGAAAATTCTTCAGGACATCCATGATTCTTTTCATATCATCTCCTCCATCTGGGGTCAGGTGAGGATGAGATTTTTCTATCTACCAATGCATCAAAGAACGTCTCTGGCCTTGGAGAAACTGATGGGGGAAATTCATCATCCCATACATGGCAGGTTTCTGGTATAGATGGTAATGTGATGCAAATTTGGGGCAAGGACCTTTCTGAGGGACTATGCACCACATTCCCTCTTCTGCATGTCACATCACTTTTTGCAAAAATAGGTGGAGATTGGGGACGCCTTGGGCTGACATGTTTGTATCATTAGATGCTTTGTTTTTTTCCTTTAATCTTTGCTTTTAATATCCATATCTTTTTACATAGACTGTTACTTATTGTTACTGTATTTGGGTCAAATCTTGGGTTTCTAGATTGGTTTTGACCCCACTGGGTAACATGACTGGAACCAACACCTGTCACCTGAGTCTATCTGTACTATGGGGATGACTTTACTATTACCATGGTCTGTTCATCCTGACCTCATAGTACAGGTGGGCGCAGGGGATGGTGGATTGACTTGGGCTGCTTCCAATCTCGTGATCCAGGTTAGGAACTATCCCGGAAACCCAAGGTTTGATCCAAACAGAACTCTGGATGTTCATGGATAATCCCATTAATATCCCATTTATTTTTTTCTCCTTGCAGATGTATGATATCTTTCCTGGAATCATGAGATATTTACCTGGACCTCACCAAAAAATATTTACTCTGCTCCAACCACTTGAAGATGCTGTAGAAGAATCGGTTAAAAATCACCAAAAGACCTTAGACCCAGCCTGTCCTCGCGACTACATCGACTGCTTTCTCCTCCGTATGAAACAAGTCAGTGAACACCTATAACATAATAGCATGACGGTAAAATCAGTCTGAAGGGGTCAGTAAACCCACATGTACAGAAACAATAGTAGTAGGTCAGCCAGAGGATAGCAGTATATAGTGAGACCTCCCAAGTATCTAAGTGAGTTGGGGCTGAGGCGTCTCAGGCCATCAACTTTACTATAACTCTCTTCAGAAAACTGGGGTAAGTTACACCAGAAATCGACACCAGTCCATGTCTGGTGTAAATGTAATCTCCGGCACACAGGATCTGCCCCCGGTGCTCCAAAATTATTAAATAAAAAAAAAAAAAAAAAAAAAAAAAAAAAAAGCAGAGCCTCCTAATAATTCTGGCACATTTTGTACCAACAATGAAAGGGATTAAGTCAAAAAATTGCTCCTCATCTGTGCAGTGTCAAATACTGACGTCATCTGAGATGTCAAAACACCTTCTGGGGTCCATCATGCATCAGGATCCAAGTGTGGCTGCCACCTCTTGCTCAGGGTTTAGATTGTATTTCATATCAAAGATAGACATCATGGAATTTATTAGGCTAGCCTCAACATGCTCGAAAAACATTAATACCAACCTTCATTTTCCATTAAAGGAGGAGAAGAACGGCGAGACAGTTTTTAACGTAAGAAATCTTGTTTCCACCATATTTGGCATGTTCCTTGGAGGATCCGAAAGTACTTCAATCACAATCAACTACGGGTTACTGATGCTTGTAAAGTACCCTGAGATACAAGGTAACTGGTTGTGTAGATGACAATGTATGCGGTGTACACTACCGGCTCCTGTACTATAGGCGTCATATATGGCGGGAATATGTTTTCAGCGTGTCATAAGTTTCTTAGACTTTTTGTTAAAGAGCAAAATGTGAAATGAAAAATTGGGCATCTGTTGATGTTGTTTGGTGAACCGTAGTCCTTAGAGCCAAATCCACCGCCTTCCTTCACAGAGCCAATCCGATTCACCCGGAGAGGCGAGATACAGTTGTGTACGAGGATGTGTCGCCTTTACCTGACCTACAATTGAATTATTCCAATTTCTCATATAACCAGTTCAGCCCCATTTTGTGACGGCACCAACACAGGGTAGCCACATAGAAGTACCTGAGCGTAGACATCTCATGACATAATATTGTCAAACCGTGTAGTTTGTGAACAGTTGATGATCTTCTGATATGTGGAGACAAAAGGAAAGTGAGATCAATCGTATCTTTGTTATCTTGTCTATATGTCTTATTTACTGACTACAGATAAAGTTCGTGAAGAGATTGACCAAGTGATTGGACGAGTGAAGGAACCTAAAGCAGATGACCGGAACCATATGCCGTATACAAACGCCTTACTACATGAGATACAGAGATATTGTGATATCTTCCCAATAGCTTTTATGCGTGCCACTGCAAGAGATGTCATCTTCCATGGTCACTACATCCCTAAGGTATAGCTACAGACTGAACGTGGAACCATCAATTCCTGCCATACCCTGGGGGTCTAGAGTAGTATAGTGGCTTGCAAAAGTATTCAGATGCCCCCCAGCATGATACTGCCCCCGTCATGTGTCACAGTGGGGATGACGGGGTGTTCAGGGGGATGGGCAGGGTTACTTTTTCTGCCACACATAGCACTTTGCATTTAGGCCAAAAAAATTCCCCATTGGTCTCCTCTGAGTACTTTCTTCCAAGTTTGCGGTGTCCCCTATATGTCCCCTATATGTCTTGTAGCCATAAACTGCAGACGCCCCTTCGTATGTCTTTCTGACAACAATGGTTTCCTTCTTGCCGCTCTTCCATATAAATTGTCAGATTTGAGGGTGCGCAGTGACTTCTAGTTGTCCTGTGAACAGATTGTCCTGTAGCTGAGGATTTCTGCAGCTCCTCCACACTGACCATGGGCTTCTCTGAACAGCGCTCTCCTTGTTAGTAACTTGTTAGTTTAGGTGGACAACCATAGCTTGTAGGTTTGCAGTTCTAGAATAATTTTTCATTTTTGGGTGATGGATTGAACAGTGCTCCTTGAGATGTTCAAAGCTTGGGATATGTTTTATAACCTGACCCTGTTTTTACACTTCACCACAATTTTATCTCTGAGCTGTCTGGTGAGTTCCTTGGTCTTCATGATGCTTTTTGCTCACTAGCGTTCTTGATCAAACCACCGAGGCCTTCACAGAACAGATTGGTTAATGTTTTATTACTGACAAAATGAAATGAAAGAAATTTTTTGAGAGAAGTCCTCAGTAGTTGATACCTTTTTTAATGGCTAACTTAAAAAAGTTTTTTGATGACATATCGAGCTTTTGGGACTACTATAAAGGTCCCTTCATCAGGATGGTATAACACAATTTCTGAAGGTAGGCATATATATACAGAGAAATGGAGTGTTAGATGCAAAATAGATGGAGAACAGAACGTAATGTAAATAAACTGTTTAAAAAAACATATCTATCAGTCACAGGAAAGTTCTCTTGTTTGGAGCCATCCAGGCCAGTGACTGTGCACTTGAGGAAGGACTACTATAAGTCCGAAATGCATTGTGCTGTTCCATTTGCCATTAAAGAAGCTTATTCCATTTTCTGGGTGAGCGCTGTTTTTCGGCCGATCACTGCATCAGGCCGGCCCCAAGTATTTCTGTTGTACGTTCCCATTTACGTAATGGTCCTGCAGCTGCTGCCCTTCACCTTGTTCTGCCTACCCTGGATTTGCTTGTTGTCAAGGCTATTGGGTTGTTGTGACCTCATCACAACCCACCCAGGTGAGCGAGCACTTGTCTTCCTATCTAAACCACATTTTCCATGTAGTTGTAATACACGAGGATCGGCTCGGTGTTGTTTTGTTTTTGCCTTATAGAGTGGTAAAAGTCACCAGCAGATGACCATGGCCATGTCTAATGGGTATTGGATTTTTTCCCTTAGGGTACGGACGTTCTTACCTTATTAACGTCTGTGCTGCAGGACCCCTCACAATATGAAAAACCAGAAGAGTTCAACATCTATCGCTTTTTGGATGAGAACGGCAAATTTAAGAAGCACAACGCATTTATGCCATTTGCTGCAGGTTTGACGTTTTTGCGCCCACAGTGCACTAACAAGTCTAAAGATCCGCTATACTAGTGCAAATATATCATTCCCCTGTCTCGTACCCCGCCCACACCAGGATTACTTAACTTAACTGTATATTATCCTATATCCTATATCCTCATATATTATCCTATACCCTGTATATTATCCTGTATCCTTATATATTATCCTATATCCTTATATATTACCCTATATCCTGATATATTATCCTATATCCTGTATATTATCCTATATCCCGTAGATTATCCTATATCCTTATATATTATCCTATATCCTGTATATTATCCTATATCCTTATATATTATCCTGTATATTATCCTATATCCTCATATATTATCCTATACCCTGTTTATTATCCTATATCCTGTATATTATCCTATATCCTGTATATTATCCTATATCCTTGTATATTATCCTATATCCTGTATATTACCCTATATCCTTATATATTATCCTATATCCTCATATATTATCCTATACCCTGTATATTATCCTATATCCTGTATATTATCCTATATCCTTATATATTATCCTATATCCTGTAGATTATCCTGTATCCTTATATATTATCCTATACCCTGTATATTATCCTGTATCCTTATATATTATCCTATATCCTTATATATTACCCTATATCCTGATATATTATCCTATATCCTGTATATTATCCTATATCCTGTAGATTATCCTATATCCTTATATATTATCCTATATCCTGTATATTATCCTATATCCTTATATATTATCCTGTATATTATCCTATATCCTCATATATTATCCTATACCCTGTTTATTATCCTATATCCTGTATATTATCCTATATCCTGTATATTATCCTATATCCTTGTATATTATCCTATATCCTGTATATTACCCTATATCCTTATATATTATCCTATATCCTCATATATTATCCTATACCCTGTATATTATCCTATATCCTGTATATTATCCTATATCCTTATATATTATCCTATATCCTGTAGATTATCCTATATCCTTATATATTATCCTATATCCTTATATATTATCCTATATCCTTATATATTATCCTATATCCTGTATATTATCCTATATCCTGTAGATTATCCTATATCCTTATATATTATCCTATATCCTGTATATTATCCTATATCCTGTATATTATCCTATATCCTGTATATTATCCTATATCCTTATATATTATCCTATATCCTGTAGATTATCCTATATCCTTATATATTATCCTGTATATTATCCTATATCCTCATATATTATCCTATACCCTGTTTATTATCCTATATCCTGTATATTATCCTATATCCTGTATATTATCCTATATCCTTGTATATTATCCTATATCCTGTATATTACCCTATATCCTTATATATTATCCTATATCCTTATATATTATCCTATATCCTGTATATTATCCTATATCCTGTAGATTATCCTATATCCTTATATATTATCCTATATCCTTATATACTATCCTATATCCTGTATCTTATCCAATATCCTGTATATTATCCTATATCCTTATATATTATCCTATATCCTTATATATTATCCTATATCCTTATATATTATCCTATATCTTGTATATTATCCTATATCCTGTATATTATCCTATATCCTTATATATTATCCTATATCCTTATATATTATCCTATATCTTGTATATTATCCTATATCCTGTATATTATCCTATATCCTGTAGATTATCCTATATCCTTATATATTATCCTATATCCTTATATATTATCCTATATCCTTATATATTACCCTATATCCTGTATATTATCCTATATCCTTATATATTATCCTATATCCTTATATATTATCCTATATCCTTATATATTATCCTATATCCTTATATATTATCCTATATCCTGTATATTATCCTATATCCTGTAGATTATCCTATATCCTTATATATTATCCTATATCCTTATATATTATCCTATATCCTTATATATTATCCTGTATATTATCCTATATCCTTATATATTATCCTATATCTCCTGATTTCTTCCATTCTACTCTCTCCTCCTATAGGTAAAAGAGCCTGCGTGGCCGAGAGTTTGGTGCGTCTGGAGCTTTTCTTTTTCTTCACCATCATCCTGCAAAATTTCACTTTGAAGTCTTCAGTGGACCCCAAAGATTTGGACATCTCGCCTGCAGAAAGTGGCATAGAAAATCTTCCTCCAGCCCATGAAATTCAATTTATTCCTCGTACATAGGAAAGTTAGGGAGAAAAATCTTACACAAATTAATTTAGTCCCCATTTATTGTCATATTATGTGAGGGGACATTGCAATAAACCGATCTACACACAATGTGGTATCTTCATATAAAAGTGGAATTCTGACCTGACATCTACACCAAGGCAGGAGCCTAACCCTGTGCAGCTGTATGTGGGCAAAACCATGGGAGTAATATTCAACAGGAGTGCCCACTGTGTGCAGGATTATCACAGGAATGCCACCAGTTTTCCATTAGCCCCCTCCTTGGGGTCTGGAAACTGTGATCCATAGATCAATTGAAACCATAGACTGCAATACTACACTCTTAGAGTCAAAATCCTCCATCTTTGTATTTTGTCAGCCATCTTGTAACCTTTCACATATAAACTATATAAGTATGTGTGTTCAAAGTCCAAGAGGCCCCTCTAAGTGATAAGGAGTGCGGTGTGGACAAATCCTTATATCTCTCTCTCAAGGGCCTGATCTTTTGAAGCCGCAGCTGGCTATTTGTATATCTCTTATCTTCATATGCTATATGGAGGTCATTTAGAGTCATTTAGCACCAGCCTGTCATGTTATCTTTTTCCATGATATATACATATAGACATAGTGTGAGTTGTTAGTTCACACATAAGTATTTTTAAACTTTCTTTGTTTAAGGACAAAGTACATCCCAGTTTGTAAAGCAATAATGAGATGCAGATTACATGAGGCTTCAGCCAATAGTCATGTGCCAGGTTTATGTTATAACTCTACCACCAATCATGTTATGCCAACCATGTCATGTTATTAGAATAGTCCAACCTGCTTTTGTCTGTACTGTATTTAAACTACTTTTGTGCACCATTAAATTATAACTCACTTGATACACCATCAGCTGTGTGTGTGACTTCTTCAGGCCTGATAATGGGTGTGAGTTCTTCAGGCCTGATATTCAATTTGGAACTCTGCAACATACTCTATTATGGGGACCCCTTGATGCCTCTAACAGAACCTGGTGCCCAACGTGGGGCATCGATAATCATTTAATGTGCAGCCGATAGTGTACCAATCCATTCATCAACCGATTTTTGGAGACGGGCCCGGGGGACCTCAGATGAATAAAACAGCCCTGTAAAGTAAGCCCTTTTCTTGCCAAATAAGTAATCTGAGTTCCTACGTGTCCTGAATCCTGTGTGTCGATGAGTGAGGTTAGTTGCTCCATATAACAATCGATGCAATGTTATATAGTACGGAAGAACCTAAAGAGTATGTTGTCTGTAGTGGGGTGAGAAACGTTATACCTCCTTCTTTGTCTACTGTCCATGCTGTCATTTGGTTGCTACATCTGTTATAAAGTGTATAGGGCAGCACAGAAAGGGAGAGTCATTCTCTATCCTTAATCCTTAGAGTTGCAAGAGTAAGTACGTGCAAAGATTCAGGGGTGTTCGATAAAGGGACACAGACAGAAAGTTTAGTCTTTGGAAACCGAATGAGGTTTTGCCCTGAGCACTAAGCCAGAACATGCACATTAGAGATTAGTTCAATGAAAACAGAGTGACTGTTTGGGAGTTCCCACTAAGAGAAGTCAAAAGTGACCCTCTATTGTCTTAATTGCCCTAGAGGAATGGGAAGCTCAGAGCTGACTGACCATCAGCCAGTATGGGGAAGGGGCCCTCTGAGATAGGGTACACCCCATATGAACTAATAGGGATGGGAGAGAGAGAAGAAGGTGCCGCTAAAGAAAGAAGAGGGGAAAAAAAAAAAGCAGGAGTTCCCAAAACAGGATTATTTGATAGTAAATATTGGGACCAATGGAGATTAGACAGGACAGATACAGGGATAGAGGGAAACCAGGACGTGTTTTAATCGTGGAAAACAGGGACACTTAGCTAGAGATTGCTGGTGTCCTAAGCGAAGGACAAAGGCTTTGAGTGTAAGGAAATGTATAGTGAGCACCCACTCACAGTCCAGCTAAAGGGTTAATATACTCGGCACATAGCATTGGTTTGTTAGTTTGTTGGTTAGTGCTATGTGAGTGGTGACTAGATAAAGATATGGGGGGAAGGTCTGGGAGAACTGATTGGATATAAAATGTATAAAAGATTTGCTATGTAAGGTTCACAGAAGTGAATGGGCTCATATGTGTGTCCGTTATATGTACATGTTACATGTGTCTGCTATGTGTACATGTTCTGTTTGTCCATGTTTGTATTGTTACATGTTCAGTCTCCACAGCGAGCAGATGAAGATATTGACTGCTGATAACCCCACAGAGGGTGGTGACAAGTAGATATGAGAGGGAGGCATAAACGTTCTTTCCAATGTTGAATGCATATATGTGTGTTTTGGTGAATATGAGATGTACTTGATATACCATGTACATGTACTATATACTCAGTGTTTATTGGTGCTTGTGTGTATCAAGTATATCACATGGGCTTTACACTTGTAATATAAATATTGGTTATGGGTTTATACTATAAATCTATGAATGTTAACAATTGGTATTTATTGTGTGAAAAAGTTATTCAGATGTTCCTTCTGATATGGGATTAGGCACCATAGGGGTAGGCAATACATGTGAACTATCTTACCACAAGGGGCACAGAATGCCCCTAACATGTACACGCAGGTAAGGATAAATTGCACTTCTACAAAATTAAAGTGGTGTTTCTGGGTCATTGTTTGCTACAAGGTGCTAGACATCTGACTAAGTAAATCAGAAGTCACTCACATATCTGCTTTGTAATGTTTTTTTGTGTATAAATTTTTGTTATGATGATCAGGAGAGAAATTTGATCCCTTATTTAAGGTTTCCGCCTTCTCTGCTGATATATGTTGAGTATTTACTTACCTCAATGAATTTCTGGAGTGTTTAGAAGTTTTAGAGAACTGAATTTACTTGGGATTGTATAAATAAGCTGCTGGGATATGTAGTACTACAGCTATGAGAAGTGTGGGGAGAGCCAGCGCAGCTGCTTCCATGATAAGACACTGTTCACATGGGGTAATAAATCTTGCATTAGAAACAAAGATAACAATGGCTGGACAACTCAGACTGCGGTGTGTCTTATTTATGTCTTCTAATGTAAGCTTTGCATTCTGCGCTGCACTACAAGTCCCTTCTAACCTAACAATAGTTTCAGGGGAGGAGTAAGGAGAGTCACATGACTTAAAATTAATTATTTTTTTTTTCTTGCTGATTTGGTTATGTAAATGATGAATCTATTGGTAACTCTGATGAGAGTTCTTTTATTTTAGATGATTCTCGATTTGGGAATGATGGTGGATTCTGCACCAGATATGTCATGGTCACTGAATATGAGGTAAACCAAGGGTAAAACCAAGCACAAAGTAGAACCATTATGGAACTGTATGGGTCTCAGCTCATGAAGCTGAACTAGAAGCCATCACTGAGACAGGGTACAAGGCCTGAGGGGAGGTGTTTGATATAGTGGGACTATGGTCCAATCTGGAGAGCGAGAGCTTTCTGTAGGGTTAATGTGAAGCCTAAAAGGATTTCCAGGCTGTTCAGATAGTGATGGACCCTGCTGCTGCCCCCACATAGGTGGGTATAGTCAAAATCCAAGGCACACACCAAGGCTGATACAAAAGAAAGTAGAGGTAACATGTGGGCAGACACTGCCGCTAACCCAGCTGCAGAGGCCTAGGGGATATGCCGTACTGATAAGTGGTCACTACACTAGACCCAAACCCCCCCTTTTAGCTCTCTTTTCAGGTTTTACAACACTGAGGCACCAAAAATGGTCCAGGAGGAAAGAAGATGTGGAAACAGCAAGGACTAAAAGAGGATGTAAAAGTCCTGATGTCCAGTGGTAAGAGAGTATATTTACTGGGTGCATTGTCCCCACTGATGGCATAAGCAGCACTAAGTGCACTGTTTAGTAGTAGCCATGTGTGACCTGGTGAGCAGAGGATGGGCAGCTGCAGGATTTAGTATCACTACAGACAGATATATGTGAGTCTGCATGGTTTGTGTTAAATGCAATGTAGGCCAAAAAGTGAAAAGTTACTCTGAGCCATGCCTGGAGCCCTTGTACCTGTCCCAGAGATTGCAGGTTAACTATACCCTGCTTCCCCAAAAATAAGACACCCCCCTTCACCTCATGGACCACCTACAACCGGCAGTCATGCCGGCGCTCCGCTAAGGAAGTGATGGCATAACTGATGATTGTCCCCCGCTACAGCTGCTGCATAAGACATCCCCCGAAAATAAGATAGGTCATATATTTCGGAAGATAATTTAATATAAGACAGTGTCTTATTTTCGGTGAAGGTGAGACAGTATAAGTACATGCTTGTGTGTATAGTTATCTATCTTCAGGAAGATCTGGGGCATATCTGGTGAAGAAATCTATCACAAACGGGACTGCAGATAGACGGCTACTGAAGAAGTAGTGTGTCACTTGTATTGGTATTTTCTGTAAGGTACCCTCCTAAGAGAAGAATTGGCTTTAGCCCATATCAAACTTTCTTTAGGTCAGCCCCTAGGTTAGGGTTGTATTCTTGGCAATTCCTTCAGATGTGGTATGGTGTACTGGCTGACTATGTAATGTCTTGGCAAAAACAATTGACTAATGTATAGTTTTAAGTTTTCTCCTCCCTCTCCGATTTTAAGTTAGTGGACGGGACCTATTCATTTGAGCCAAGAGATTGGTGGTGATAAAGAGCCAAGATTTTGATGGTCCCTTCCAAGTGCTGCTGACTACCAGTATTTCTGTGAAACTTGAAGGAAAACCTAACATAACTCCAAAAGAACAGAACCAATCCAATAAAATACATAAATATTTCATTAATCAACTATAATTAATACACATGAAGAGACACATGGAGACACACAGGGGAAGGTCCACTACAAACAAGTGGACAAATACCACAACCCCCCCCCCCCAAAGGAAGCAGTAGCCAGAAGGGCCCCCAAAGAGATTAATCAGATCATAAAGTGTAGGAGTACAAAATAGTCAAAAATAAATAGTATCTGACCCAATATACACACATTCTCATGGAATAGCAACAAGTGCATAGATATATCCCTTCAATGTATATAGCATGTAATAAAGGTCAGTAATAAGATAATATATTCAATGGTACATACCTACAGACATTATTGAAATATAATGACTCCAATAAGGGGAACCACTCCAGCCACCGTCCCTGGGATAAAACTCAACTGCCTGACGCGCGTTTCGCCACTAACCGCAGCTTCATCAGGAGGCACAACTTGAAACTTGAAGGAAAACCTAATTGTATCCATGCTTCACATTGCAAGAAAGTATCTACACACAAAGCGATGAAGATTCTCCTGATGATACTGCTGCAGATGGTCCTGGTGATAAGCCTGCATAGAACATTTAACAATGAGTGGGACAATAAGTTTCTTAAACATCATATGATCTTGAATGAAGATCTGAATGTGTCAGATTGTAGGATATGTACTCAAAGCCCCTTATCAGCCTCAGTCATGTCATATATAGCTGTTTCCTTGACAAAACAGGAAATGTTTGAAGTATATAGTTAAGAAGATACCACCTCATATTTTAGGAACGATACATGGTATAAACAAGCAAGTTGTAGTAATAATCTTACGTTTGTTTAATACAAAGCAGACCAAAATATAAAAGGCCAGAACTATGATTGAAATTAGGCTGGAATACAGGAACATATGAGGGGAATCTGGTAAAGTCCAGCAGTAGACATCAGGTCACTGAAGTACCTAAATGTGAATTCCTGTATTCAACCATCTCAAAATGGGGGAATGTTAGAGTCAAAATCCTCCATCTTTGTATTTTGTCAGCCATCTTGTAACCTTTCATATATAAACTATATAAGTATGTGTATTCAAAGTCCAAGAGGCCCCCCTAGGTGATAAGGAGTGCAGTGTGGACAAATCCTTAACTCTCTCTCTTAAGGGCCTGATCTTTTGAAGCCGCAGCTGGCTATTTGTATATCTCTTATCTTCATATGCTATATGGAGGTCATTTAGAGTCATTTAGCACCAGCCTGTCATGTTATCTTTTTCCATGATATATACATATAGACATAGTGTGAGATGTTAGTTCACACATAAGTATTTTGAAACTTTCTTTGTTTAAGGACAAAGTACATCCCAGTTTGTAAAGCAATAATGAGATGCAGATTACATGAGGCTTCAGCCAATAGTCATGTGCCAGGTTTATGTTATAACTCTACCACCAATCATGTTATGCCAACCATTTCATGTTATTAGAATAGTCCAACCTGCTTTTGTACTGTATTTAAACTACCTTTGTGCACCATTAAATGAGAACTCACTTGATACACCATCAGCTGTGTGTGTGTGACTTCTCCAGGCCTGATAATGGGTGTGATTTCTTCAGGCCTGATATTTAATTTGGAACTCTGCAACATACTCTATTATGGGGACCCCTTGATGCCCCTAACAACACTATAAGGGCCCCTTCAGACGAAGGATATGCTGGCTGATTTTGAATGTGTAAACGTTCCGAATCAGCGGCGTTTAAAACAGATCCCATTGCTTTTTATGGGAGCCGGCATATGTGCGCTCCCCATAGAAATGAATGGAAAAAAGCAGCCCATCCATTTCTATGGGGAGCGCACGTATACCGGCTCCCATAGAAAGCAATAGGATCTGTTTTAAATGCCGCTGATTCAGAACGTTTACACGTTCAGAATCAGCCAGCGAATCCTACGTGTGAAGGGGCCCTAAGGCTTATACCCCACAGGACATCTCACAGCAAAAAAGCGCTGCAGGAAAAATCGTGGCAGCAACGTAACATATAAATGAGTGTATAAATGTGTAAACAAGTGTGAGCATGAATGATATGTTTAAGGATGTATATACTGTATGTGCACATGAGTGTATAGTATTGTGTGAATGTGCACTATGTCCATTAGTATAAAGATGTGCACACAAGTGTATACTATTTGTATGACTATATTCATGTGTGTATATAAGTGTAGAATTTGCACCTCACACCTGGTAAAGTGATTCATAACATATAATGCACCGCTGAGATTTCTTGTCTCATATAAGTAACTGGTGGTTTGTGGTGCAGGATTTAGGAGAAAGATTACTCCAATATTCCAGTCCTGGTCTTGCAAATCTCATCTTGGTGCTCAGGTGTGTTAGGCAATTACACAAATGAGATCTCCGCAGCACAGAGCGGGTGTGGGGCTGGAGGTGAGAGGTCAGTGTCAGGAGTCTAAGCTGGAATGAACAGTGATACAGTGTAACGAGTAAGGCGCCATTTACCTGAGCGTGCAACAGACTGGTGAGAACACACAAAGTCCACTTATTTGTTCTTGTCATTAAGGACGTTTTACATCTCTGTCTCATTTTCCTGTTGAAGCAAAACACTTTTAGGTTGAGGCCCCACGTTGCAGAAAAGCAGCTTTTTTTTTGTTGCAGATTTTGCTGTGGTTTTTGAGCCAAAGCCAAGAGTGGATTGAGGACAAGGTAGAAGGATAAGAACTTCCTATATATCTTTCCCATTCCTTTTGTAGACATTCTTGATTTTGGCTCAAAAAATAGCAGCAAAATGTGCAGCAAAAAATGTGTTTCTGCAACGTGGGGCCTAAGGCGTAGCAAGCTGCAGCCAAAAGAATGTGTCAAGAAAGTGATGGAAACAAATTTGTGTTTTTTCCTATAAAGTAACCACCGGGGTTTGTATAGATATAGATGACATGCTGCCATTTACAAAAACACAATATTTGAAATGGCAGTATAACCGGTGTGGATGTTTTTTTGCAATTTGTGGATGGGATTATGTAGAATCAGTAGGTAGTGTAAAACATTGTGGAATGTACATTATACCAGCTTACTGTGTAAGAGGCCACAAGAAAATGGCCACTTACAGGTGCACCTGGGTGTATAATATCTATATCCGTGTATACAGGTGCATCTGGGTGTATAATATCTATATCCTTGTATACAGGTGCACCCGGGTGTATAATATCTATATCCTTGTATACAGGTGCATCTGGGTGTATAATATCTATATCCGTGTATACAGGTGCACCCGGGTGTATAATATCTATATCCTTGTATACAGGTGCACCTGGGTGTATAATATCTGCATCGGTGTATACAGGTGCACCTGGGTGTATAATATCTGCATCGGTGTATACAGGTGCACCCGGGTGTATAATATCTGCATCGGTGTATACAGGTGCACCTGGGTGTATAATATCTGCATCGGTGTATACAGGTGCACCTGGGTGTATAATATCTGCATCGGTGTATACAGGTGCACCTGGGTATATAATATCTGCATCGGTGTATACAGGTGCACCTGGTTGTATAATATCTATATCCATGTATACAGGTGCACCCGGGTGTATAATATCTATCTGTGTGTACAGGTGCACCTGGGTGTATAATATCTGCATTGGCGTACACAGGTGCACCTGAGCGTATAATACCTATATCCGTGTATACAGATTCACCCGGGTGTATAATATCTATATCCGTGTATACAGGTGCATTTGGGTGTATAATATCTGCATCGGTGTATACAGATGCACCTGGGTGTATAATATCTATATCGGTGTATACAGGTGCACCTGGGTGTATAATATCTGCATTGGCGTACACAGGTGCACCTGAGCGTATAATACCTATATCCGTGTATACAGATTCACCCGGGTGTATAATATCTATATCCATGTATACAGGTGCACCCGGGTGTATAATATCTATATCCTTGTATACAGGTGCACCCGGGTGTATAATATCTGCATTGGCGTACACAGGTGCACCTGAGCATATAATACCTATATCCGTGTATACAGGTGCACCTGGGTGTATAATATCTGCATTGGCGTACACAGGTGCACCTGAGCGTATAATACCTATATCCGTGTATACAGATTCACCCGGGTGTATAATATCTATATCCGTGTATACAGGTGCATTTGGGTGTATAATATCTGCATCGGTGTATACAGGTGCACCTGAGTGTATAATACCTATATCCGTGTATGCAGGTGCACCTGGGTGTATAATATCTGCATTGGTGTATAATACCTATATCCGTGTATACAGGTGCACCTGGGTGTATAATATCTGCATTGGCGTACACAGGTGCACCTGAGCGTATAATACCTATATCTGTGTATACAGGTTCACCCGGGTGTATAATATCTGCATCTGTGTATACAGGTGCATCTGGGTGTATAATATCTATATCCGTGTATACAGGTGCACCCGGGTGTATATTATCTATATCCGTGTATACAGGTGCACCCGGGTGTATAATATCTATATCCGTGTATACAGGTGCATCTGGGTGTATAATATCTATAGCCGTGTATACAGGTGCACCCGGGTGTATAATATCTATATCCGTGTATACAGGTGCACCCGGGTGTATAATATCTATATCCTTGTATACAGGTGCACCCGGGTGTATAATATCTATATCCGTGTATACAGGTGCACCCGGGTGTATAATATCTGCATTGGTGTATAATATCTGCATTGGTGTATAATATCTGCATTGGTGTATAATATCTATATCCGTGTATACAGGTGCACCCGGGTGTATAATATCTATATCCGTGTATACAGGTGCATCTGGGTGTATAATATCTATATCCGTGTATACAGGTGCACCCGGGTGTATAATATCTATATCCGTGTATACAGGTGCACCCGGGTGTATAATATCTATATCCTTGTATACAGGTGCACCTGGGTGTATAATATCTATATCCGTGTATACAGGTGCACCCGGGTGTATAATATCTGCATTGGTGTATAATATCTGCATTGGTGTATAATATCTGCATTGGTGTATAATATCTATATCCGTGTATACAGGTGCACCCGGGTGTATAATATCTATATCCGTGTATACAGGTGCACCCGGGTGTATAATATCTATATCCGTGTATACAGGTGCACCCGGGTGTATAATATCTATATCCGTGTATACAGGTGCACCCGGGTGTATAATATCTATATCCGTGTATACAGGTGCACCCGGGTGTATAATATCTATATCCGTGTATACAGGTGCACCCGGGTGTATAATATCTATATCGGTGTATACAGGTGCACCCGGGTGTATAATATCTGCATTGGTGTATAATATCTATATCCTTGTATACAGGTGCACCCGGGTGTATAATATCTATATCCGTGTATACAGCTATATATTATCTGCATCGGTGTATACAGGTGCACCTGGGTGTATAATATCTATATCAGTGTATACAGGTGCATCTGGGTGTATAATATCTGCATTGGTGTATAATATCTATATCCGTGTATACAGGTGCACCCGGGTGTATAATATCTATATCTGTGTATACAGGTGCACCCGGGTGTATAATATCTATATCCGTGTATACAGGTGCACCCGGGTGTATAATATCTATATCCGTGTATACAGGTGTACCTGGGTGTATAATATCTATATCGGTGTATACAGGTGCACCCGGGTGTATAATATCTGCATTGGTGTATAATATCTATATCCTTGTATACAGGTGCACCCGGGTGTATAATATCTATATCCGTGTATACAGCTATATATTATCTGCATCGGTGTATACAGGTGCACCTGGGTGTATAATATCTATATCCGTGTATACAGGTGCACCCGGGTGTATAATACCTATATCCTTGTATACAGGTGCACCCGGGTGTATAATACCTATATCCGTGTATACAGGTGCATCTGGGTGTATAATATCTATATCCGTGTATACAGGTTCACCTGGATGTATAATATCTGCATTGGTGTATAATATCTATATCCGTGTATACAGGTGCACCCGGGTGTATAATATCTATATCCATGTATACAGGTGCACCCGGGTGTATAATATCTGCATTGGTGTATAATATCTATATCCGTGTATACAGGTGCACCCGGGTGTATAATATCTATATCCGTGTATACAGGTGCATCTGGGTGTATAATATCTATATCCGTGTATACAGGTGCACCCGGGTGTATAATATCTATATCCGTGTATACAGGTGCACCCGGGTGTATAATATCTATATCCGTGTATACAGGTGCACCCGGGTGTATAATATCTATATCCGTGTATACAGGTGCACCCGGGTGTATAATATCTATATCCGTGTATACAGGTGCACCCGGGTGTATAATATCTGCATTGGTGTATAATATCTATATCCGTGTATACAGGTGCACCCGGGTGTATAATATCTATATCCGTGTATACAGGTGCACCCGGGTGTATAATATCTATATCCGTGTATACAGGTGCACCCGGGTGTATAATATCTATATCCGTGTATACAGGTGCACCCGGGTGTATAATACCTATATCCGTGTATACAGGTGCACCCGGGTGTATAATATCTATATCGGTGTATACAGGTGCACCCGGGTGTATAATATCTATATCCGTGTATACAGGTGCACCCGGGTGTATAATATCTATATCCGTGTATACAGGTGCACCCGGGTGTATAATACCTATATCCGTGTATACAGGTGCACCCGGGTGTATAATATCTATATCGGTGTATACAGGTGTACCCGGGTGTATAATACCTATATCCGTGTATACAGGTGCACCCGGGTGTATAATATCTATATCGGTGTATACAGGTGCACCCGGGTGTATAATACCTATATCCGTGTATACAGGTGCACCCGGGTGTATAATATCTATATCGGTGTATACAGGTGCACCCGGGTGTATAATACCTATATCCGTGTATACAGGTGCACCCGGGTGTATAATATCTATATCGGTGTATACAGGTGCACCCAGGTGTATAATACCTATATCCTTGTATACAGGTGCACCCGGGTGTATAATACCTATATCCTTGTATACAGGTGCACCCGGGTGTATAATACCTATATCCGTGTATACAGGTGCACCCGGGTGTATAATATCTATATCGGTGTATACAGGTGCACCCGGGTGTATAATATCTGCAGGTATAAATAGATTTAACACTTTCCTGATTTCCCCGGGTTATTGGCTCCCTCCCGGGCTCAGCACTGGATACAGTTGTCATAGTTGCATTGCAGTCAGTAATAAGCAGTGCTACAATGTGACAGACATCTTGTATATTGTTACTGAAGGAGACGCAATAGTCCTTATATCACAGAGCAGGGATCTCCTACTACAGGATAATGACCCCGACATCTGGTGCAGCCACCGAGGACCAAACTACAGGGGAGACGCCATTGTATGTGTAAGAGCTCAGTGTATCGTGTGTCATTGCAGAATGAATGAGTATATAATATGTGCAAGGTGTGTGTACAAGATGTGTGTGTGTATGTAACATGTACAAGATGGAATATATGCAGGAGTGTATCATATGTACCTGACCAGGGTGGACTGGAGCGGGTGAGAACATTGAGAGGGGTCCCAGTAATCTAAGCTGAAGATTTGGGTACAGCTTGGGGTAGAATCCAAGGTTATCCCAAAGTAATGGACTTGTGAGGCAGATTTTATACATGTGAAGGTGTAAGATGTACAAACCCGAGTACATGTATACAGTATACATACAGTATGTGTATACACATTGGCACAGAAGTCTGGGCTCTTATCCCGAATGCCTTTTCTCAAGGTCATAGCAGATTTCTTCTTGCATTTCGATAATTGACAAAAGTGAACCATTAACCCTTGTGTTTCTGCAGCGTTCTTACTGCCCAGCTTTAGTCCGCACCTGCCGGCCGCGCGTCTCTTCTGTAGATTTGGGAGTTTTCTTTGCTTTCATGTTGTTTTCCTCTTTATTGTTCTCTTCACAGTTTGAGTTCATGATTTTACTCTCTTGTAACTTGATCGGTTTCATCTGAGCCAAAAATGCTGAACGCCGTTCCAGAAATCTGAAAGCTTGGAGCGTTGTGGTGACCCCTCCCAACATTTACATGTTAATGTATAAACCAAAAACCTGAGCAGAGCTGTCAGAACCCACTCGTCCTACATCAGAGCCATGACTGGCCCGCTGAACGTCCCCGTGGTCTTGGTTGGAGTCATCACCTTCATTTTAGTCGTCTTTTACTGGAAATATATGTGGGAGAGACGAAAGATGCCCCCGGGCCCGTTCCCTCTGCCAATTATCGGGAACTTTCTACAGACTCAGATAGGAGGAATAGTGCCAAGTCTAATAAAGGTGAGTTACTCTGTAATATTACACGAAGGACCGTAAAGGGTTTCCCATATGACGTCAATGGTCAAAACTGGTTCAAGGGTTTCTCCAAGTGCTGCAGTGAGTGATCCCTGGACTATTGTACACCGGAGCTTGGGGGTCTTCTCTGATCACCTGGGGTCTGGGGTTTACATTTTCTGACACTTTTGTTGCCAAAGAAGGTGAATGATGACAATTCTAACATAGAACTTTTATTCGCTACTTCTAACAAATGCATTGTTCCCCGAGTTACCCTTGTGCTCCAGCCAATTGGAGAAGCCTTGATAGAGTTCTGATTGGTGGAAGCCGCAATATGATTAAAGTTTTATGTCTTGGCAACTTCTTAATATTGGAACATTGTATCAAAATCTCTGAAATAAACCACAATAAGATAGACAGAAGTGTTCTGCACTATTACACGGTGCGGGACACTATTAGTGATGCTGCGCAGTATTAGCCATATAGATACAACAATCTAACCTAGTACTTAATAGGGTCCCGTCCGGAGTGAGACCTTCTGTACCATCTACATTTATGTCACCACATATCGTGGTGTACACTACTACTGTATACAGTGGGATTGTCACTTCTATTCTTTGTATATACAATATTCCTGTCTCCTCAGCTATATAATTGGGCCAGACTACTAGATTGGGGTATATCCTGCCCCCTATTGTTCTCCAGTCACCCCTCTTAGGCAGTATTTCTCCTGCAGGGACTTTTATTATATAAACTAAACAAATTCCATGGTGGGTAATAAGTGACCGAAGTGTGCCATGAAAACACGGTGGCTCAGTGGTTAGCACTGAAGCCTTGCAGCGCTGAAGTCCTGGGTTCAAATCCTGCCAGGAAAAACATATGCAAGGAGTTTGTATGTTCTCCCTGTGTTTGCGTGGATTTCCTTTCATTCTACAAAGACTTACTGATAAGGGGAGAAAAGTACATTGACAAAAAAAAAAAAAAAACATTCCAGGATAGCCCTTCAAAGCTAAGCCTTGCCCCAGTGGGGTGACATGGATGCACAATACTTCCCCCCCCCCCCCCCACAGTGTCTCCAGCCACCCAAGGGTGTCCTCTGTCCCCACATTAATGTTCCCTTATATAAATTATTTCCCATTGGTTTAATATTCTCCCTAATGTCCCCCGAGGACTTACAAGGAGCTGGGACCACTGTTAGGATGTGAGTGTGCCGGAGCAGGAGACACGATGCAGTGACATCATCGCACCCCAGGCACACAGTGACATCATCGCACCCCAGGCACACAGTGACATCATCGCACCTTGGGTCCCCTCTATGGGGTTCTGATACCTTATATTCTGATAACTTGAGGACTAGTAGGGCAGAAAGCTTTACCAGGGGTTCAGGGCCCCTTTTCTCTCTGGTTCTGAGAACTTGGTGGTATTTTTAACAATTGGGTTAGTAGAACAGGGGAGATCTGCTGCACCTGCACCCCCCCCCCCCCCGGCATAGAAGAACTGAGAGGGTTGTTGTATTGCTTGATTTTATTTAATATTAAGCCCGGATTTTAAAATCTCAGGAAAAGCCTGACTTATATTTTGTATTATTTTGTGGCTCTTATAGAAGCGATGCAGCAAAATATCCCGACCGCGCTCATCAGATTGTCTTTCTCACTCTGTAACGTCTTTTTTAAGTGTTGCAATTATTTCCTATCTGCTATGATCAGACATCTTGAGTTTAGATTTTGTCTTTGCTCTATTAATCCTATGATACCTCAGTACAGCATTGCATGGTCAGCTAGAGATAGAACCATCTATGTCTGCTGGGACACATGTTCCTTCCCCATAGACCTCAACATCCATCTCAATAGATCAGGCAAGCACCCCCAAACTCTGGAGGAAGTCAAGGACCCCCTGAATATTGAACATTCGCATTGGTTCTGTTCATAGAGTGCGTCTTCTGTATGGGTACATAATAAGAGAGAATGAAACGTGCTGTCTGACAATTTTACAGATGTCGGAGAGATACGGCCCCATTTACACCGTGTACTTTGGCGCAAGACCTGTCGTGGTCCTGACTGGATACAAGATTGTAAAAGAAGCGTTGGTCGAAATGGGAGACGTCTTTGCCAATCGCGGTCGTCTTCCACTGATTGAAAGAATCTTCAGTCATTCAGGTGAGTCAATATCTATGAGATGGAATCTAAAATCTACTGCAGAATTGTAAATGTCAGTGGCAGGAAGAAGTAAGTGAACCCTTTGGAAGTATCTGACTTATAAATGATTTATTAACAAGACGCAGTTTGTATCCAAATCGCAATTATATAACAGTCGTACTGTTCATGTCTTTTACTGGGCACATTGGGTCAATATCCACAGAGCATGAGGGAAAGTAAGTGAACCCTTGAATTTAATCCCTCTGTATAAAGAATCGCCAATGGCAATTTTTTCCTGTAGCTACAAATAAAACAGGAGGATTTTTGGCCCCTTCCTCCATATCAATGTGTCGGTTCACAGATATTTCCGGGATGTCTTGTATGCACTTTGCTCCTCAGGACACGCTCCAGCATCTCCATAGGGTTAAGGTCAGTCCAAAATACAAAACTTCTACCTTTTCAACCCTCCTATAGTTGTGCCTTGCTCCAGTTTCTTATTGCATTATCCAATCTCCCTTTAGCTTGAGGTTATGGCCGGCTGCCCTTACACCCTCGTGCACATTGTTCGGATACACCTCATAATTCATTCTTTTCTAAATGATCTCAAGATGTTCAGGCCCTGCAGCAGAAAAGCAGCTCCAGACTATGAGTCTCCCTCCATTATGCTTCATAGGAATAAACAGCTATTCACAAGGAAGTTCCAAAAAAGAAAATGTTGCGACCTGTCCCAAGTTTCCTGGAATGTTGCACTTTGCTTCTGGGAAAAAGTTCTTATCAAAGGAACATCCAAACTCACTGATTCTGGCGCAGTTGGATTATTATTCTCTAACCCTGACTATTCCCGAGCTATCATTGCTATTAGTTTATTCACAATGTTGCGCTCTACTGTCAGGTGGGCGGTCCCTGTCTATCTGCTCCAGCCCAGAACCACCCACCTATCGGTGGGGGGCTAGAGAAAAGAATCCAACATAATCATTATTATAGAATGCAATGTTGCCCAAGAACCCACTTCTATGAATGGATGAATGAAGAATAGAGATGAGCGAGTAGTGTTCCATCGAGTAGGTATTCGATCGAATACTACGGTATTCGGGATACTCGTACTCGATCGAACACTACTAGTTGTTTGAAGTTTTAAGGTTCGATGCAGAAGCAGCGTTGATTGGCAGAATGCTATACATACTGCCAATCAACGCTGGTTCTTCTCTTACCTTTAGAAGTCTTCTCCATGCAGCGTCCCCGCAGCATCTTCCGGCTGGAATTCACTCTGCCAGGCATCTGGCCTAGGCAGAGCCGACTGCGCAGGCATGCCCTCACATGCGCAGTCGGCTCTGCCTAGGCCCCGATGCCTAGGCAGAGTGAATTCCAGCCAGAAGACGTCGTGGGGGCGCTGCACGGAGAAGACTTCAAGGGGAATCCAGCCCAACTGTCACTCGTGGACTTGGTAAGTATAATTTTATCGACTTTTACGTACCCCTGAAACAAGCATTTCCCCCCATAGACTATAATGGGGTTAGAAATCCGAACAGTGTGCGGCTGTTCGAATCGGATTTCGAACCTCGGACATTTTAGTGATCGCTCATCTCTAATGAAGAACGCTTCATGTCCGTTTTGATACAGATGGTTCTACCGTGTGTTACACTTGTCTAAGCTTTAGTGTTACCAATGTAAAATATCTTCTCGGTTGGAGTTTTAAGAGCGGAAGATCTACTGAGGAAATACTGTGACTCCCAGTACGACTGTTGTGAAAGTTGGACTCCTGGCATGCCTATTAGTTGTCAGGGCTCACAAAAGTTAATATCCAGAGCTGAGGAAACACGTATTATAGGTAGGGTTGAACCATTGGGGCGATCGAGCAAATTTCATGATCAGGATGGGCTGGAAAACTATCGGAAATCGGATTTTGAAATCTCAAGATCGGCTCAACCTTAAAAGTGACTTTTCCCATAGAGAAGCATTGACTAGGGTAGAGTGATGGGGAAAGATTGGATCCTAATTGGCGATCGAGCAAATTTCACAATCGGGATCGACTGGAAAATGATCGGAAATTGTATTTTAAAATCGATCCTGAAATCTCAACCCTAATTATAGGTAAATCATTTCCCCTTGTAACAAAATAATGGTAATAACTAAAACATTTGCAAGATTGTAAGAAAAACATTTTTTAAAATTTCCATCTTGGTTTTGACAAACATCCAATTCATGAACTTTCCTATCACAAGTGTTTATCACAAACTGCTCCTCTCAAAAATTTGAATAACATCCAGATACAGCAAAGGAACATGGAAGGGGGGGGGGGAGTAAAATTTGCAGAATGTAGAAGAATCTGGCAGATTCTTTAGTGACCATTTCAGGGAAAATGACCAAAACTGAGGCAACTAATAGGAGATGTGATCGGAGACTCGACTGTCTAAGGAAGCGACAGATTTACCAGCGTCCGTCACTAAGATGGATCTGGAGCTTTCACAGGCTGTCTAGTCCAGGTTTGCACTGTTACTTGTACATCGTATTCATACATTTGCTCCTATGTTTGGAGGGAAAACACATGAACAATCCAACTGTTTGTACTTTATTAGTTTTGTTAGATTGTGTTTGTCTAAGACAACATTTTATTAGTAACCGATGCAAAAGTCGAGGTATTTCCAAACGATTACTCCCTTCAGATACTGGCATGGGACTCCTCAACGAATAATAAGAGCCCCATAATCATTAGTGAACAGGAAGCCAAACCATCTTGTTTTGTAGTCTGCCTGAGTGAATCGGGGACTGGGGTTGAGTGATCGGGATTGGATTCCGATCGGCGATCGAATAAATTTCACGATCCCAATCTTTTCCAGTGGGATTGAGGTTGGAGATTATTTCAAGATCGGCTCAACCCTCAAGTGACTTTTCCTATAGAGAAGCATTGACTAGGGTTGAGGATCGGGATCGGATTACGATCGGGTGGAAAATGATCGGAAATTGGATTTTGAAATCGATCCTGAAATCTCAAGATCGGCTCAACCCTACCGGGGACACATCACCATCATGACGCTTTGACACAAGTATCATGATATTGGTGTGACCCATGTAACCTCTGAGGCAGTGACATCACCTGGGGCTGCTGATATCAGCCAAGAGGCTGGAAGACCTCGCACAAGAAGACAGTGTGCCATGGTGGAGCCACTGAGACTTGAGGAAAGGTGAGTATGAACAGTCTTTGTGGTATGATTCCAGAGTGTAGTAATGGCACTTGGGGTTGTTTGCTCCAAACCAAAACTTGTGGATGAGAATTGATAAATATTTCCAAAGTTCTCCCGTCAGTAGTCTCTGCAAGTTATTGTCTTTGAGAGATGTTGGCCTTTCAGTTTTGAGGTCAGCATTGGGTGGCAACCCCAAAATATGAGTACCAAGCAGCTATGGTCCTGCCCTCAGTGCACCAAAAGGTTATTTTGCATATGGAAAAAACTCTCTGCAGAACAATTGCACTTTGTCACTAACCGGCCCCGCCAAAAAAAAAAAAAAAAATTAACCCGGAATTTTTTTAAAGGTCTAACGTTGTTGAATGGAGAAACTTGGTCCCAGCTGAGACAATTTTCTCTCCTGACCTTAAAGGATTTTGGAATGGGTAAGAAGAGTTTAGAAGAACCTCTGCAGACTGAGGCTCAGCACCTTGTGGATCACATCAGGAACTTCAATGGTACGTGCCCCCCAAAAAACCTGACAAATATAAAGATGAGAACTCTGGACTTTGTATACTGTATGTGTGTGTAATAGATATATTTATATAAGTCATGTTTTTAGGCCAGCCCTTTGACCCCAGCACCACGGTCATCTGCGCCTCCTCTAATATCATCTCCACCTTAGTGATGGGCACTCGCTTTGACTACAGTGATAAGCAGTGGATGAGCGTTCTCGCAGACTCTCGTCACGCTTTTCACATCGTGTCCTCCACTTGGGGTCAGGTAAGACTTTTTGCCAACTACGAGGACAAAATATTTATTGTACGCGAGATGAAAATATTAATCCAAAGACTTCAGTGTAATAATTTTAATAGGATATTTACTAGGGTTGAGCCGATCTTGAGATTTAGGGATCGATTTTAAAATCCGATTTCCGATCATTTTCCAGCCCATCCCGATCGTGAAATTTGGTCAATCGGATCCGATCTTTTCTGATCCCGATCGCTCAACCCTAATATCTAGGTTCACTTATAAGGTATTTGTCACCAGACTGTGGATGACGCAGCTGTTTGGAGATTTTTGTATTTTTTTGGATTACTCATTTACCCTATAAAGACTTTAATCTCTGCACATGATGTAAGATATAATATCATATTGGGGCGGTATTTCAGGCCATGAAGCTCATGTATTCATTGGGTGTGTTACATTTCCCAGCACACTATGGACACGCTAGTAACATACTCTGCACATCAGTGTTACATATTTTATTATTAGGGTTGAAGGATCGGGAAAGATCGGATCCTGATCAGCGATCGCGCAAATTTTGGGATCAGCTGGAAAATGATCGGAAATTGGAATTTGAAATCTCAAGATCGGCTCACTCCTACTGTATATATAATATACAATTAGGGTTGAGCGATTGGGAAAGATTGGATCCAGAGCAAATTTCACAATTGGGATCGGCTGGAAAATCATTGGAAATCGGATTTTAAAATTGATCCTGAAATCTCAAGATCGGCTCAACCCTTACTTATTATCTATAACGACCAACATACTTAAAAACGAGTTCCAAGCCTTCTCATTGCAGCCATTCTTCTCCGTCTAGCTGTATGATCTCTTCCCTGGGATCATTCATTACTTACCAGGACCTCACAGGAAAGTATTTCAACTTCTTAAACCTCTTAAAAATGTTGTGAAGGAAAGTGTCAGAAACCACCAAGAGACACTGGATCCAACCTGTCCTCGAGATTACATCGATTGTTTCCTCATCCGAATGAACCAGGTTAGTGCACCAGCAGTTGTACAGCTCGGGGATAGCCCAAAAGTATTAGAGTGGGACACCCCCCACGTCTATAGGTGGGCTTACAATATGGCAGCTTCATAGTGATCCATTGATGCATCTCTATTCAATGATTGTCCAATGGCTTGGGATACGTGAACATGTCATCTCCACTATTACTGGTAAGTCCAAGTACAATTATTTTGACAAATGGCTTCAAAAGTGAGCTAGAGTTCTGTTATATCAGAGATTTATGAAGGTCTGTACGATAGATCTACAAATATGACCAACTATGAACAGGTTTTGTAGGCTTACACAGTGCAAAGTTCTCCATTACTGATAAACTTGTCCCGGGATTTTCAGGTCCCTGTTAAGTAAACAAAGTCTGTACAAAGTCCAGTGGATTCTACTTACTATTTATGGAGATAAGGAAATGGAAACCTTCCCAACCAAAGTGATGACTTGTTGTAATTTACAGGAGGGAAAGAATCTCGGCTCTGCTTTCCATCTGACCAACCTGATAGAGACAGCTTTTGATATGTTCCTCGGAGGCTCCGAGACCACTGCAGTTACCATACACTTTGGGCTATTGATCCTTATAAAGCATCCAGAAATACAAGGTAAATGGGGAAACTTCACATAATATGGAGCTTCAGATCCTGCTGGATTTTGTATAACGTGTGAGTCGTAGCATCCTGTGAGTCTCCATTGCAAACTAGCCTTTGTTGTTCCTGGCTAGTGCAATGCCAGCTTGTTGCACCTACACAGTATAATGCTCCCTTAGTTGCGCCCACTGTGTATTGCTCCCTTATTGTACCCCATCCATTATGACTCTCATACACTGTAAATGGCTCCCTACATTTAAAATAAAAAGAAATGCTCATTCCCATTCCAGCTGCCATTTGTGGTGCTATTCAGGCCCCTTCCCCTTCTGGTCTTCAATCTGACTGTTGTGGCCCAGTTTAGATGGCGTGGTGATATCATTGCAACACCTTTGCCATGGAAATGCTCCCATATAGGTTACAGGTCTGTAGCTTGGGAGGAGGAACAGTGGGACAGAAAAGCCACAGTTTACCGCAGTCATCAACTGTCAGGTTGAAGGACATTTGGGAACTATCTTATGCCCCTTATGTTTTTTCTTCTTCTCTAGCAATGCTACTGGTGAGGAGCATTGTGGTCAGCAGGATGGCCCCTGAGCTCTGGGATCCCACACAATGGTTTGGGTTAAATTGTTTAGAATATTGTTGCATAACTTTTAATATGTAGCAAAATATTTCTTCAAAGGGAACAATATTATAATTTTTGTAGCAAAACATGAAAAAAATTACAATTTGTATGTATTCTCTTTAAACAATCTACAGACAAAATTCACAAGGAGATTGACCAAGTGATTGGACGAGACAGAGAACCTAAGGCAGATGACCGGAACCATATGCCCTGTACAAACGCCTTACTACATGAGATACAGAGATATACCGAAACCTTCCCAATGGGTATTAATCGAGCCACCACGAGAGATGTCACCTTCCATGGTTACCACATCCCTAAGGTAAACCTCATAACTTGATGTAGGGACATGGTGGGCTCATTACAAATCATGAATCTAAACCTAAAACACATTGAGGTGAAAGAAGAAAGAGCTGCCAATATCAAGGAATTGCTAGCTTCTGGTGAACCCTGGGAGGAAAGGAACAACAAGTCGGTGAGCCCTAAGGTGAACTTGTCACGTGTCCCTGCCTACTTGTCTCACTGCCCTTGGCGACAGGACAACTGGGCGACAGTCCCTTCTCATAATATAGGTGATAACACGGAACATAGACAAGACATACAACAACAAACGGGAGGTCAGCTAGCCAAAGGGTCAGAACTAGTCAAGCAGCACAGTACAGAATCAAAATCCGAGAGACTAGTCACAAGAAAATCCAAAGGTCAGAAATGTAAATACAAACAGTAACCGTATAGAGCCAGCACACACAAGGTAATACCAAGCATTAAGGAGTGGGCTGGAAAGGTATTTTAAGGAGTCTGCCCTAGACTAGATTGGCCAGGAGGAATGTCAATCAAAAGCAGTGTTATCTCCCTAGTAGCCAAAGGAACAAAAGCACTGTCTGTAATGACACACAGCAACGGATCCTCAGCTGTGCAGCAACAACAAGTGCAAAGGATCACAACTGAAAACTCCTCCTGCGCCATAGCATCCGAGTGGAGGGGGGTGCAGAGGCCCGAATAGACAAAGATGTTACACCCAATATACTACTAGATTCTTACAGTTGTCACAGTTTGGTCCAGTGTAGGCAGTGCATGCTCCAGAACAACAGTCTGCAAATGGCTATCTAATACCAAGTCAAGTCACAAGACTTGCTTGAAAGTCGGGCATTGATTCATAGGGAGTTGTCTTCCAGTAAGGAGCACTAGAGGAGGTGCCCCCAACTAGGAAAACTAATTTGCATACTATTTTCAGAAATTTGTCCATAAACTCTTCTTGTGCTTCCTTTTTAGGGTACGAGCATTCTTCCTCTGTTGACATCAGTACTGAAGGATCCCTCACAATTTGAAACACCTGAAAAATTCAATATCAACCATTTTTTAGATGAGAATGGAAAATTCAAGAAAAATAATGGATTCATGCCATTCTCTGCAGGTTAGGATAATATATCGTTTCATTCTAGCCATTGTAGGAATTATTTCCCCACATTCAGGACTGGATACATTTCAGTTTTTATCTTGCAGGGACGTCCTTACTGGGTCAGAAGTCTGAAACTAGATATGACTTGACATTTATAGATTTTTCTGAATGCCTAAAATGCAGACTATTCCTCTGTATAAACTATAGGTAGTATTAGTAATGTATGGCTGTACTAGCAATGCCTTGTGTGGACTTGTGAACATTGTAGCTACAGCAGGGATACTTCTATGTCTTTACACTGACCTAGGTCTGTGGTTTGAGCTGAACATGTCCAGAACCCCGACCAATCCCTTTGTGTCCAATACAGTAATAGTGGTGAAGTCTCCTTAGTGCCCCCCATACAGTATAATGCTCCCCCCCCCCTACAGTATAATGCTCCCCCCATACAGTATAATGCTCCCTTGGGTCGGCCTGTCTTCGGACTGCCGTCAGTCTTGTGATTCGAGTACAGATCATGTCCACCAGTTGAACTCTCCTGAGGAATAATTTGTAGAGAAAAATACGATGTATCTTGTATAAGGCAGTGTGTTACAGGAAGACGCATCTAATTTATTAAATGGCATATCTCTTCTTCTTTTTGTGCCATAAACTGAAATCTATGCCTGTTTCTAACATCTGGAGAAAATTATAGTAAACTTTCCAGATCACAAAGGCCAACACCCAACCTACTTTCCAGACATGAGGCATAGATGATATAAAGCAGCACTAGAATTCTGCATAGTAGCCATGCTGCTGTAACCTCCCCCCCCCCCCCCTCTGTAGATACATGAAGTACTTATGGTTTTATGATCAGCAATGGTGCTATAGGTTCCTTCCATATGATTTGCCATGTGTGGTCTCCACCATAATTGTAACGGCTTATTGGGATAATGTTCCTCCTTAAGGAGAAAACGAAAGTTGGGCATGATGTTCAAGGTGCTTCCTATAGAGGTCAACATAACAGAGGCACTGTCTCCCTATTTACATCTTGGGAGACAGATTTGCATCTTCCTCCCACGATCCCTTGCAGTGGAGCGACTATGGCTGTATAAGTCTCCACACACCTAATAGGTGGTTTCTCCCTAAGGAGTGACATTATCCCCATAATCTGGTCTCTCACTTCTACTAAGTCAGTTCTCTCTACGCTGCGCTGACGAGGTCCAACCTGACCAAACCGGCCGTTCGTAGCTGAGAAATTGACTTGGTAAAAATCCCACATTATGCAGTAAAGGCTTCTGGGAAAGTTGCACATGATGTTCAGGGTGCTTCCTATAGAGGGCAGTATAACAGAGGCACTGTCTTCCTATTTACATCTTGATAGACAGATTTGCATCTTCCTCCCATGTAACAGCTTAGTAACTTATCATTGCTTTGGAGAATTTACTGTCCTTGTCCCTCGTATTGCAGGGAAGAGGGCTTGTATTGCCGAAAGCTTGGTCCGCCTGCAACTCTTTATTTTCTTCACGGTTATCCTACAAAAATTCACTCTGAAATCTGTAGTTGACCCCAAGGATCTTGATATTTCACCTGCGGAAAGTGGCATAGAAAATCTTCCTCCAACCCATAAAATTATTTTCATTGCTCGCACATAGAATGCGAGGACGACAAGGACAAGTCTTGGATGAGAACGTGACCCTCAAGGTGGAAGATCTTTAGTAGACGCAGGAATGTACAAAGCAGAAGGGAAGGAAACTTTGTTGCATTTATAGTATCTAATACCTGTGACAGAACTTGACAGACATGTCAATCTGGTCATGGATGTAATTTGTTGCAATAGACATTTGTCAATTTATTTAAAAAAGAAGAAAAAAAAGCATTGGAAAAAAAAAAAGTAATTAAAAAAGAAACTTAGTGAAAATGAAATGTGAGTAATCCTTCCATTCCTAATAGACCAGCAGAGCTGCGGAGCTAAACGGGCAATAATAATTCTGGCTTTACTTGTATCCATAAGAGCAACCGACTAATATGTAGTGTCAAAGTGATCTGTAAAGTCTGAAGTTGCACCAGATGGATCATCCAGGATGGGACACTGTGATCTACCTGCATTCACATTCCCTGGGGGACCCCTGAGGCTTAAGATTGGAGCTCAACAGTCAAATGGGGTGCATCAACGCCATGACACCTGCTTCATGGTATCATGTCATTGATGTGACTCCTGAGGCCCAATCACAAGTCTCTAAAAACCATGACATCAATTAGGAGGGCTGATGTTTCATCCCTGGACTACCCACTAGGACAGTCCAAGTCTCCTACATATGGGGCTCAGCTATCACCGGCATCCTCGATTTCTTCCCTATTTTCTACTTTGACTAGTGGGTAGTCCAGGGATGAAACATAAAGCCATTGATATGATCCGATTAACATAAGGTAGGAGGGAGCCTTCCACTGTACTGCACTAAGATTCAGGGGAGATCTCCATTAGCCATCTAGTCATACAACCAAGCAATATATTTCTCAATAGAAAAACTTAACTCATGAAGAAACAGGAGCATTAAAGCATTGGATTGAGCAATCGAGTTCGGAAAAGATCGGATCCCGATCAGCGATCGAGCAAATTTCACGATCGGGATCTGCTGGAAAATGATTGGAAATTGGATCTTAAAATCGATCCTGAAAATCTCAAGATTGGTTCAACTCTATATAGCAGTTTAAAAGTTTGGTTCCAGAATTTAAAACTACATTAGTGCCAAAATTTATAGATCACAGCATTTAGAACATATTAATGAAGTGTGCACCAGAAAAACCTGAAAAATATGATTTGCTCAACACTTTCCAAAAATGGGGCTCGGAATGGGTGTGGTTTGTGATGGGTGTGTTTGTAATGGGTGTGGTTTGTAATGGGTGTGGTTTAATGGGTATGGTTTATAATGGCCATGGTTTGATGGGTGTGGTTTATAATGGGCGTGGTATAATGGGTGTGGTTTATAATAGGCGTGGTTTAATGGGTATGGTTTATAATGGGTATGGTTTATAATGGGTATGGTTTATAATGGGTGTGGTTTAGAAGGATCCCACTTTATGAACCATTTATCAGACAGAAAAGAAATATGTTGGAGAATTTCTTGCATAAATTAGACAAGGCTTACAATGCTGTGAACATAGTCGAAGATCCAAGCGAGCCGTAACTCTGGTACATTGGAAAGTGCGAAAGATTTATGAGGATCCAAATGACTGTTTTATAAATATGTCTAAAAGGTATTCCTAGTATTGTAGATAATATTCGTAGAGAGGAGGAGATTTATCAGAAGGGAGAAGTAAAAGAAATTCCTTTCATATTCCCAATTCCATTTGAGGTCACGCTTGATCTTGGCTCTAAAAAACACCACACAATCTGCAACAATAGAAAGAGGTATGAGGCTGTGTCTGGCAGAGAGGGGCTCCTAGCATCTCCAGTAACTAGACTGCTTGGAGTCCCCATATCTACCAACCGTCCCAGATTCAGTGGAATAGTCCCGGATTTCGGGTCCTGTCCCGGTTGGTAGGAAGCATGTCCCATCTTCAACTGCATGTCAAGGACGCAGATGAGTTGAATACATTGGTGAAGTAAAGAGTTGTCCTTTCCCTGCTTAACCCTCCATCTCCATGTGCTCTGTGATCAGTAGGTGCAATGTGATGACGTTATTTACATTGTATAGCAAGTAGGGTTGAGTGATTGGAATCGGGAAAGATCGGATCCCGATCAGCGATTGAGCAAATTTCATGATCGGGATTGGCTGGAAAATGATTGAAAATCTGATTTTAAAAACGATCCTGAAATCTCAAGATTGGCTCAATCCCAATAGCAAGGGAAGGTGTGGATCAGTGTTTCTTATACTGGGGCAGCTGGAGTGGGACAGTAATCTGAGGCGTCTGGAGGGTAACTGGTGTACACTCCGTCCAGGTGTCATGGGTGTCGCGTCTTAGGACATCCCACCAATACCAGGAGGATCCAGCTCTCAGCCATGGTGCTTGAGTGATCTGCAGCCTCTTCATTGTTGTCCTCAGTCTGCACATAACCTCGCACCTATGGCTGCTGCTCTTCATATTACGGCTTTGCTTTATACAGAACAGATTGTGCCGTTGCGAGCAGGAGCTTCAGATTACACCCCCGAGCCAAAAGTTCATTTGGATGTATAATTGCCAGCTGGTCAATAAGTTTCACAATAATCTACATAGACCCAGAAGCAGAATGAACAGAACATATGCTGAATGTTACCCTCCTCAGTACAAGTTGTTTCGATTTCGCTGATGGCGAGTTGTTTTTTTCCTATAACCAGCTGATTAATAAGCAATAATGACAAACGTCTGATGATCTCGAAAACAAGTTTACTGCTGTTCGCAGCCGCTCGGCTGAACACAATGAAATAAAGTGAACGCAGCCATCCTAAACATGATCCTGATTAATATTGTAGACAATGAAAGGTTAAATAGTCTTCAGAGGTTTATAGATTTTTTTTTTTTTTTTTTTTTTTTAATATTGTGGTGACATTTGTTGTCTTGATACAACCACGAATGCAGGAACATTGTATGGTCCGAGATTTGTCAGAAACCTGGTCGGTAATTCCCTCAAGTACACACAGACGCAGGAATTGTCAGAAGGGAGTTCAGCAGGTGAGGACATTAATCTTTCGATAGATAGGAGTGGCCGGCAAGTAACCAGGCGGCCGGGTCTGCTGGGATGTATAGTACGCCTGTAGAGGTTATTTATATAAGGGGCCATTAGGGGGCATCATTTATATTAGGAGGCATTATGAACATAAGGGGTGGTCATTGATATAAGGGGTCATTAGGGGTTCAGCATTTATGTCAGGGGCATAATATGAGGGGGCAATTAGTTTAAATAAAGTGGCATTTGGCCTTTATTACGACTGAGGGTTGGTTCACACTAGTGCGTCACGCTTGTATTCCATCCGCAAGGAGTCCACATGGAGACCCCCCCCCCCCTTCCCCGGACGGAGTACCAACGCTAATGCAAGCACTGTGCAGTTAAGCCCGCACAATTCATTCGTGCAGGCAGTGCACGGCAAGCACACGGAGCCCATTATAGTCTATGGGCTCCGTGTGCTTAACTGCACAGCACTTGCATTGGTATTCCGTTCGGGGGGGGTCTCCATGCAGACTCCTTGCGGACGGAATACAAGCGCTAGTGTGAACCAACCCTAAGGCCTCACATAGCGAGCTGCTGCTGCAAAAAAAAAAAAAGCGCTGCAGGAAAAACTGCAGCAGTAACATTGTGTTTTTTCCCACAGGTCCGCAGACTTTCTGTTTTCAATAAACCTATACGGAACCGCCAGCGTTTCCATAGGTATGATTGACATGCTGCAATTTCCAAAACCTCAACGTCTTTGGAAATCGCGTTGCGTCTGCTGCACGTAATTTTCCAAAATGTGTGGATGAAATTTGCTAGAATGTCATAGTTTTTTCTCTGATAATTTTGCCCCATCCCATCCCCACTTTGCAAGAAAATATGCGCAGGGGGTAAACTGAGATTTCCAAAACAGTCGTAGTTCTGAAATTGCAGCATGTCAATTATTCCTACAGAAACGCCAGCGGTTTCCCTATAGATCTAATTGAAATTTCTGTGCAATGCTGCGCTGCAGGAAAACTGCTATACATCACCACCGTGGCTTTTCCCACAACTCCTTTTTGCTCCAGGACGCCACGTGGGGCCTTAAGGTGTTTTCCAGATCATTTGTATTGATGATCTATCCTCAGAATAAATCATGAATAAGAGATCAGTGCCCCCCTGCTGACCAGCTGTATGAGGGGCCTATGGTACCTGTTTATATCACACACTGTCTGTCTATAGTGACTGTGTGATGTAATTCCAGCCTTGTCACGTAGACGTGTATAGGATCAGGCTGTAATTGCATGACATGGCCACTATGACGCTGTGTAAACAGAGAAGGGGTCACGGCGCTTACAGATACCACGGTCTATTCAAAGAGCTGATCCTGAGGATCCTGGGTATTGGACCCCAATAATTTGTTTTACCTTTTAATCAGGAAACACCCAGGCATTATTAATAAGGGGAGCAATTTACAGGGGTGCACAGGGACGTTGTTAATTTAAAGATGCACTTGGGGGTATTATTCATTATGGGGGGTTATATTATATATTGTATGTTTGGGGGTATCAGTAGGATGGGGGTGCAGTTGAGGACAATGTGAGTCAGGTGTCTGGACAATTGAGGAGCTGAAGATGTCAGAGACTGGAAGAAGTGGCCATGGCGGTCCAAATGGAAGAGAGCGGGAATGTCACCGATTAGTCAGTGATGTCACCTGTCAATCACCAAATGTTATTGTATTGTATTCACTTATAGGCATGCACATATATACACCTAAATCAACTTCAGAGCCCCCCACTACGTACCACTACATGGTGACTGTATACGAACGTGTCCAAGTTGGGGACCCACCGGCACATGTTCGTCCCCCCTGTGCTGAAATCCTAGCGACGTCTCTGACTGCAGCACAAACCTGGCGTTAAACAATCCAGAAGTATCATGTTTATTCTTGTTTCAGTGTTTGCATAACCTGCTCATTATGGTGGAGGTGCGAGCCAATGGCAGAACACAGCTCAGCGCATCCCATAATCTGAACATAATCCAATGATCTCAGCCAATATCCAACATAGCAATACAAACCGAGCGAGCAACAAGGGAAGGGGAGAGCCATGATCGACCAGCACAGTCTCACAGTCGTCTTGGTCGGTGTTGTTACTTTTCTATTAGTTTTATTTTATTGGAAACATGTGTGGGAGAGGAGGAGGCTGCCACCAGGACCTTTGCCTTTGCCAATTTTGGGAAACTTTCACCTGATCTATTCCAATGGATTAATGCCATGTTTAACAAAGGTAAGTTTGGTAACGTCAATGGCTTTCAATGCTTGTTGGTTGCAGGGGCTGAGCTGTGAATATCAGTATAACGCTTTGCATCGTATGATTTACTCTATTTCTGATCAAGAACATTGCAGTTACTGACACCCCCTCCCCCCATAGTCTGGGAGAATCGCTCTATTTCCCCAAGATTGTTGCAGTATTGTCAGGCATTTAGCTTTTAGGTCCCGGACTGGAGTCGGAGTTCAGACCAGTCCTGCAGGACAGCCCACTCCAAGCTTGAGGACAGACCAGCAGGGGAACATGAGTGGCACAGGGGTGCTGTTTAGTTGGGGAGACTGAAACACTGTGGCACTCGATGAATGTGAGAGTGAAGAGGACGCTGCTAAGAGCTGAGTATGTGTATCCCATGTTTACTTGCAAACTTTGTGTATTAAGAGGCCAGCGATCGGCTGACCCCCTGGTTAGTAAGGGACTGGATTGTATAGTCAGACACTGGAGAGGCGAAGGACTTTTATTTGTTTGATATTCTGAGCAGCGTGAAACTGTAGACGTAACCCTGTATGCTACAATAAAGACTGCAAAAGAAAACCAGAGCTTCTGAATCCCCCGTACACCACAATATATATCCTACCAATATCAGAAATGTGAACGTTTGGATGTTTGTTCCTCAGTCACGCAAAAACGGCAGAACGGATTTGGATGACATTTGGCACATAGTTTGTAACCTGTATTAGCATATCAGCTACATGGCTTCATGACTGTTATGAATTTATATGGCAGCAGCAGTGTCTCGGCTAATTGCAGGTCTGTTATCTCTCTATGTAAACACACTGATAACACTAAGTTCATTGTGTACAAGCAATTGCAAGTTATCTGATCTGATCCAGTGCTGAGACACTGTTATGCGAAAACTGGTTTAAACCAAATTGGCATTTTGCCATTTTAAAAATGCAGGGAAAATGAAAATCTGATTTGTTGCAAAATTCTAAAACCATGAGAGTTATGAAAGTAGCCAGAAGTCACAAAGTTCTCCTCAAGCAGAGCCCAGGAGGATTGAGCAAGCTAAGTGTCAAGCGGCTTTTAGAGCAGCTGAAACACCGAAGCAGCAAGATCATCAACAACAAGCTCATTTTATGGCGTCCCAGCGAGCTGCTGAGATGTCGGAACAATCACAGGCATGGCACGAGGAACAAGTTCAGCGGGAGGCCCACTTGACAGCTGCCGAAATGCTGGAGCAGGTGGATCATCGACACTAACAACACGCTCATTATATGGCATCCCAGCAAGCTGCTGAGATGCCAGAACAATCACAGGCACAGCGCCAGTAACAAGTTCAGCAGCAGGACAACTTTAGAACTGCTAGAGCATGCACTCCATTCCTCGACACATAAGACTGATCCCCACAATCACGATCAAAAACAAAATCTATAGTATTGCTACAGTATTCTCTAGTAAGTCACGTCTTACCCCTGGTTCACACTAGCATATGTATTCCATCTGGGAAGAGTCCGCATGGAGACCCCCCCCCAGACGGAATACAATCATAATTACAAGCGCTGTGCTGTCAGAGTGCACCGATCCCATACACCAGGGATAGGGAACCTTCGGCTCTCCAGCTGCTGTGAAACTACAACTCCCAGCATGCTCCATTCACTTCCATGGGAGTTCGAAGCAAAGCAGAGCAAGTGTGCATGCTGGGAGTTGTAGTTTTGCTACATCTGGAGAGCCATACGTTCCCTACCCCTGACATAGACTATAATGGGGTCCATGTGCTTGCCGCGCACAGTCCGCACAAATCACGTCTCTCTTATATTTTCACAGTTGGCCGGGAAGTTTGGCCCGATTTACACATTTTACTTTGGCTCCAGACCTACGGTGATTCTAACTGGATACCAGACCATAAAGGAGGCGCTGGTGGAATTGGGAGATGTATTTGTCAATCGGGGCCGTGTCCCAGTGTTTGATGAGCTATACCATAAGTCAGGTAGGTTTATGGACCATCTTATGACCTTGGTGATATTACCAACTCCTCCCGAATAGAGAAACTCCTTGTGCCTTCACATTTCATTGTAATGGAATATTGAGCCATGGATTTCATAATTCCCATCTTATTTTTCAGGATTAGCCCTGATCAATGATGAATCATGGTCGCAACTGAGACAGTTTTCTCTCACCACCCTCAGAGACTTTGGAATGGGTAAGAAAAGTCTACAAGAACCGCTTCTGGAGGAGGCGCGACACCTGGTCAGTCACTTTAAAACCCTAAAAGGTAGGTCTATTACATTATTACATCCAGAGCAGATGATCAGATTACATTACTGTGCTAAGTATTAGGATTATACAGCTAATCCAGATCAGCATCGTCCGATTATACAATGTCAGATATATACGGGCTCTATATATACGGGCACTGCTGCCATTGTCATGTAATATGCACCACATTCCTACTTTATGTTGTAATGGCCTCCTTATGTAGCTACAGGACATGCAGGTCCATAGTAGATGGCTGTAGGTCTGCGCTAGAGATGGGTCCGCCAGTTTGGAACAAATAAGTTTAGATTGGGGTTAGGCCGATCTGGAGATTGCAGGATCAGTTTTAAAAGCCAACTTCCGATCATTATCCAGCCGATCCCGATCGCTCAACCCTGGTTTAGACCCCACATTTTTGCAATCCTTCTCATAAGAACTTATAAAATGGCCATTGCCACAAGTAACACAAGGTAAGAAAGCAGAAGAGGAGCATCCCATAATACCATAATAAGACTAGTGTGGAACACAGTATATAGTATTATAGGAGAGGACTAGTGTGGGGCACAGTATATAGTATTATAGGAGGAGGACTAGTCTGGGGCACAGTATATAGTATTATAGGAGAGGACTAGTCTGGGGCACAGTATATAGTATTATAGGAGGAGGACTAGTGTGGGGCACAGTATATAGTATTATAGGAGAGGACTAGTCTGGGGCACAGTATATAGTATTATAGGAGAGGACTAGTCTGGAGCTCAGTATATAGAATTATAGGAGAGGACTAGTCTGGGGCACAGTATATAGTATTATAGGAGAGGACTAGTCTGGGGCACAGTATATAGTATTATAGGAGAGGACTAGTGTGGGGCCCAGTATATAGTATTATAGGAGAGGACTAGTGTGGGGCACAGTATATAGTATTATAGGAGAGGACTAGTCTGGGGCACAGTATATAGTATTATAGGAGAGGACTAGTCTGGGGCACAGTATATAGTATTATAGGAGAGGACTAGTCTGGGGCACAGTATATAGTATTATAGGAGAGGACTAGTGTGGGGCCCAGTATATAGTATTATAGGAGAGGACTAGTGTGGGGCACAGTATATAGTATTATAGGAGAGGACTAGTGTGGGGCACAGTATATAGTATTATAGGAGAGGACTAGTCTGGGGCACAGTATATAGTATTATAGGAGAGGACTAGTCTGGGGCACAGTATATAGTATTATAGGAGAGAACTAGTCTGGGGCACAGTATATAGTATTATAGGAGAGGACTAGTCTGGGGCACAGTATATAGTATTATAGGAGAGGACTAGTGTGGGGCCCAGTATATAGTATTATAGGAGAGGACTAGTGTGGGGCACAGTATATAGTATTATAGGAGAGGACTAGTCTGGGGCACAGTATATAGTATTATAGGAGAGGACTAGTCTGGGGCACAGTATATAGTAGTATAGGAGAGGACTAGTCTGGGGCACAGTATATAGTAGTATAGGAGAGGACTAGTCTGGGGCACAGTATATAGTATTATAGGAGAGGACTAGTCTGGGGCATAGTATATAGTATTATAGGAGAGGACTAGTCTGGGGCACAGTATATAGTATTATAGGAGAGGACTAGTGTGGGGCACAGTATATAGTATTATAGGAGAGGACTAGTCTGGGGCACAGTATATAGCAGTATAGGAGAGGACTAGTCTGGGGCACAGTATATAGTAGTATAGGAGAGGACTAGTCTGGGGCACAGTATATAGTATTATAGGAGAGGACTAGTCTGGAGCACAGTATATAGTATTATAGGAGAGGACTAGTCTGGGGCACAGTATATAGTATTATAGGAGAGGACTAGTCTGGAGCACAGTATATAGTATTATAGGAGAGGACTAGTCTGGGGCACAGTATATAGTATTATAGGAGAGGACTAGTCTGGGGCACAGTATATAGTATTATAGGAGAGGACTAGTCTGGGGCACAGTATATAGTATTATAGGAGAGGACTAGTCTGGGGCACAGTATATAGTATTATAGGAGAGGACTAGTGTGGGGCACAGTATATAGTATTATAGGAGAGGACTAGTCTGGAGTACAGTATATAGTATTATAGGAGAGGACTAGTGTGGGGCACAGTATATAGTATTATAGGAGAGGACTAGTCTGGGGCACAGTATATAGTATTATAGGAGAGGACTAGTCTGGAGCACAGTATATAGTATTATAGGAGAGGACTAGTCTGGAGTACAGTATATAATATGATAGGAGAGGACTAGTCTGGAGTACAGTATATAATATGATAGGAGAGGACTAGTCTGGGGCACAGTATATAGTATTATAGGAGAGGACTAGTGTGGGGCCCAGTATATAGTATTATAGGAGAGGACTAGTGTGGGGCACAGTATATAGTATTATAGGAGAGGACTAGTCTGGGGCACAGTATATAGTATTATAGGAGAGGACTAGTCTGGGGCACAGTATATAGTATTATAGGAGAGGACTAGTCTGGGGCACAGTATATAGTATTATAGGAGAGGACTAGTCTGGGGCACAGTATATAGTATTATAGGAGAGGACTAGTGTGGGGCCCAGTATATAGTATTATAGGAGAGGACTAGTGTGGGGCACAGTATATAGTATTATAGGAGAGGACTAGTGTGGGGCACAGTATATAGTATTATAGGAGAGGACTAGTCTGGGGCACAGTATATAGTATTATAGGAGAGGACTAGTCTGGGGCACAGTATATAGTATTATAGGAGAGAACTAGTCTGGGGCACAGTATATAGTATTATAGGAGAGGACTAGTCTGGGGCACAGTATATAGTATTATAGGAGAGGACTAGTGTGGGGCCCAGTATATAGTATTATAGGAGAGGACTAGTGTGGGGCACAGTATATAGTATTATAGGAGAGGACTAGTCTGGGGCACAGTATATAGTATTATAGGAGAGGACTAGTCTGGGGCACAGTATATAGTAGTATAGGAGAGGACTAGTCTGGGGCACAGTATATAGTAGTATAGGAGAGGACTAGTCTGGGGCACAGTATATAGTATTATAGGAGAGGACTAGTCTGGGGCACAGTATATAGTATTATAGGAGAGGACTAGTCTGGGGCACAGTATATAGTATTATAGGAGAGGACTAGTGTGGGGCACAGTATATAGTATTATAGGAGAGGACTAGTCTGGGGCACAGTATATAGTAGTATAGGAGAGGACTAGTCTGGGGCACAGTATATAGTAGTATAGGAGAGGACTAGTCTGGGGCACAGTATATAGTATTATAGGAGAGGACTAGTCTGGAGCACAGTATATAGTATTATAGGAGAGGACTAGTCTGGGGCACAGTATATAGTATTATAGGAGAGGACTAGTCTGGAGCACAGTATATAGTATTATAGGAGAGGACTAGTCTGGGGCACAGTATATAGTATTATAGGAGAGGACTAGTCTGGGGCACAGTATATAGTATTATAGGAGAGGACTAGTCTGGGGCACAGTATATAGTATTATAGGAGAGGACTAGTCTGGGGCACAGTATATAGTATTATAGGAGAGGACTAGTGTGGGGCACAGTATATAGTATTATAGGAGAGGACTAGTCTGGAGTACAGTATATAGTATTATAGGAGAGGACTAGTGTGGGGCACAGTATATAGTATTATAGGAGAGGACTAGTCTGGGGCACAGTATATAGTATTATAGGAGAGGACTAGTCTGGAGCACAGTATATAGTATTATAGGAGAGGACTAGTCTGGAGTACAGTATATAATATGATAGGAGAGGACTAGTCTGGAGTACAGTATATAATATGATAGGAGAGGACTAGTCTGGGGCACAGTATATAGTATTATAGGAGAGGACTAGTCTGGGGCACAGTATATAGTATTATAGGAGAGGACTAGTCTGGGGCACAGTATATAGTATTATAGGAGAGGACTAGTCTGGGGCACAGTATATAGTATTATAGGAGAGGACTAGTCTGGAGCACAGTATATAGTATTATAGGAGAGGTCTAGTCTGGAGCACAGTATATAGTATTATAGGAGAGGACTAGTCTGGAGCACAGTATATAGTATTATAGGAGAGGACTAGTCTGGAGCACAGTATATAGTATTATAGGAGAGGACTAGTCTGGGGCACAGTATATAGAATTATAGGAGAGGACTAGTCTGGGGCACAGTATATAGTATTATAGGAGAGGACTAGTCTGGGGCACAGTATATAGAATTATAGGAGAGGACTAGTCTGGAGCACAGTATATAGTATTATAGGAGAGGACTAGTCTGGAGCACAGTATATAGTATTATAGGAGAGGACTAGTCTGGAGCACAGTATATAGTATTATAGGAGAGGACTAGTCTGGAGTACAGTATATAGTATTATAGGATAGGACTAGTCTGGAGCACAGTATATAGAATTATAAGAGAGGACTAGTCTGGGGCACAGTATATAATATGATAGGAGAGGACTAGTCTGGGGCACAGTATATAGTATTATAGGAGAGGACTAGTCTGGGGCACAGTATATAGTATTATAGGAGAGGACTAGTCTGGAGCACAGTATATAGTATTATAGGAGAGGACTAGTCTGGGGCACAGTATATAGTATTATAGGAGAGGACTAGTCTGGAGCACAGTATATAGTATTATAGGAGAGGACTAGTCTGGGGCACAGTATATAGTATTATAGGAGGAGGACTAGTCTGGAGCACAGTATATAGTATTATAGGAGAGGACTAGTCTGGGGCACAGTATATAGTATTATAGGAGAGGACTAGTCTGGGGCACAGTATATAGTATTATAGGAGAGGACTAGTCTGGGGCACAGTATATAGTATTATAGGAGAGGACTAGTCTGGAGCACAGTATATAGTATTATAGGAGGAGGACTAGTCTGGGGCACAGTATATAGTATTATAGGAGAGGACTAGTCTGGGGCACATTATATAGGATTATAGGAGAGGACTAGTCTGGAGTACAGTATATAGTATTATAGGAGAGTAGAGATGAGCGAACAGTGTTCTATCGAACACATGTTCGATCGGATATCAGGGTGTTCGCTATGTTCGAATCGAATCGAACACCGCGTGGTAAAGTGCGCCAAAATTCGATTCCCCTCCCATCTTCCCTGGCGACTTTTTTGCACCAATAACAGCGCAGGGGAGGTGGGACAGGAACTACGACACCGGGGGCATTGAAAAAAATTGGAAAAAGTCATTGGCTGCCGAAAACAGGTGACCTCCATTTTAGACGAATAGTGGATTTCAAATCCGGGTCATATGAGAATGTGAACTTTGTGACTATGAGACAGGGATAGCTGTACAGGCAGGGATAGCTAGGGATAACCTTTATTTAGGGGGGAATGTTATTAAAAATAACTTTTTGGGGCTCTATCGGGTGTGTAATTGTGATTTTTGTGAGATAAACTTTTTCCCATAGGGATGCATTGGCCAGCGCTGATTGGCCAATGTATTCTATTAGCCTGATGAAGTAGAGCTGAATGTGTGTGCTAAGCACACACATTCAGCACTGCTTCATCACGCCAATACAATGCATTAGCCAGTGCTGATTGGCCGAATTCCGTACTCTGGCCAATCAGCGCTGGCTCTGCTGGAGGAGGCGGAGTCTAAGGTCGGACCTGAATGGAGACTGGTGTGGAGCGATCTTAGACTCCGCCTCCTCCAGCAGAGCCAGCGCTGATTGGCCGAATTCCGTACTCTGGCCAATCAGCACTGGCTAATGCATTGTATTGGCGTGATGAAGCAGTGCTGAATGTGTGTGCTTAGCACACACATTCAGCTCTACTTCATCGGGCTAATAGAATGCATTGGCCAATCAGCGCTGGCCAATGCATTCTATTAGCGTGAACTGAGTTTGCACAGGGGTTCTAGTGCACCCTCGGCTCTGCTACATCAGATTGCTACATCTGATGTAGCAGTGCCGAGTGTGCATCAGATGTGTAGTTGAGCAAAACTGGCTCAGCACTGCTAAGTCTCTGCATTCGCATAGGAATGCATTGGCCAGCCTTCGGCCAATCAGCGCTGGCTCTGCCGGAGGAGGCGGAGTCTAAGGTCGGACCTGAATGGAGACTGGTGTGGAGCGATCTTAGACTCCGCCTCCTCCAGCAGAGCCAGCGCTGATTGGTCGAGTTCCGTACTCTGGCCAATCAGCACTGGCCAATGCATTTCTATGGGGAAAAGTTAGCTTGCGAAAATCGCAAACTGACAGGGATTTCCATGAAATAAAGTGACTTTTATGCCCCCAGACATGCGCCCCCTGCTGTCCCAGTGTCATTCCAGGGTGTTGGTATCATTTCCTGGGGTGTCATAGTGGACTTGGTGACCCTCCAGACACGAATTTGGGTTTCCCCCTTAACGAGTTTATGTTCCCCATAGACTATAATGGGGTTCGAAACCCATTCGAACACTCGAACAGTGAGCGGCTGTTCGAATCGAATTTCGAACCTCGAACATTTTAGTGTTCGCTCATCTCTATAGGAGAGGACTAGTCTGGGGCACAGTATATAGTATTATAGGAGAGGACTAGTCTGGGGCACAGTATATAGTATTATAGGAGAGGACTAGTCTGGGGCACAGTATATAGTATTATAGGAGAGGACTAGTCTGGGGCACAGTATATAGTATTATAGGAGAGGACTAGTCTGGGGCACAGTATATAGTATTATAGGAGAGGACTAGTCTGGGGCACAGTATATAGTATTATAGGAGAGGACTAGTCTGGGGCACAGTATATAGTATTATAGGAGAGGACTAGTCTGGGGCACAGTATATAGTATTATAGGAGAGGACTAGTCTGGAGCACAGTATATAGTATTATAGGAGAGGACTAGTGTGGGGCACAGTATATAGTATTATAGGAGGAGGACTAGTCTGGGGCACAGTATATAGTATTATAGGAGAGGACTAGTCTGGGGCACAGTATATAGTATTATAGGAGAGGACTAGTCTGGGGCACAGTATATAGAATTATAGGAGAGGACTAGTCTGGGGCACAGTATATAGTATTATAGGAGAGGACTAGTCTGGGGCACAGTATATAGTATTATAGGAGAGGACTAGTCTGGGGCACAGTATATAGTATTATAGGAGAGGACTAGTCTGGAGCACAGTATATAGTATTATAGGAGAGGACTAGTCTGGAGCACAGTATATAGTATTATAGGAGAGGACTAGTCTGGGGCACAGTATATAGTATTATAGGAGAGGACTAGTCTGGAGCACAGTATATAGTATTATAGGAGAGGACTAGTCTGGGGCACAGTATATAGTATTATAGGAGAGGACTAGTCTGGGGCATAGTATATAGTATTATAGGAGAGGACTAGTCTGGAGCACAGTATATAGTATTATAGGAGAGGACTAGTCTGGGGCACAGTATATAGTATTATAGGAGAGGACTAGTCTGGGGCACAGTATATAGTATTATAGGAGAGGACTAGTCTGGGGCACAGTATATAGTATTATAGGAGAGGACTAGTCTGGGGCACAGTATATAGTATTATAGGAGAGGACTAGTCTGGGGCACAGTATATAGTATTATAGGAGAGGACTAGTCTGGGGCATAGTATATAGTATTATAGGAGAGGACTAGTCTGGAGCACAGTATATAGTATTATAGGAGAGGACTAGTCTGGAGCACAGTATATAGTATTATAGGAGAGGACTAGTCTGGAGCACAGTATATAATATGCTAGGAGAGGACTAGTTTGGGGCACAGTATATAGTATTATAGGAGAGGACTAGTCCGGAGCACAGTATATAGTATTATAGGAGAGGACTAGTCTGGGGCACAGTATATAGTATTATAGGAGAGGACTAGTCTGGAGCACAGTATATAGAATTATAGGAGAGGGCTAGTCTGGGGCACAGTATATAGTATTATAGGAGAGGACTAGTCTGGGGCACAGTATATAGTATTATAGGAGAGGGCTAGTCTGGAGCACAGTATATAGTATTATAGGAGAGGACTAGTCTGGAGCACAGTATATAGTAGTATAGGAGAGGACTAGTCTGGAGCACAGTATATAGTATTATAGGAGAGGACTAGTCTGGAGCACAGTATATAGTATTATAGGAGAGGACTAGTCTGGAGCACAGTATATAGTATTATAGGAGAGGGCTAGTCTGGGGCACAGTATATAGTATTATAGGAGAGGACTAGTTTGGGGCACAGTATATAGTATTATAGGAGAGGACTAGTCTGGGGCACAGTATATAGTATTATAGGAGAGGACTAGTCTGGAGCACAGTATATAGTATTATAGGAGAGGACTAGTCTGGAGCACAGTATATAGTATTATAGGAGAGGACTAGTCTGGGGCACAGTATATAGTATTATAGGAGAGGACTAGTCTGGGGCACAGTATATAGTATTATAGGAGAGGACTAGTCTGGGGCACAGTATATAGTATTATAGGAGAGGACTAGTCTGGGGCACAGTATATAGTATTATAGGAGAGGACTAGTCTGGGGCACAGTATATAGAGCCAGAGCAGCACAGAAGGTCAGCAGTATTTTTGGAGCAATCTTATTTAGTGGTCCCCCAAGTGTTCTGTTGCCTTTGCCACCCCAATATGGAGCACTTAGTAAAGTCATGGCACTGTTGTGAAAGATATCCATTATGTATTCAACCTCAATGGTTTTCGTCATTCTGAGGGAAGCCCCTGATACAATCAGCATGGAGACACTATAGGGGTAACCCATAGTATAGACATGCTTTGCCATATGTATCAGTCTTAATTGAATGAGTAATCTTCACTCTGATATATTATCTGATATATTTTATCACATATCTGACAGGTTTAATGGAATGCTAATATCTCATCCCGCTTTAGGGCAGCCAGTTGACCCCAGCACAATTCTCATGTTCGCCACTTCTAATATTATTGCAAACTTAGTCTTGGGAACTCGTTATAGTTACAGCGACAAGACTTGGAGGAAAATTCTTCAGGACTGCCATGAATCTTTTCACATCGTCTCCTCCATCTGGGGTCAGGTGAGGATGGGATTTTTCTATCTATAAATGCATCAAAGAACGTCTCTGTCCTTGGAGAACCTGATGGGGGAAATTCATCATCCCATACACGGCAGGTTTTGGGCATAGATGGTAATGTGATGTACATTTGGTGCAAGGACCTTTCTGAGGGACTATGCACCACATTCCCTCTTCTACACATTGCTTTTCACTTTTTACAAAAGTGGGTGGAGATTGGGGACGTCTTGGGCTGATATTGTTGTAACTCACACCAGTTTTCTGCCATGAGTTATATAATCCGTTCTTATATACAGCCCGTTGCTTTCAGTATTGGGTCATGCTCCAATGCCCCGATATGTCTTCTGATGTGTCACTTTCATTACATACATTGTGTCATTATTGCTTTATTCTTCAGTCTTTACTTTTAATATCCATATCTTTCTCCATAGACTGTTACTTCTTGCTACTCTACTTGGGTTGAATCTTGGGTTTCTAGATTGGTTCCTTCCATCCTGGGTAACATGACTGGAACCAGCACCTTCCACCTGAGTCTGTCTCTTCCCTTCTCTCCCAGGTACTACATGTACTATGGGGATGACTTTACTATTATGATGGTCTTTTCTTCCTGACCTCATAGTACAGGTAAATACCGGTGAGCGCAGGAGATGGTGGATTGACTTGGGCTGGTTCCAGTCTCATGACCCAGGTTAGGAACCATCTTGGAAACTCGAGGTTTGGTCCAAACAGAACTGTTAATAACCCATTTGTTCTTTTGTCCTTACAGATGTATGATCTCTTTCCTGGAATCATGAGATATTTACCTGGACCTCACCAAAAAATATTTACTCTGCTCCAACCACTTAAAGATGCCGTGAAAGAATCGGTTAAAAATCACCAAAAGACCTTGGATCCGGCCTGTCCTCGCGACTACATTGACTGCTTCCTCCTCCGTATGAAACAAGTCAGTGAACACCTATAACATAGTAGCTTGACGGTAAAATCAGTATGATGGGGTCAGTAAACCCACATGTACAGAAGTGATAGTAATAGGTCAGCCAGAGGAGAGCAGTATATAGTGAGACCTCCCAAGTATCTAAGTGAGTTGGGACTGAGGCCTCATCCGATTTACTATAAAAACTGATGTGAGGTAAACCAGAAATCTCTGCCAGTCCATGACTGGTGGAAATCTAATATCTGACACACAGGACCTGACCCGGTGCCCCAAAATTATTTAAAGAAAACAGAGCCTCTTAATAACTTTGTGTCCTTATTAGGAGCAGTGTCAAACCCTGATGTCATGTGAGGTGCCCTAACACCTTTTGGGGGTCCATCATGCCCCGGGATCCAAGTTTGGCTGCCACCTCTGCACTCCTATAGATTTTTGTTCAGATTTCATATCAAAGATAGACATTGTGGAATTTCTCAACGTACATGGGGAAGCCACGCTCGAGAAACATGAATACTAACCTAGATTTTTCATCAAAGGAGGAGAAGAACGCCAAGACAGCTTTTAACATAAGAAATCTTGTTTCAACCGTATTTGACATGTTCCTTGGAGGATCCGAAAGTACTTCAATTACAATCAGCTACGGGTTACTGATGCTTGTAAAGTACCCCGAGATACAAGGTAACTGGTTGTGTAGATGACAATGTATGCGGTGTACACTACCGGCTCCTGTCCTATAGGCGCCATATTTGGCTGTAATATGTTTTCCGCCTGTCATAAGTTTCTTACAATACGATAGACTTTTTGTTATACATAAGAAGATTAAAATGTGAAATGAAAATTGGGCCTCTGTTGTTTGGTGAACTGTAGTCCTTAGAGCTAAATCCACCGCCTTCCTTCACAGGGCCAATCCGATCACCCGGAGAGGTGAGATACAGTTGTGTATGAGGACGTGCCGCCTTTACCTGACCTACAATTGAATTAATGATTCCAATTTCTCATATAACCAGTTCGGCCCCATATTGTGAGGGCTAGAGTGGATTCAAATAGTATTCGAAACATAGTTCGCTCCCATAGGAATGAATGCAAGGGGTTAAGCATCGGCCGCCAGTGCTGGCCGCTTCCATTCATTCCTATAGTTTCGAATACTATTCGTTCATCTCTAGTAACATCACCACCACAGGGTAGTCACATAGAGGTACCTGAGCGTAGACATCTCATGACATAATATTGTCAAACCGTGTAGTTTGTGATGATCTTCTGATATGTGGAGCCAAAAGGAAAGTGAGATGGAACGTATTTGTTTTCTCATTAATCTTTGTCTGTTGTTGCCACTACAACCCCCATCATCTCCTGTATCTTATCCATGTGTGTCATTTACCAAACTACAGATAAAGTCCATGAAGAGATTGACCAAGTGATTGGACGAGAGAAGGAACCTAATGCAGATGACCGGAACCATATGCCCTGTACAAACGCCTTACTACATGAGATACAGCGATATTGTGATATCTTCCCAATGGGTTTTATGCGAGCCACTTCAAGAGATGTCATCTTCCATGGTTACCACCTACCTAAGGTAAATCTACAGACTGAACGTAGAACCATCAATTCCTGCCATACCCTGGGGGTCTAGAGTAGTATAAACCTTAGTACTTAATATATGTGTTGGTCAAAGGTGACCAAATATTGCTGAGATTTACATTTCTCTTTTCTTCTACAGTTTGTGAGATACAATGTACATAAAATACAATCACTATAAGCGTTTTCTTTGCCTTACTTTATGCTATTACCTATTTGTTCATTGTCTGCATAGATAAGACGGCCGATCTGTAGTCCTCGTCTTACTCTCCCCCAATACATTGCAGTACAATCCTCTGTATTGTTAGAGTTCAGCTCATGTTTGGGGACAATTCGTGACAGTTTCCAGCAGTGACCACCTTCATAGTTCCCATGCTCACCCTGCAACGTCCCAGCATATGTAGGTGCTATTTATGGCAGCCTGTATTCTGTTAATAGATCACAAAGACATGGTGTCATAAAAGTCACCAGCAGATGACCATGGCCATGTCTAACGGGTATTGGATTTTTTCCCTTAGGGTACGGACGTTCTTACCTTATTATCAACTGTGCTGCAGGACCCCTCACAATATGAAAAACCAGAAGAGTTCAACATCTATCGCTTTTTGGATGAGAACGGCAAATTTAAGAAGAACAACGCATTTATGCCATTTTCTGCAGGTTGGACATTTTTGTGCCCACAGTGCACTAACAAGTCTAAGATCTGCTGTACTAGTGCAAATAGTAGCCAAAGAAATATCATTCCCCTGCCTAGTACCCCGCACCCACCAGGACTACTTAACTTTTATGGAACGGGAAAGGTTTACAATATTATACATAGTTACACAGTAGATGAGGTTGGATGAAGACATCAGTCCATCAAGTCCAATCTATAACCCTACAATGCCCTACAGTGTTTATTCAAAGGAAGGAAAAAAAAACAAAACAAAACATGAGGCTTATGCTATTACCCCATTTCAGGGGAAAACATTTGTTCCCAACTCCAATCTGGCAATCAGTATAAAACCCTGGATCAACATGTCCTTAAAATCTAGAACCCATAACCCGTAATATTCTTCTGTTCGAGTCAACTATACCCTCTTTGAACTTCTTCAATGAATCCACCATCACCATTTCCTGGGGCAGAGTTCCATAGCCTCGCTGTTCTTACTCGAAAGAATCTCTATTTTAGTGTTTGGAAGGCGGCGCTGCACTTCTTCCTGGGTTAAACTGGTGCCATATAATGGAGAGTTAATATTACCCCAAATCATGATGCTGGCCATTGGATTTTATTGTGTAAACACTGTAGAGAAGAAGACATTTAATAGTTGTGCTTTTTCCTCATCCTCTTCCACCATTACTACCAGATTACATTGTCAGTTTTTAGTTTTGACATACCCCAAATGCTTTGTGCCTTCATCTATTTGTTTTATTAGTAGATTTCCATCTTCTTCCATTATATTTGAGGATTTACAACAAACCCCTATCAGTATTTTATTATTCTTTGGTCCATTCTTAATTTCCACCAATAAGGACTCCACATATTCATTTTACCCCCAGATGTTCTCACTTAGGACTGGTTTAGGGGAGGATTTTACATATAAGCAAACCCCTCGCCCTTTTTCTATTGGTGCGCTCCTTTCTAAAAAATTACTAAACCCCTGTCTATCTACAGTTCAGTCATAGCTAGAGTCCATGTCTCACTGACCCCCAACAAGTCTTAATTTTATTCCAACATTATCACTTCTAGTTCCTCCATCTTGCTAGTAGATAACGAGTTTCGGGGCCTTTGGGCTACAAAGCCCACCCCTTTATCAGATCTTGTTCAAATCAAAGTCCAAAATCAGATCTGATGAAGGGGTAGGCTTTGTAGCCCGAAGGCCCTGAAACACGTTATCTACTCACGAATTTGTCCTTCAATTAACCATTGCCGTATTTCAAGTATTGGTTTCAATCATTGCATCCACAAGGGATTGTGCGCCCACCAGGTTTTTTTTCGGTGAATCTAGTTCACTTTTTGTTGGTCCACTTACAGCTTGTCCCCAGGAGGCAGCTGTTGTTCCGGGTGAAGGCGAACCCCATATACGACCTCAGAGCCGTAACAATATTTCTATCAAAAAAACACAAAGGTTCCATCGAGATCATATTACCCTATATTCTTGTATATTATCCTGTATATTATCCTATATCCTGTATATTACCCTATATCCTTATATATTATCCTGTATATTATCCTATATCCTGTATATTATCCTATATCCTTATATATTATCCTGTATCCTTATATATTATCCTGTATATTATCCTATATCCTGTATATTATCCTATATCCTTATATATTACCCTATATCCTTATATATTATCCTATATCCTTATATATTATCCTATATCCTTATATATTATCCTATATCCTTATATATTATCCTATATCCTTATATATTATCCTGTATCCTTATATATTATCCTGTATATTATCCTATATCCTGTATATTATCCTATATCCTTATGTATTATCCTGTATATTATCCTATATCCTTATATATTATCCTATATCCTGTATATTATCCTATATCCTTATATATTACCCTATATCCTTATATATTATCCTATATCCTTATATATTATACTATATCCTGTATATTATCCTATATCCTGTATATTATCCTATATCCTTATATATTACCCTATATCCTTATATATTATCCTATATCCTTATATATTATCCTATATCCTTATATATTATCCTATATCCTTATATATTATCCTATATCCTTATATATTATCCTGTATCCTTATATATTATCCTGTATATTATCCTATATCCTGTATATTATCCTATATCCTTATGTATTATCCTGTATATTATCCTATATCCTTATATATTATCCTATATCCTGTATATTATCCTATATCCTTATATATTACCCTATATCCTTATATATTATCCTATATCCTTATATATTATACTATATCCTGTATATTATCCTATATCCTGTATATTATCCTATATCCTTAAATATTATTCTATATCCTCATATATTACCCTATATCCTTATATATTACCCTATATCCTTATATATTATCCTATATCCTTATATATTATCCTATATCCTTATATATTATCCTATATCCTTATATATTATCCTGTATATTATCCTATATCCTTATATATTATCCTATATCCTGTATATTATCCTATATCCTTATATATTATCTAGAGATGAGCGAACACTAAAATGTTCGAGGTTCGAAATTCGATTCGAACAGCCGCTCACTGTTCGAGTGTTCGAATGGGTTTCGAACCCCATTATAGTCTATGGGGAACATAAACTCGTTAAGGGGGAAACCCAAATCCGTGTCTGGAGGGTCACCAAGTCCACTATGACACCCCAGGAAATGATACCAACACCCTGGAATGACACTGGGACAGCAGGGGGCGCATGTCTGGGGGCATAAAAGTCACTTTATTTCATGGAAATCCCTGTCAGTTTGCGATTTTCGCAAGCTAACTTTTCCCCATAGAAATGCATTGGCCAGTGCTGATTGGCCAGAGTACGGAACTCGACCAATCAGCGCTGGCTCTGCTGGAGGAGGCGGAGTCTAAGATCGCTCCACACCAGTCTCCATTCAGGTCCGACCTTAGACTCCACCTCCTCCGGCAGAGCCAGCGCTGATTGGCCGAAGGCTGGCCTATGCATTCCTATGCGAATGCAGAGACTTAGCAGTGCTGAGCCAGTTTTGCTCAACTACACATCTGATGCAGCAATCTGATGTAGCAGAGCCGAGGGTGCACTAGAACCCCTGTGCAAACTCAATTCACGCTAATACAATGCATTGGCCAGCGCTGATTGGCCAATGCATTCTATTAGCCCGATGAAGTAGAGCTGAATGTGTGTGCTAAGCACACACATTCAGCACTGCTTCATCACGCCAATACAATGCATTAGCCAGTGCTGATTGGCCAGAGTACGGAATTCGGCCAATCAGCGCTGGCTCTGCTGGAGGAGGCGGAGTCTAAGGTCGGACCTGAATGGAGACTGGTGTGGAGCGATCTTAGACTCTGCCTCCTCCAGCAGAGCCAGCGCTGATTGGCCGAATTCCGTACTCTGGCCAATCAGCACTGGCTAATGCATTGTATTGGCGTGATGAAGCAGTGCTGAATGTGTGTGCTTAGCACACACATTCAGCTCTACTTCATCAGGCTAATAGAATACATTGGCCAATCAGCGCTGGCCAATGCATTCTATTAGCTTGATGAAGCAGAGTGTGCACAAGGGTTCAAGCGCACCCTCGGCTCTCCTACATCAGAGCCGAGGGTGCGCTTGAACCCTTGTGCACACTCTGCTTCATCAAGCTAATAGAATGCATTGGCCAGCACTGATTGGCCAGAGTACGGAATTCGGCCAATCAGCGCTGGCCAATGCATCCCTATGGGAAAAAGTTTATCTCACAAAAATCACAATTACACACCCGATAGAGCCCCAAAAAGTTATTTTTAATAACATTCCCCCCTAAATAAAGGTTATCCCTAGCTATCCCTGCCTGTACAGCTATCCCTGTCTCATAGTCACAAAGTTCACATTCTCATATGACCCGGATTTGAAATCCACTATTCGTCTAAAATGGAGGTCACCTGATTTCGGCAGCCAATGACTTTTTCCAATTTTTTTCAATGCCCCCAGTGTCTTAGTTCCTGTCCCACCTCCCCTGCGCTGTTATTGGTGCAAAAAAGGCGCCAGGGAAGGTGGGAGGGGAATCGAATTTTGGCGCACTTTACCACGCGGTATTCGATTCGAACATAGCGAACACCCTGATATCCGATCGAACATGTGTTCGATAGAACACTGTTCGCTCATCTCTAATATTATCCTATATCCTGTATATTATCCTATATCCTTATATATTATCCTATATCCTTATATATTATCCTGTATATTATCCTATATCCTTATATATTATCCTATATCCTTATATATTATCCTATATCCTTATATATTACCCTATATCCTTATATATTATCCTATATCCTTATATATTACCCTATATCCTTATATATTATCCTATATCCTGTATATTATCCTATATCCTTATATATTATCCTATATCCTTCTATATTATCCTTTATATTATCCTATATCCTGTATCATATCCTATATCCTTATATATTATCCTATATCCTTCTATATTATTCTATATCCTTATATATTATCCTGTATAGTGCCCTATATCCTTATATTTTACCCTATATCCTTATATATTATCCTATATCCTTATATATTACCCTATATCGTTATATATTATCCTATATCCTTATATATTATCCTATATCCTTATATATTATCCTGTATCCTCATATATTACCCTATATCCTTATATATTATCCTATATCCTTATATATTATCCTATATCCTTATATATTATCCTATATCCTTATATATTATCCTGTATATTATCCTATATCCTTATATATTATCTTAAATCCTTATATATTATCCTATATCCTTATATATTATCCTATATCCTTATATATTATCCTATATCCTTATATATTATCCTATATCCTTATATATTATCCTGTATATTATCCTATATCCTTATATATTATCTTAAATCCTTATATATTATCCTATATCCTTATATATTATCCTATATCCTTATATATTATCCTGTATATTATCCTATATCCTTATATATTATCCTATATCCTTATATATTACCCTATATCCTTATATATTATCCTATATCCTTATATATTATCTTAAATCCTTATATATTATCCTATATCCTTATATATTATCCTATATCCTTATATATTACCCTATATCCTTATATATTATACTATATCCTGTATATTATCCTATATCCTTATATATTATTCTATATCCTTATATATTATCCTATATCATTATATATTATCCTATATCCTTATATATTACCCTATATCCTTATATATTATCCTATATCCTGTATATTATCCTATATCCTTATATATTATCCTATATCCTTATATATTATCCTATATCCTTATATATTACCCTATATCCTTATATATTATCCTATATCCTTCTATATTATCCTTTATATTATCCTATATCCTGTATCATATCCTATATCCTGTATATTATCCTATAACCTTATATATTATCCTATATCCTTATATATTATTCTATATCCTTATATATTATCCTGTATAGTGCCCTATATCCTTATATTTTACCCTATATCCTTATATATTATCCTATATCCTTATATATTACCCTATATCCTTATATATTATCCTATATCCTTATATATTACCCTACATCCTTATATATTATCTTATATCCTTATATATTATCCTGTATATTACCCTATATCCTTATATATTATCCTATATCCTTATATATTATCCTGTATCCTCATATATTACCCTATATCCTTATATATTATCCTATATCCTTATATATGATCCTATATCCTTATATATGATCCTATATCCTTATATATGATCCTGTATCCTTATATATTATCCTGTATCCTTATATATTACCCTATATCCTTATATATTATCCTGTATAGTGCCCTATATCCTTATATATTACCCTATATCCTTATATATTATCCTATATCCTTATATATTATCCTGTATATTATCCTATATCCTTATATATTACCCTATATCCTTATATATTATCCTGTATAGTGCCCTATATCCTTATATATTACCCTATATCCTGTATATTATCCTATATCCTTATATATTATCCTATATCCTTATATATTATCCTATATCCTTATATATTATCCTATATCATTATATATTATCCTGTATAGTGCCCTATATCCTTATATATGATCCTATATCCTTATATATTATCCTGTATCCTTATATATTACCCTATATCCTTATATATTATCCTGTATAGTGCCCTATATCCTTATATATTATCCTATATCCTTATATATTATCCTATATCCTTATATATTACCCTATATCCTTATATATTATCCTATATCCTTATATATTATCCTATATCCTTATATATTATCCTGTATATTATCCTGTATCCTTATATATTATCCTATATCCTTATATATTACCCTATATCCTTATATATTACCCTATATCCTTATATATTATCCTATATCCTTATATATTACCCTATATCCTTATATATTATCCTATATTCTTATATATTATCCTATATCCTTATATATTATCCTATATCCTTTATATTATCCTATATCCTTTCTATTATCCTATATCCTTATATATTATCCTATATCCTTATATATTATCCTATATCCTTATATAAGGATATAGGGCACTATACAGGATAATATATAAGGATATAGGATAATATATAAGGCTATAGGGTAATATATAAGGATATAGGGCACTATACAGAATAATATATAAGGATATAGGATAATATATAAGGATATAGGGCACTATACAGGATAATATATATTACCCTATATCCTTATATATTATCCTATATCCTTATATATTATCCTATATCCTTATATATTATCCTATATCCTTATATATTACCCTATATCCTTATATATTACCCTATATCCTTATATATTATCCTATATCCTTATATATTATCCTATATCCTTATATATTATCCTATATCCTGTATATTATCCTATATCCTTATATATTATCCTATATCCTTATATATTATCCTATATCCTTATATATTATCCTATATCCTTATATATTATCCTATATCCTTATATATTATCCTATATCCTTATATATTATCCTATATCCTGTATATTATCCTATATCCTTATATATTATCCTGTATATTATCCTATATCCTTATATATTATCCTATATCCTTATATATTATCCTATATCCTTATATATTACCCTATATCCTGTATATTATCCTATATCCTTATATATTATCCTATATCCTTATATATTATCCTATATCCTTATATATTATCCTGTATAGTGCCCTATATCCTTATATATTACCCTATATTCTTATATATTATCCTATATCCTTATATATTATCCTATATCCTTATATATTATCCTATATCCTTATATATTACCCTATATCCTTATATATTATCCTATATCCTTATATATTACCCTATATCCTTATATATTATCCTATATCCTTATATATTACCCTATATCCTTATATATTATCCTATATCCTTATATATTATCCTATATCCTTATATATTACCCTATATCCTGTATCTTATCCTATATCCTGTAGATTATCCTATATCCTTATATATTATCCTACATCTTGTATCTTATCCTATATCCTGTATCTTATCCTATATCCTGTATATTATCCTATATCCTTATATATTATCCTATATCCTTATATATTATGCTTATATTACCCTATATCCTTATATATTATCCTATATCCTTATATATTATCCTATATCCTGTATATTACCCTATATCCTGTATATTACACTATATCCTTATATATTACCCTATATCCTTATATATTACCCTATATCCTTATATATTACCCTATATCCTTATATATTACCCTATATCCTTATATATTATCCTATATCCTTATATATTATCCTGTATATTACCCTATATCCTTATATATTATCCTATATCCTTATATATTATCCTATATCCTGTATATTACCCTATATCCTGTATATTACACTATATCCTTATATATTACCCTATATCCTTATATATTACCCTATATCCTTATATATTATCCTATATCCTTATATATTATCCTATATCCTGTATATTACCCTATATCCTGTATATTACACTATATCCTTATATATTACCCTATATCCTTATATATTACCCTATATCCTTATATATTATCCTATATCCTTATATATTATCCTATATCCTGTATATTACCCTATATCCTTATATATTATCCTATATCCTTATATATTATCCTATATCCTTATATATTATCCTATATCCTTATGTTATCCTGTATATTATCCTATATCCGGTATATTATCCTATATCCTTATATATTCCCCTATATCCTTACATATTTTCCTGTATATTATCCTATATCCTTATATTTTATCCTATATCCTGTATATTATCCTATATCCTTATATATTATCCTATATCCTTATATATTATCCTATATCCTGTATATTATCCTATATCCTTATATATTATCCTATATCCTTATATATTATCCTATATCCTGTATATTATCCTATATCCTTATATATTATCCTATATCCTTATATATTATCCTGTATATTATCCTATATCCTTATATATTATCCTATATCTCCTGATTTCTTCCATTCTACTCTCTCCTCCTATAGGTAAAAGAGCCTGCGTGGCCGAGAGTTTAGTGCGTCTGGAGCTTTTCTTTTTCTTCACCATCATCCTGCAAAATTTCACTTTGAAGTCTTCAGTGGACCCCAAAGATTTGGACATCTCGCCTGCAGAAAGTGGCATAGAAAATCTTCCTCCAGCCCATGAAATTCAATTTATTCCTCGTACATAGAAGAGCTAGGAGAACAATGCTTACATGAACAATTTCAGCCTCCAATCACTGTCGCGCTACCTGAGGGGACACTTCATTAAGCCAATGTACAGACAATGTGATATCTTAATGCGAATGTGGAATTCTGACCCGATGTCTACACCAAGTCAACACCCTAGCCCTGTATGTGGGTAAAAGCACAGGAGTAATATTCAACAGGAGTGCCCACTGTGTGCAGGATTATCACAGGGATACCACAGGCTTTCTATTAGCTCCATCTTTGGGGTTTGGAAACTGTGATCCTTAGATCACTTGTACCGTAGACTGTAATACTACACTATTGCAGTCTATGATAACATCCCTGTATAGATATTGAAGCCTGTGATGTAAAAGTACATCAATTTGCAAGACCTACTTGTCTGCTGCACTATATGGTTACAGTGTAGGGTGAGATGAGGTTAAAACCTCCTGGTGTCTGGACGAGGGGTAAAATAAAAAAGAAATGATACTCGCCATCCTCCAGTCCTTGTTTTGGGCAGCATGTTCCCCATTCTCTCAGGTCATGGACAGCCAGGGTCAGAAGTGCAGGGGGTCAGGAGATCACTGCAGGCAATCTCTGGTCTCAATGGTCACATGGTATTAGTAATGTTACTGTAGTACGCAGTATGTGACCATTGAGGCCAGTGATTGACTACAGCAATCTCCTGACCGCTCCACCTTCAGCAGTCTGTGGACCAGATGGAATGGGGGTTGGCCACCCTAAGTCTGCATCATTTTTTTTAATCCAATCCACACATTGCATTTAGAAATCCCAGGTTGTCAATTCCACCTATAAGGAAACTGCTGAGGTTTTTATAGGTGTAATTGAAGCAGTTGCCGCGGCTTTTCCTTCTTGGCGCTCTACGTGGCGTCTTGGCCTAAGGGACCGAGCTCAGACATGTCCTTGCTATTATTTGCTGGTTGATTATTAGAGTCACTTTAAGGGATTTTCTATGCAGGGCTCTGAATACAGTGCTGTACGTGTGCAGGACTTAGGGTCACTTTTATGCCGGGTTCTGCTTGCTCATAACCGCGCTTTACATTATAATGCTAACCCTTTCTTTACTGGACAGAAGGCTCCATTAGACTGCTTGCTGGTCTCCCGCTGTGACTGTTGTTTCCTCTTTTCGTCGCTCCATGTTTTGCATTATATACAAGGGGAGACATGACATTAGGGATGAGGAATGTACGAGACAATCTCAGGAAACCGAGTCAATCGGCTTTTACTTTACTCGTTGTGTGCGGGAGACGAATGTGCACAGCAGGGTTTGTATGTACAGTAATAAAGGATCTCGACCAGGCTCTGTGTATGTGTTACGTGTGTTATACATGGTGAATTATAGATTGTTATATATGGCACACTATAGGTTATGTTATATATGGTGCATTATAGGTTATGTTATATATAGTACACTGCAGGTTATGTTATATACGGTGCACTATAGATTATGTTATATATGGTGCACTATAGGTTATGTTATAGATGGTGCACTATAGGTTATGTTATATATGGTGCACTACACTCACCGGCCACTTTATTAGGTACACCTGTCCAACTGCTCGTTAACACTTAATTTCTAATCAGCCAATCACATGGCGGCAACTCAGTGCATTTCGGCATGTAGATATGGTCAAGACAATCTCCTGCAGTTCAAACCGAGCATCAGTATGGGGGGGAAGAAAGGTGATTTGAGTGCCTTTGAACGTGGCATGGTTGTTGGTGCCAGAAGGGCTGGTCTGAGTATTTCAGAAACTGCTGATCTACTGGGATTTTCACGCACAACCATCTCTAGGGTTTACAGAGAATGGTCCGAAAAAGAAAAAACATCCAGTGAGCGGCAGTTCTGTGGGCGGAAATGCGTTGTTGATGCCAGAGGTCAGAGGAGAATGGCCAGACTGGTTCCAGCTGATAGAAAGGCAACAGTGACTCAAATAGCCACCCGTTACAACCAAGGTAGCCAGAAGAGCATCTCTGAACGCCGCACAGTACGTCCAACTTTGAGGCTACAGATGGGCTACAGCAGCAGAAGACCACACCGGGTGCCACTCCTTTCAGCTAAGAACAGGAAACTGAGGCTACAATTTGCACAAGCTCATCGAAATTGGACAATTGAAGATTGGAAAAACGTTGCCTGGTCTGATGAGTCTCGATTTCTGCTGCGACATTCGGATGGTAGGGTCAGAATTTGGCGTCAACAACATGAAAGCATGGATCCATCCTGCCTTGTATCGGTAACGGTTCAGGCTGGTGGTGGTGGTGTCATGGTGTGGGGAATATTTTCTTGGCACTCTTTGGGCCCCTTGGTACCAATTGAGCATGGTTGCAACGCCAAAGCCTACCTGAGTATTGTTGCTGACCATGTCCATCCCTTTATGACCACAATGTACCCAACATCTGATGGCTACTTTCAGCAGGATAATGCAATGCCATGTCATAAAGCTGGAATCATCTCAGACTGGTTTCTTGAACATGACAATGAGTTCACTGTACTCCAATGGCCTCCACAGTCACCAGATCTCAATCCAATAGAGGAGCATCTTTGGGATGTGGTGGAACGGGAGATTCGCATCATGGATGTGCAGCCGACAAATCTGCGACTGCAACTGTGTGATGCCATCATGTCAATATGGAGCAAAATCTCTGAGGAATGCTTCCAGCACCTTGTTGTATCTATGCCACGAAGAATGGAGGCAGTTCTGAAGGCAAAAGGGGGTCCAACCCGTTACTAGCATGGTGTACCTAATAAAGTGGCCGGTGAGTGTATAGGTTATGTTATATACGGTGCACTATAGGTTATGTTATATATGGCACACTATAGGTTATGTTATATATGGTGCACTATAGGTTATGTTATATATGGTACTCTGTAGTTTGTTATATACGGTGCACTTTAAATGATGTTATATATGGTGCACTATAGATTATGATATATACGGTGCACTATAGGTTATGTTATATACGGTGCACTATAGGTTATGTTATATACGGTGCACTGTAGGTTCTGTTATATACGGTGCACTATAGGTTATGTTATATACGGTGCACTGTAAGTTATGTTATATACGGTGCACTGTATGTTATGTTATATACGGTGCACTGTGGGTTCTGTTATATACGGTGCACTGTATGTTATGTTATATACGGTGCACTGTAGGTTATGTTATGTACGGTGCACTATAGGTTCTGTTATATACGGTGCACTACAAGTTATGTTATATACGGTGCACTACAGGTTATGTTATATACGGTGCACTATAGGTTCTGTTATATACGGTGCACTGTAGGTTCTGTTATATACGGTGCACTATAGGTTATGTTATATACGGTGCACTGTAAGTTATGTTATATACGGTGCACTGTATGTTATGTTATATACGGTGCACTGTGGGTTCTGTTATATACGGTGCACTGTATGTTATGTTATATACGGTGCACTGTAGGTTATGTTATGTACGGTGCACTGTAGGTTCTGTTATATACGGTGCACTGTAGGTTATGTTATATACGGTGCACTATAGGTTCTGTTATATACGGTGCACTATAGGTTATGTTATATACGGTGCACTATAGGTTCTGTTATATATGGTGCACTGTAGGTTCTGTTATATACGGTGCACTATAGGTTATGTTATATACGGTGCACTATAGGTTCTGTTATATATGGTGCACTGTAGGTTCTGTTATATACGGTGCACTATAGGTTATGTTATATTCGGTGCACTGTAGGTTATGTTATCTTCGGTGCACTGTACGTTCTGTTATATACGGTGCACTACAGGTTGTTATATACGGTGCACTGTAGGTTCTGTTATATACGGTGCACTGTAGGTTATGTTATATTCGGTGCACTGTGGGTTCTGTTATATACGGTGCACTATAGGTTATGTTATATTCGGTGCACTGTAGGTTATGTTATCTTCGGTGCACTATAGGTTATGTTATATTCGGTGCACTGTGGGTTATGTTATATTCGATGCACTGTAGGTTATGTTATATTCGGTGCACTATAGGTTATGTTATCTTCGGTGCACTATAGGTTATGTTATATTCGGTGCACTGTGGGTTATGTTATATTCGATGCACTGTAGGTTATGTTATCTTCGGTGCACTGTAGGTTCTGTTATATACGGTGCACTATAGGTTATGTTTATATACAGTACATCATTTTTGTATATGTCACTATTATCCATCATCAGCAATCCCTGGACCAAGTCGATCAATTACAACTCCCTGGACAAGCCCTTTAAGGGAACTTGTTTTGTGTATATGTATGTTTGTCTCTCTACATGTATACTATATACTATACTATATACAATAGAGAGATATTATAAGAAATATTAACCCTCTCCTTTCCTATAATACATTAAGAATTCAGGTGCGACCCTGTCAGTGACAATAAACCCCTTGTCCCATCTGCGTTACATCACCATCCTGGGGGCGTCCTATAACAATGTGCATCTATATTATGGTGCAAAAATACAGTAAATAACCCTGAAACCCATTTACAAATATGACTAAAAATTCACATTTTTTGCACCTTGACCCCGGGCAGGGGGGACCTTTTATTTCTTACTGGATGTAAATCTGAGCCTTGCAACGACCGGGATGTAAATCTTTGGGAACGATCTACAGACGGCGCTTTCTATAGTCCGAGCCTATAATAAGTTCATCCAACTAGAGACACTTACAGGCCCCGATGGAACGATCTTTAGTATTGTGGAGGGCAGACGATTCATCAGACAACCCATCACAGGTCTCAAAGATTCCTCCTTCCCGTTTCGCTTGGACCTTTGTATTACATGGACCTCGGCCAACGTAAACTGCAGTTTGGGAAATACTTTCAGCAAACAGAAGATTTCCTCATGAAGTTGTGTCTAAGCTGTTCCGTGCACAGAATGGTCGCAGTTTTTTTGGTTTTGATTTGCATTATTTTTCTCATTTTTCCCCACTTATGGCTCCTGAGTATCCCAGTGGTTTGTGAGCTGATCAATGATTTGCATTTCATATTTCGGATCTGTGTTTTCTTCCATTACGGCGCTTGTTTTTTATCCTATGACATTTACCCCACATTTTTGGTATGTGATGAGATTTTTTTTGCATATCTTTATGCCGATGTTTTTATCCTTCTATTCAGTTCACCACTTCGAGGTCGCGCCATTTCCTTTGTTCATGACCAGACACATTTTGAATTTTTTTTTAGCTGGACACAAAGTTCTGCGTGTCCGACGAAAAAAACAGTTTCCCAGCGGACAGGCAGAAGACGCACACGGGCGGTCGCCTTTGCAAACCCATTCAAGTGAATGAGTTTTAAAACTGACCGCCGGGTTTCCGTCCCTTGTCCAGTTAACCGGGGCAGAAGACGGAAATCCGGCAGAATGCACACCGGACACCGAGCCCAAAATATACATCAATTCTCTGATAACCAAAAAGTTACAAAGTGTATTTCTCACGGTGGAGGACCCAGCTAGAGGATCCAGAACCTCCACACATCACATGGACACGTCCTCGCTTTCAGTGGTGATCGTGTAACGCTCCATTCTCCTTTGATGTTAGCGCTGCAGGGAATTTGGTTACTTCATTCAAGGGTAACCGCACTTCTCCAGGAATTGGATATAGTTGCAGGTAACCACTAGGTTTAAGACATGTATATACAATTGTGCCTCTGGATAACCAAGTTGTGGATGGCGGCGTAAACCAATATGCGACACAGGGTTGGCTGACTGTTTCACAGGTAAGTTGTGGATTGTATCCAAACATATGGTAGGTTTCGCACTCACTCGGGACAGATTAGTAGAATGTATGTAATGACAATATGATCATATTCCAAATAAAGGACCTATTATCGTTACATCCATTCCAATATATATATATTTTTTTTTTTTAAATGTAGATTGCGAGCCCCACATAGAGCTCACAATGCACATTTTTTCCCTATCAGTATGTCTTTGGAATATGGGATGGAAATCCATGCAAACACAGGGAGAACATACAAACTCCTTGCAGATGGTTTTATGCCCTTGGCGGGATTTGAACCTAGGACTCCAGTGCTGCAAGGCTGCAGTGCTAACCACTGAGCCACCATGTGGCCCCCATCCATTCCACTAATTTGTCCCGAGCGAGCGCGAAACCTACCATTTGTTTGGATCCCATCACTTAAACCTTCTAAGACTACATGAACATGGGTCATACCAAATCCCTCCACGGGACGCAACAATATGAGCAGCTTTGGGAAACAATCATGGATTTTAGTTACTCTGTTAGAGATGTTTATCTCTATATTGATATACATTTCTGTGATGTGAATTGTGATCTGTTGAGGGCTTTGATAGCATTTGGCAAGAGTGTATTCCATTTATATTGTGAGAAACTGAAGACGATGAAATTCGAGTACAGGTAAGTCCTTACGTAAAAGTAAGCAATCCTGAAATCCATTAAATGGCTTGTCCAGGAATACAGTATTTGGGTAGGAGGCTGGGGAAGGTGAAACATAACAAGGATCAGACTCCCCTGCCCCCAGCGCTCCGGTGTCCCCCGCCACTGTCCAGGGCGCATCAGAAGTCCTGAATGAGGTCACCTGTTGTTTACTGGCACAAGCCCTGGATTGGACACCACAGGGACAGGGACAGGTGAGTACGATTTATTTTTAAATGTTTCCTTCCCGGTGACTTCACCTCTTTAATATGACTTTATAAAAAAATGTCTTTGTTTTTTTTTACACCTTGAGACTAGACAGGAGTATTCTCTATTTCTTACAAGACGTAAATGCTTCTATAAGAATTAGAATGACCTGGATATAAATCCTGGTTACACAATCTATATACTGTACTTTCTACAAATATTTGACTATGTGATCAGCAAAGCAAAGAGACGCTGAAAAAATCCTCCTTGTAATGAGTTTAGCATTCAAGAGGAGGATTAGTCCGCCAGGCAGCCCCATCACAGGCCCCGCAGAGTCAGAGGATTTCGCTGCCGATCTTTGTATAACATGGACCTCGGCCAAAGGAAACCGGAGCATCAGCAAAAACAGCTTCTCCTATGAGAACTATAAATGTGTGTACAAGGTTACGTGTCATGGTCAGAGATTTGGGGCCAGGCATCGCTGTACTATGTCAATCTCTTTATAGAGAGGTGGACATGTAATATAAAATTTCCTGGTGACATAAAGTTTGAGTAAAACCTTCCTGCTGTCACCATGTGAGGGATAAAAACATTGCTTTATTTATCTTGTTTCATTTGTCCATTATGTAACTTTAGGGTTCACAGCTTGTAGCCTAGATTTCAGACCACCGCTGCTATGTAGCTGTAGTGGCCAAGCTGGTGACACAGTCTCTGTTCCTGGCCACTGTGATTGACAGCTAATGGAGTCTCTGGCAACTCTTCTACATGCATTTAGTATCTGAGCCCTGATAAGAGTAAGAAAGTGCTTGACCTGAGCATGTGTTATCTCAGTATCTAAAACCTAGAGATAAGAGTGTACAGTTTTGGACAAGTCTTGGAGATGGTGGCCTGGCCTGTACATCGAGTAACTACTACTGTTACTAGTGACTTACACTGGTTACTGAAACCACCAGACTCAAGATGGGAACACAGTGAGTGGAGGGAGAGGGGAAGCTCTGTCTTCGCAGTCTCTACATATCTGCACACATCTGTCTCTGTCTGTACAGTGCTCAGAGAGGAGTCTGCAGCTTCTCACAGTGAGTGGCGGGAGAGGGGATGATCTGTATTTGCAGCCTCTATATTTCTACATACACACATCTCTATCTGTCTGTACAGTGCTCAGAGAGGAGTCTGCAGATTCTCACAGTGCGCAGAAGGAGAGGGGAAGGTCTGTCTTGACAGCCTCTACATATCTGCACACCTTTTTCTCTGTCTATATGGTGCTCAGAGAGGAGTCTGCAGCTTCTCACAGTGAGTATAAGGAGAGGTGATCTACTTCTGACTAGCCGCTTGTGTTATTGCTGATAGGATGTCATAGAAAGTAAGCAGCGTAACTTATTGTGCTCAGATTTATCTTTTTCTTTGTCAGGGATCTTTTTAGCTGCATCATAACTAGTGTTTTCAGTCCAATGCCCTTGGATCTCCTATATTATGATAACTTGGGCTTTTTTCAGCCATTTTTTTGATATTTTACAGTTACTTCTGTTGTTTTCTCTAATTCTTAAGAACTAGGTGTAAAGAAACCAGTAATAGTAGTAATGGAGTGGGGATGTGCTTTGTACTGTAAACTCCCCCTGCCATAGATAATAATGAAGAATGTTCTGCAGCCATGAAAGGGTTATTGGAAACAGAAAACTTAATTAGACACCGTATCTGAAGGTTTGTACACCCAGAGAACAGACTGTCCAGCAGGATCCTGCACAGATTTCAGCTTCTGATGCAAACTCAGGTTTAAGTCTATGATGATGTAGGCGATGCAGATCTCCGTGGCAGATAAAGAGAAATAGATGCAGAAATTTGTATCTGATACTGGAACATTCTGTTCATTTGTCCTAAAAATAAAAGCAATTGTATCACATATCAAAAGCGGCGCGGTCCGACTCAGGAAATATTAATGTCTAGTCTGTATCATAAAAACAGTTCAGACCACGATATAGTTTATTAAAATGACTGAGCACTAAATATTAGGGTTGAGCCAATCTTGACTTTTCAGGATCGATTTTAAAATCCGATTTCCGATCATTTTTCATTCCAACCCGATCTCGATCCCAATTCCGATCCCAATGCAAGTCAATGAGATTTTTTTACTAATCGGAGATCGGATTTTAAAAACAATCCTATTCACTATACAGCGTGGAATCTAACAATTGAACACTTTAATTTTTAGAATCCACGCTGTGTAGTGAATAACTAAGTAGCCAGAGGATTTTTTTTTAATCCTCTGGCTACTTAGTCCCCCCTGGCGTTCGCTTACCTGCAGAGATGGCTGCTCCAGTGCTCGGGGTTCTTCTTCACCTCGCTGCCGCTCCACGCTGCTCTTCTCGCCTTGCTGCCCCTGCCTCCCAGGTTAGGAGAGTGTGGGCGGGTACTGGGAGGGGACACGTCACATTTCTCCGCCCTGTACCCGCTCACACTCTCCTAAGCCACAAGCCCCGCCTTCCTAGCTCCTTAAACACTAACCTGGGAGGCGGCGGCAGCGAGGCAAGAAGAGCAGCGTGGAGCGGCAGCGAGGAGAAGAAAAAGGAGAACACCGGGCACCGGAGCAGCCATCTCTGGAGGTAAGTAGCTACTAGAGATGTTAGTTTAGTCTGCCATTAGAATGAATGGAGGCAGCCGGCGCGCAGGGGGTTAAGGCTGTGTGCCGGCTGCTTCCATTCATTCCTATGGAACCGCAGCGGAGCCTTCACACTCAGTATACACTCCACTCAGAATGACCGGAGCGTATACGCAGTGTGAAGGCTAAGCAAAGCATTGTGGGAAATAGCACTGATCTCGATCCCACCTAAAAAGATCATGTTCGGAATTCCGATCGCGATCTTGAAATTTTCTCGATCGCCGATCGGAATCTGATCTTTTCCGGACAAGATCACTCAACCATACTAAATATATAAGAGGCTCGAGGACAATGAGGTCCCAAAAAAGCCTGATGTGTTCCCCATCCACATATTGGTATCTATTTGTTCAATCAATAAATCTTTTCAGGCGTCCTGTGGACTTGTGAGGTTGTTTTGACAAATAATTATGGAACATTGAAGGATTTGCCAGAAACCATGAAGACACATCGATCTGCATAGGAGCTATAAACACAAAACGGTGCAATAGCTTAACCAGGAACGTCTTCACATTACAGAAGATACATTGAGCCAATGAAGAAATCTCTGCTATGGTGAATTGTACAAAACCTTTAAGATGAATCCCAACATTAAGTCGCCTTTTTTCACGTATGTAATTCCTTTTAGTGAAGCTTCTAATTAGAATCTCTGTCTATAACCTACACTTAGCACGCCGAGCCGATGTTCATCATGTCGTAATGTCTCCAATACAGATACTACGTATGTCATGTCATGGGCCACAGTCTTCAATGTTTGAGCCTTTATTCAAGGGTGGAAAATAGGATTGTAGACTTTGCTCTTGAAGGATGTGGAATCCCCATGGAGAGCAGCAGGAATGTATACAGGACTGAACAAATAGCTGCACAGACAGAATTCTTATCTAGAGGACGTCCCACTTGCTCCACTTTCCTATTCAATGTATAGAAAGTTACACAGATCCACAGAAGCTCTAGGGAATGATCTAGACATGGCTCAGCTCAACACTGTAACTATCGGTCTGGTGATCTTCGCCACCATTATTATAGCGCTGTCTTATATAAGAATATTATGGAGACGAAAGACGTTACCCCCCGGACCTTTCCCAATGCCCTTCCTAGGGAACGCTCTACGTCTTAGCACTGAAGGACTAATGCCAAGCCTGATAAAGGTACGTGATGATGACATTTCTGCTGTGCTGAAAAATGTACAAATATGTCCGCCCTTTATTGTCTACATGGCTGCTCATGTCTAGATATCAGTGCACAAACTCAATGGGAATGCCAGAGATACAAAAATATTATGCAGCTTTAAATAGTTTCTTCATGACTCTTGTCTTGATCAATTGCCAATGGATACAACCATGAATTCAGCAACTTTCTATGGTCTGGAACTTGTCAGAAACAAAGTCATAATTTCCTTAATATAGTCAGGGTATAGTCTCATACATGGAGTGTCCTCCTGATATCCAGCCATGATGTCCTTATTGTGGTCAGGTTATCTTCTCATATGTGTAGTGTCCTCTCCTGATAACCAGCCATGATGTCCTTACTGTGGTCAGGTTATCTTCTCATACATGTAGTGTCCTCCTGATAACCAGCCATGATGTCCTTATTGTGGTCGGGTTATCTTCTCATACATGTAGTGTCCTCCTGATAACCAGCCATGATGTCCTTATTGTGGTCAGGTTATCTTCTCATACATGTAGTGTCCTCCTGATAACCAGCCATGATGTCCTTATTGTGGTCAGGCTATCTTCTCATACATGTATTGTCCTCTCCTGATAACCAGCCATGATGTCCTTATTGTGGTCGGGTTATCTTCTCATACATGTAGTGTCCTCCTGATAACCCGACCACAATAAGGACATCATGGCTGGTTATCAGGAGGACACTACATGTATGAGAAGATAACCTGAACACAATAAGGACATCATGGCTGGTTATCAGGAAGACACTACATGTATGAGAAGATAACCCGACCACAATAAGGACATCATGGCTGGTTATCTTCTCATACATGTAGTGTCCTCCTGATAACCAGCCATGATGTCCTTATTGTGGTCAGGTTATCTTCTCATACATGTAGTGTCCTCCTGATAACCAGCCATGATGTCCTTATTGTGGTCGGGTTATCTTCTCATACATTTAGTGTCTTCCTGATAACCAGCCATGATGTCCTTATTGTGGTCAGGTTATCTTCTCATACATGTAGTGTCCTCCTGATAACCAGCCATGATGTCCTTATTGTGGTCGGGTTATCTTCTCATACATGTAGTGTCCTCCTGATAACCAGCCATGATGTCCTTATTGTGGTCGGGTTATCTTCTCATACATGTAGTGTCCTCCTGATAACCAGCCATGATGTCCTTATTATGTCCGGATTATCTTCTCACACATGTAGTGTCCTCCAGATAACCAGCCATGATGTCCTTATTGTGGTCAGGTTATCTTCTCATACATGTAGTGTCCCTCCAGATAACCAGCCATGATGTCCTTATTGTGGTCAGGTTATCTTCTCATACATGTAGTGTCCCTCCAGATAACCAGCCATGATGTCCTTATTGTGGTCAGGTTATCTTCTCATACATGTAGTGTCCCTCCAGATAACCAGCCATGATGTCCTTATTGTGGTCAGGTTATCTTCTCATACATGTAGTGTCCTCCTGATAACCAGCCATGATGTCCTTATTGTGGTCAGGTTATCTTCTCATACATGTAGTGTCCTCTCCTGATAACCAGCCATGATGTCCTTATTGTGGTCAGGTTATCTTCTCATACATGTAGTGTCCTCCTGATAACCAGCCATGATGTCCTTATTGTGGTCGGGTTATCTTCTCATACATGTAGTGTCCTCCTGATAACCAGCCATGATGTCCTTATTGTGGTCAGGTTATCTTCTCATACATGTAGTGTCCTCCTGATAACCAGCCATGATGTCCTTATTGTGGTCGGGTTATCTTCTCATACATGTAGTGTCCTCCTGATAACCAGCCATGATGTCCTTATTGTGGTTGGGTTATCTTCTCATACATGTAGTGTCCTCCTGATAACCAGCCATGATGTCCTTATTGTGGTCGGGTTATCTTCTCATACATGTAGTGTCTTCCTGATAACCAGCCATGATGTCCTTATTGTGGTCAGGTTATCTTCTCATACATGTAGTGTCCTCCTGATAACCAGCCATGATGTCCTTATTGTGGTCGGGTTATCTTCTCATACATGTAGTGTCCTCCTGATAACCAGCCATGATGTCCTTATTGTGGTCGGGTTATCTTCTCATACATGTAGTGTCCTCCTGATAACCAGCCATGATGTCCTTATTGTGGTCGGGTTATCTTCTCATACATGTAGTGTCCTCCTGATAACCAGCCATGATGTCCTTATTGTGGTCGGGTTATCTTCTCATACATGTAGTGTCCTCCTGATAACCAGCCATGATGTCCTTATTGTGGTCGGGTTATCTTCTCATACATGTAGTGTCCTCCTGATAACCAGCCATGATGTCCTTATTATGTCCGGATTATCTTCTCACACATGTAGTGTCCTCCTGATAACCAGCCATGATGTCCTTATTGTGGTCGGGTTATCTTCTCATACATGTAGTGTTCTCCTGATAACCAGCCATGATGTCCTTATTGTGGTCAGGTTATCTTCTCATACATGTAGTGTCCCTCCAGATAACCAGCCATGATGTCCTTATTGTGGTCAGGTTATCTTCTCATACATGTAGTGTCCCTCCAGATAACCAGCCATGATGTCCTTATTGTGGTCAGGTTATCTTCTCATACATGTAGTGTCCTCCTGATAACCAGCCATGATGTTATTATTGTGGTCAGGTTATCTTCTCATACATGTAGTGTCCTCCTGATTATCAGCCATGATGTTCGCATTGTGGTCAGGTTATCTTCTCAGCCTCTTTATTATTTATATGTCTGCCTACATGTATACCGAGTATGTGCCAAGAATTGGACCTCCACTGATCAGAAATTGGGGCATCCTAATGAAAGGCCACCAATATGTTAATAACAAAAAATAGATTAATGTAAATGATGGTAAGGGAATACTTCACATACAGTTATAGATTGCACCAAAACTCATGCACTTGTGATTCATCTTTCCATAGATGGCAGAAGACTATGGTCCTGTTTATACCGTACACTTTGGCTCCAGGCCCACAGTCATTGTCATTGGATATCAGGCCGTGAAAGAAGTGCTGATAGACCTCGGAGATATATTCCTAGGAAGAGGAACTATTCCTGTGTTTGAGCGGTTTTATAACAACAGTGGTAAGTAGATATCCAGTTCTTCAGATATGTTCATCTTCACCCAAGCTTCAGCTCATAGTAAAGTCCAACTCTTTATCATCAAACCTAGAAAAAAAGAATTTTCTACTTAAACCCAAATTTTATTTTAAGGCTTGACACAGCTTAATGGAGAGTACTGGAGACAAATGAGGCAGTTTTCCCTTCTGACCCTCAAGGACTTTGGGATGGGTAGAAAGACCTTGGAAGAACCAATCCAGGTAGAAGCCCATCACCTTGTGGATTACTTCAGAAAGTCTAACAGTAAGTATCAAAGCCAACTATTGGGGATGAGCGCTGACAACCCAAAATTTCCAAAAGTCTTTGTTTCTAACAATCAAAACTTTTGTAATCTGACAAACTTATAAAATGGTTCCCGCTACATGTAAGACGAGCTAAAAGAGGAGAAAGGGCCGAAAACTTACTGCAACTTACTCCACCTCCCTCCATTGGTGTCCATTACCATTGACGCTTTCTATAGCTAAGTCTGTTTACTTTGTAGCAGAAGAAACAGAAAAGTAAAGAACACGATGGAAGATGGGGATGGATGCAGATGTACACCAGAATAAGGGGCAACGGGCACTTAATAAGAGTAGTGTGAGCCCAAACTTATTCATATGTATGTAGAATTCATATAAGTAAACTATGTAAAAACTTGGGAACCACTCGTGGCAATCTAGAGGTGGTCCAATAGTAAGTTTTCTCCTGTATAGGGGCGGTCATGTGATGTAATGATAGGACGTTGTCTCATGTATAGGGGCGGTCATGTGATGTAATGATAGGACGTTGTCTCATCTATAGGGGCGGTCATGTGATGGAACGATAGGACGTTGTCTCATGTATAGGGGCGGTCATGTGATGTAATGATAGGACGTTGTCTCATGTATAGGGGCGGTCATGTGATGTAATGATAGGACGTTGTCTCATCTATAGGGGCGGTCATGTGATGGAACGATAGGACGTTGTCTCATGTATAGGGGCGGTCATGTGATGTAATGATAGGACGTTGTCTCATGTATAGGGGCGGTCATGTGATGTAATGATAGGACGTTGTCTCATGTATAGGGGCGGTCATGTGATGGAATGATGGGACATTGTCTCATGTATAGGGGCGGTCATGTGATGTAATGATAGGACGTTGTCTCATGTATAGGGGCGGTCATGTGATGTAATGATAGGACGTTGTCTCATGTATAGGGGTGGCCATGTGATGTAATGATAGGACGTTGTCTCATGTATAGGGGCGGCCATGTGATGTAATGATAGGACGTTGTCTCATGTATAGGGGCGGTCATGTGATGTAATGATAGGACGTTGTCTCATGTATAGGGGCGGCCATGTGATGTAATGATAGGACGTTGTCTCATGTATAGGGGCGGTCATGTGATGTAATGATGGGACGTTGTCTCATGTATATGGGCGGTCATGTGATGGAACGATAGGACGTTGTCTCATGTATAGGGGCGGTCATGTGATGGAATGATGGGACGTTGTCTCATGTATAGGGGCGGTCATGTGATGTAATGATAGGACGTTGTCTCATGTATAGGGGCGGTCATGTGATGTAATGATAGGACGTTGTCTCATGTATAGGGGCGGTCATGTGATGGAATGATGGGACATTGTCTCATCTATAGGGGCGGTCATGTGATGTAATGATAGGACGTTGTCTCATGTATAGGGGCGGCCATGTGATGGAATGATAGGACGTTGTCTCATGTATAGGGGCGGTCATGTGATGTAATGATAGGACGTTGTCTCATGTATAGGGGCGGTCATGTGATGGAATGATGGGACATTGTCTCATCTATAGGGGCGGTCATGTGATGTAATGATAGGACGTTGTCTCATGTATAGGGGCGGCCATGTGATGGAATGATAGGACGTTGTCTCATGTATAGGGGCGGTCATGTGATGTAATGATAGGACGTTGTCTCATGTATAGGGGCGGTCATGTGATGGAATGATGGGACATTGTCACATATATTGTATGTCTTATGGTAATATTTCTCTATTACTTCTCAGAACAGCCCATTAACCCTAGCACTACCCTGAGCTGCGCTTCTTCCAATATCATTGCTTCTGTTCTGGTGGGGAGACGTTATGAATACACTGATGAAAAGTGGATGAAAATCCTTAAAGACATGCGGGATTCTTTTGAAATAATTTCTTCTCCTTGGGGCCAGGTGATTATTCTTATTATTTCTAACTTATTTTGTGACTTTCCCTCCTTAAGAGGGTTTTCAGAGATATTGGGGCAGAATGGGTTAAAAGTAAGATAAGCAAAACTAGCCAATTCCTTACTGGATGAATGGCAAACTGGTAAAATGGCTGGAAATACCTGCTGAGGCCATCACAGACACAACGGTGACCACCACAACCAGTGACAGCGGACCGGCCAATCCCAGTCATTTTATATTGAGATGACACCAGTTCGTAGAGACCACCAGGGACCCAGTAAGTTTCTGAATGGCAGCACGAGGTGACTGCTGAGGGAAGGAGGGTTTAAGTTTATTTTAATACTTTCTCCCTTTTTAGTAGTCGTTCCCTCTAGATAGCTGCGCGTTGTTATGGGTTGCTGTGTTTCTATGTGTTATGTGTTGTTTTGTGTTATGTGTTTCTATATGTTATGTTTTGCATGATTCTATGTAATGTTATGTGTTGCTATGTGTTACTATATGTTGAAGATAAAGCTGGCATCAGTTGGACATACACCAGGACACATTGCAGCTTAAGTCACAGAACATGGAAACCTGTCCATGTATAGATGTCCTCTTCTACACTTCTGAAGCCATTACAATAACCGATAGCCGTCATCTGATGGACCCCCCCCCCCCCCCTCCCGGCTGCAGATGTGTCCATGAGATTTCCATGACCTCCCTTCCACTAGCACTGACCGCTTGCTCTGATCACTTCAATGTTTTCCTGTCTTCTCTAGATGTATGACATGTTTCCAAATATCATGGATTATTTACCAGGACACCATAGAAAAATGTTTGATCTTCTGAAAGAATTAAAGGAGGTTGTGAAGGAAAATGTAAAAGATCATGAAGACTCCTTGGATCCGTCCTGTCCTCGCGATTACATTGATTGCTTTCTCATCAGGATGAGACAGGTAAAGATTTATACTCCATAGATACAAGTAAGGCCTGTGTTGGTATTCCGTCCACATGAGGACCCCCCCGAACGGAGTACCGAACGCAACTGCAAGCGGTGTGCCAGTAAAATCACATGGACCCTACAGACTATAATGGAGCTCACTGCCAGATCTCCGCAGGGATCGTGTAGACAGGAAAATAGTTCACAATCTACTTTCCTCTTCTACATGATTCGTGTGGGCAGCGCACGGCAAGCACACGGACCCCATTATAGTCTATGGGGATCTGTGTGCTTTTACTGCACAGTGCTGGCAATTGCGTTTGGTTTTCCGTTGGGGGGTGGTCCTCATGCGTACTGCCCCGGATGGAATACCAACACAGATGGGAACCAAGCAATACACAACCAGTCACTCTGGATATACGGTATTCCTGGAAGCACATCCTCCAGGTCAGTGGAGGTCTCAGCGGTCAGTCCTCCAGCCCATAGGGGATAACTTAACATTACCAGAATGTCACTTTCTGAAAACCAATGCAAAATGTTTTGGCAAATAAGGGGAAAATTGTTATAACCTTTATATCTTTTCTGCGTTCTCTTCACACCCATGTTCTCTAGATGTTTAATTGAAAATGAATGTAAACTCTCCTGAAGTCAGATGTCGCCATTACACATCCACACGTTACAAGCATGTCACTTTGTTAACTCTGTTTCCAGCAAACGAGACCATGTCAGCCCCAATATCTGAGTGACCTCCGGCTCTTCAAATACTTTTTATCTTCCCAGGAAAATGTCAATTCCAAAACCTGCTTTGATAAAACAAACTTGGTCTCCACAGTATTCGACATGTTCCTCGGAGGCGCTGAGACCACCTCTGTGACACTTCATTTTGGTATCTTGCATTTCATTAAGTTTCCCGAGATCCAAGGTAAGATATAGTATCACCTAAGAGTGGTGGCTAAGAGCACTAAGAGTGGCCACAAGGAGCCAAAATGAAAATGACGATGGGCCCCGGGGTGACAGAAAACTATCATGAAAATCAATCAACTTCATTCCTTAATGTTATTGACTTACTGGAGATCTCCATGTATTTAAAAGCTGTATCTCCATGATTGTAACTTTGTCATAAAGACATTGGCCAATACACATATTGCTCCATATTACAATGGAATGGAATAATTTGTAACATTTTTGGTTGCTACATTAGTTCCAGCAGACTTCTGTGCATTCACTTCCTGTCATGTGACTAAATTACTCACAATAGGGGAGGTCACGTGACAGGAAGTTCATGAACAGAGGAAGGGAAGGGACACTACAATTATAGCAGTTATGGTCAGTCATTCGGGTCCCGGCCATGTAAAGATCAGGTGAAGCCATTTAAAGTGTAACTCTGAGCAAAAACTAGGAACAACAATCTCTCATGACAATAAAATGTGGCTTATTATCTTAATGCCCTCATACATTCGGCCATATAGTGTCTTCTTCTTCACTCCGCTTATCTTTCCATATTTCTGTTGTTCAGAAAAACTACGAGAGGAAATTGACCAGGTGATTGGAAGAAACCGGGAGCCGAAGGTAGAGGACAGGAGCCAGATGCCATACATGAATGCCGTCATCCATGAGATCCAGAGAATAAGTGACGTCCTCCCCATGGGTTGTATCCGCTCTGCTATCAGAGATGTGACCCTCCGGGGATACAAAATACCCAAGGTGGGAAAATGACCTGCTCTTATGTGAAAAGTTATAGAAAATGGTCTATTCTGTGTCATGTATCATCTAATATGACCCTATGTAATGTCATTAGGGGATGGATGTCCTGCCATTGCTGACCACTGTCTTACGAGATCCGTCACAATTTGAAACGCCTGATAGATTTAACATCAAGCACTTTTTGGATGAAAATGGAAAGTTTAAGAAAAACAATGGATTTATGCCATTCGCAGCAGGTACAAAGTATTCTGATAGTATCAGTATTTGGAATGGAGGGTGAATGGCACATTTACAAGGCTTTGGTTACCATGTTGTGATATTGTGCTGAATTGGCTTCAAGATAAACTGAGATCTTAACGGAATTGGAGATCGCTTCGGGTTTTGTCCCATGTAGCACTTAAAGTAGTAATAGTTGAGGCTACGAATAGAATGAAAACCATACAAAACTGCACAGTCACAATCAATACATTATATTCTGCATGGTTGAAGAATGGATGGAAGGCGAAGGGCAAGGGACACCCTACATTTCCCTGTTACCAAAGGACCCTGAAACGCGTTATCTTAAATAAATCACATTGTTGTTACATCATCGTATCAGCATTTCATTCCACTGAAAGGAGGGCGCCACCAGTTCCTCCAGTTCCCTCAGAATAAGTTGCATTTATACCGTTCGACCAAGAGTCGTAAGCCGAAGACGCTGTCCTACAAATTCGGTGACTAATACCTGATTACATATCACAAAGGCGTAAGACAAGGTAACTGACTTTGAAATCTACGAGGTCTCATATGCCTAATTAGCGCACGCTTGGTTCGTTACATTTCTTTTGGTTCACTTGGCATTATGTTAATTTGCACCGTACAATATCCGTAAAGTTTTTCTATTTCTTTACTTGTTACTCAGTTATGAAATATTTTTTTATACTCACACTTTTATTTTTCTAGGTAAGAGAGCATGCATCGGAGAAGGTTTGGTCCGCATGCAACTCTTTATCCTTTTTGCTACTATCCTGCAAAAGTTTACTCTGAAGTCTGTTGTGGATCCCAAAGATCTTGATATCTCTCCAACTGAAAGCGGCTTAGAAAATATCCCGCCATCTCACAAAGTCATCTTCATTCCGAGAGAGTAGAAGAAGCCTCAGACGCCCACATTAGCTGATATAACAATCGTATGTTACTATTAGAGATGAGCGAGTAGTTAAATACTCAATATTCGTTTCGAGTAGCCCCTTAATATTCGACTACTCAAATCGGATATTGAATCCTATTATACTCTATGGGGGGAAAATGCTCGTTTCAGGGGTAGGCAACATTCGATCAAATTACACTTACCAAGTCCACGAGTGAGGGTCGGGCTGGATTCTCCAAGAATTCTTCTCCGCGCAGCGTCCCCGCAGCGTCTTCCGACTCTGAATTCACTCTGCCAGGCATCGGGCCTGGGCATAGACGACTTCACATGGCCGCACTACAAGAAAATGGCCACTTACAGTCAAAGCGGCCATTTTCTTGTAGCGCGGGCATGCGCAGTCGGCTCTGCCCAGGCCTGATGCCTGGCAGAGTGAATTCAGAGCCGGAAGACGCCGCGGGGACGCTGCACGGAGAAGACTTCTAAAGGTAGGAGAAGAACCAGCGTTGATTGGCCGACTGTATAGCATTCGGCCAATCAACGCTGGTTCTGCATCGAATTTTTCCATTCGGATAGCGAGTGATACTTGATCGAGTACGAGTATTTCGAATACCGTAGTATTCTATCGAATACCTACTCGATCAAATACTACTCGCTCATCTCTAGTTACTATAATTCAGCACATTACTCTATTAACATGTACGGTGGGTAAATTTAGTAAAAACACTAATAAGCAAACAAATAATAAAAAAAATGTAAACCCCGCCTTTATCTTTAAAAATATATAATGTAAACAAAAATAAACAAATATGTTAGGTCTCCCCCATGTGTGTATAAGCCCCCTGTGTACAAAAATACTGTTATTTATCCTGTACGGTGAACACAAATTAATGTATTTTTGTGTTTCCAAAAAAAATAACAACAAAAAGTAATCAGAAAATCAAACCAAACTTGGGTTCCAAACTAAAAATGCAACTTGTTCCTCAATTAAAGAGCCCTGCCATATCTCTGTCAACCATACAGTCGAAATGTATAGGCATCACAATACAGTAACCTCAGGAAATATAGTTCATTTTCAAAAAGTGACATTTTATTTGTAATAGCGATCCAAAAACCAATATAAATCTGGCACCGCTGTTATCATAATGACCTGCCGGACAAAGCTGCCATGTCAGTTTTAATGAAGAATGAACGCTGTAAAAACAAAATGCAAAAAATTTCGACAGCATTGTGTGCTATTTCACATGGAACCCCAAAAATGTAAATCAAATCAAATCGAAACAAAGAATAAGCCCTCACATACTCAGGTGGGTAGAACAATACAAAAACTTATGAATTTTGGAAGCCAGTGAGGGAAAATAAGAAAAAAAAAAGTCACCAAGCACTAGACAACCTACCTTGTGTCCTTAAAGGGTTAAAATAAAAAAAAAAGTTGAAAAAATTATGTGCCCCACGTTATTTTATAATCATCAGCAGTCTAACATTACTAAGGCTGGAAGGACCGCAGTTTTGGGCATTCCCAGACTATCAATACTGTACTGGATCGTACCTGACTCTTCCTGGTATCCCTGGTGGTGGTGGGTAATCAGGTTAATAATTGAGGGGCTAGGACCAAATATCACATGTTCAGTGAAGCCAAATGTGGTGCTAAGTGTGACAAGCATAATCAGAACAGTCGTGATAGCCAGACAGTCATGAATTACTCCCAGTTGTACAGGCATAACCACAGGCTCGAGCATCCACCACACCCAACACGTTCCAATGACATTATTTCAGTAAATAATTAAAAAAAAAATAAAAAAAAATTAAAAAATGATCTGTTGTGACCTTTTTTTAGTGTTGCCAAATCCTCAGAGCTATAACTTTTGTTTATTTTACACCAACAAGCTGTATGTGAGTTGTTTTATATTGGTTGGGTTGGCTGTAGTTTTTACTGGTACCATTTTGTGCTATACGTACAGCTCTCTGATTGCTTCCGCTAGCAAAATCAGGGGCAAGATATATACGAAAGTGATATTCCACCCTAATAATGAGATGACACTTTGTAAAATGTCCAAAAATATAAATGACCTTAAAGAGGTTGTCCGGGATAAATGCTCATCTTTACACTAATTACTGTACATTATCTAAACACCCTCCCCCATCTACTTTCTAAATTACATAATTTATCAAAATGTCTATGTACCCATAAACCTGGTGTGACGTATCGCCCCTTTCCTCCCCGGCCTCCGGCCCCACAAGGCGCGAGGACACGGCCCGCACCTCAGCCCACCCGACCGCAGCTGCTGGCCCACCCGGCCTTTGCTGCAGGCGGAACCCGCGATCGTCTTTTTAACTATACCATCCTCTCCCACAAACCCAGAGAGAGGACCGGGCCTTATAGGATAATACGAGAAGAGCCTTCTAAAGTTTTAACATTTTATTAACCCAAGATGGTCGATACTCGGTCAGCCAGAAATACATATAAAGATATACCCTGGCGGTCACAAGCTTATACGGTTACAGAGAAGGTATGTTACAGTGCAGTGAGATAAAACAGATTACAGAGATTAAAAGATTAGAAACAGAAACAGTCCTTAGGCACCCGGCGATTCCGCAGCCAACGCATGGTACCCACAAGGCAGGAGATACAGTCCATTAAAGTCTCTGGTGGGGGCACCGCAGCACCCCCCCACATAGCATATAGCAATAAAGAGAGTTTTTCCATACCGATTTAAAAAGTCCATAGTCCATAAATCCATGATCAGATAGGCGTTACATCATAGTCCTCATAATTCCATAAGTCCATTAGCATTAAAGTAGTATATGGCTCTCCTTCAAAGTCCCTTGGCCGCATGGCTTTCTTTGTCCTTCAGCACATGGCCGCTTCTGCCCCGCCCTTCCCCCCAGCAAGGGGGGAGGGGGCCACACACAGAGCCAACTTGCTCACATGTGTCCAGATGAGAAGAACAAGACCAAGAAGAACTAGCTCTGCCCCAGGTCACTCTTATATTGACCCTGGGCTCCACCCTGAAATGACATCATCAGGGCTTTCGGACCACCCTCTAGCTTGGCAATCAAATAACTATAAATGGTCATAATTCCTCAACACATGAAAATACGGTCAAACAAGTGGCATGTCTTTGCTCACCGCAAGTTTCCCAGCACATTGACACCAAACATGATAACTCGGGGGCGGGGCCTGACCGCGCAGCATGGTAGACGCGAGTCACTAGAGCTCCACACTACCGGGGACTATAAGCGGTCGACTTGCTATACCTAAGGGTCGGACATGGTCAAATCGGGCAAGGACAAGCAGAGGGATCCCCCGGGCACCCCTAAGATGTCCAAACAACAAGGGGACCTACAGCGTTTTCTTAAGAAGAAGCCCTTACCTTCCCCCCGCAGCCTTCCAAAGGTGGCGCCGGAACTTCAACCAGACGTGCACTCTGATGACGATTCTGAAAATGGAAGCACAGCAGGAGGTGAGCACTCGGACACTGATCCTACACGGCTAACTAGGAATTTCTTCCTTAAAACAGTTGAAAAAGCAATTACTAAAGCTATGTCGCCAGTTCTAGCTGAGTTGGCAGACATTACCTCAGAAATTAAAACTACTACCCAGAGAGTACAAGCACTGGAAGATTCCTATTCCTCCATCAGAGAAAATGCAGGGGCGGTGTCTGAGCACCTCCAACAGCATAGTGAGCTACTTGATCGCTCCCTATCCCTGATAGAAGACCAGGAAAATAGAAATCGCAGACGTAATCTGCGCCTGAAGGGAGTTCCAGAGTCTTACACCCCTGAAGATTTGCCAAAAATGGCAGAAGGACTTTTCTCTGATCTTTTGGGCCCGGAACGGGCATCCCAGGTGACTATTGAACGGATCCATAGATCACTACGTCCTAGGCCTCGACAGGGGGACCCCCCGCGTGACATAATTTGCGGCCTCCTCTCTTTCAGAGACACTCAAGCCATTCTTAATGCTGCTAGATCTAAGGATCAGCTATTGCTAGAAGGAGTGGAGATCTCTTTGTACCAAGACGTTGCTCCTTCTATCCTTGCGAAAAGGAGACTCCTTAAGCCATTGTTGGATGAATTGAGAGCGAGAAATATACAATATATATGGCTGTACCCCTTTGGCCTTGCAATCTTGTGTGGTGGAAGGAGGATAGTGATACACACTCCGCGTGACTTACCAGCAGTTTGGTCCTACCTCAATATAGCACCGATGGAGATACCTTCATGGCTACCATCCCAGAATTTGGACCCTATACCTGCACTGCCCTCTTTGCCGTCTTGGAATGGTACCTCCAGATTCAAATCACCTAAGTCCAGGAAAAGTCTTCTCAGAGACTGATAAGTATAATCTGGCTCTCCTTACTTATGTTACCTATCTTGACCTATGGAGTCCGTATCCTTTAGTAACTTTATACGGTTGAATGTGTTGTGACTGTTACTTTTACATTCTTTGATGTTTTTGTAGGTTATGACTATGTTCCTGCCATACTTTAGGTTTTGTTAGCTATTGTTACCTTTTCTATGTCGACCCTTATGGTTCCGTTCCGATCAGGATTCATCCCCGTTCCAATAATTCACTGCTAGTTCTCCATTAGTGTCTGTTCACCAGACACTGACTGTCGGTACTTGTGCAGGCTGTCACACTCCTCCTAAGTTTTGATATCAGTATCCCCTCGGATTTGAACTGAGGATTCCTATACTCCTCTTTTCCTCCCTACTCCAGCTTTCCTTCTACCTCTTAACCCCCCCCTTCCCCCCCCTCTCATCCATCTTTCTTCTGATATTCCTTTTCTAACCTCTACTCGCCTCATTTTTCGCGTTTCCAATGGCCGCTACTTCCAAACAATGTCTCACGCTCTCCTCATTTAATGTGAAAGGGCTAAATTCCCCGCATAAACGACATTGGCTAACGTCCCTTTCCAAAAAACTGAACGCAGACATCCTTTTGCTTCAGGAAACCCACTTTAAAGCTGACAATATTCCCAAACCATATAAATCTGCATATGACAGATGGTATTACTCCACTCATCCTACCTCTTCATCTAAAGGGGTGGCTATTGCCCTTAAGAGATCTCTCCCCTTTGTTTTAACACAAGAATATAAAGATGCAGAAGGTAGAGCCGTTTTTATTAAAGGAAAAATCTCTAACCGCACATTGACGATAGCCTCTCTTTATGCCCCGAACCACGGTCAATTGTCCTGGTTACTCCAGATGCTACGAACTCTTGCACAATTTGCGGAAGGTGAGCTTTTGATAGGAGGTGATCTTAATATATTATTAGACCCCCTACTTGACGACTCCTCCCAGAAATCCTCTCTATCCCAGAAAGCCATTAGTAGGTTACATCTAGCACTACAAGAGCTCCATTTGATCGATTCATGGAGACTGGTTAACCCCTCTGTCAAAGACTATACCTTTTTCTGGACGCCCCATAACTCCCACCAACGCCTGGACTATATTTTGTGCTCCAAATCTTTAACCCAAAATATTGTTAAGTCCCAAATAGGGATCATTAGTATTTCAGATCATGCCCCAGTTTCCACTTCGCTTGCTTTACCGGACTTATCACCAAGAGAGTGGACCTGGCGCCTCAATGAGCAACTACTAGATAGACGTGAGGTGAGGGAACATATAGGTGCAGAACTTGACACTTACTTTCAGCGGAATGTGACCCCTGATCTCTCTCCGACCTTGATATGGGAGGCCCACAAGCCATTTATAAGAGGCCTTTTTGTCTCTAAAGCCTCAGCTTTGAAGAGAGAAAATCAAAAAATGATTGATTCACTACTTTCGCAAATTGCCACCCTTGAACGATTGCAGAAGAGAAAGGCACTTTTATCGGCACATTCAGATCTCATATTGTTGAGAGAAAAGTTAAAAAAATCTTTTACATGCCTCTTCGGCCAAAACTTTTATGCACTCTAAGGCGCGTATATACGCCCATGGAGATAAGGGAGGCAAGATTATGACTGCCTTGTTGAGGAAAGAGAGAGAGAGGGCTCATATTGCAGCTATTAAACAAAAAGATGGTGCGATAACTCATGACACTCCTAAAATTGCGCAGGCTTTTAGAGACTATTATTTGATGTTATATAATCTGAATTGTTTGGAGACTGCCCCCCAAAATCCCATCCCCATAGGGCCTGCAGAAAACAAACAACGTATAAAAACATTCTTAAACTCTCTTAAATTACCTACTCTTACGGAAGACATGAGTGCTTCCTTATTGAAACCCATTACTGCCTCTGAAATCGCAGATGTGCTGTCCAACCTACCTACTGGGAAAAGTCCAGGCCCGGATGGCCTTCCGTCCCTATATTACAAAACTTTCCGTACACAATTGACCCCCCATCTCACCTCGTTCTGTAATTCCCTATTGCAAGGCTCTCCTATGATGCGCCAATCTCAGGAAGCGCATATTACGCTAATTCGCAAAGAGGGTAAGGACCCTACGTACTGTTGCAACTATAGACCAATTTCTTTGTTAAATTGTGATTTAAAGATCTGGGCGAAAATTCTTGCCCTGAGATTGAGAGACATTGCCCCCCATTTAATTCATGAAGAACAAGTTGGGTTTATAAGAGGAAGAGAGGGTAAGGAAAATACTCACAAACTTTTGCACACAATTGCGTTAGCGAAAAAGTCGAATTGCCCCCTGTTACTATTTAGTGTCGATGCCGAAAAGGCATTCGACAGAGTTAATTAGAACTATATGTCTGAAGCCTTATTGGCTTTTGGTTTTCCTCCTGCTTTTGTTAAGGCCATTTTTTCTCTCTATGCCCAACCTCACGCTAGGATTAAGGTAAATGGCTTGCTTTCTGACTACTTCGACATATCCAATGGGACAAGGCAGGGGTGCCCTTTATCCCCTACCCTCTTCGTCCTTACCCTTGAAACTCTGCTTCAAGCAGTACGCCAAAACCCGAACATCGTAGGCTTTCAATTAGCGAATAAGCCAATACATTCGATGGCGTTCGCTGATGATGTGTTATTCCTTTTGTCGGACCCATTGACCTCTCTGCCAGCACTCCAATCGCTTATAGATACATATGGCTCCCTCTCTAATTATAAAATGAATACCTGCAAGTCAGAACTCCTTAATATTTCTGTTCCACCCTCACAAATAGCTACCTTGAAAAATACGACCCCCTACCAATGGAGAGATAAATCAATAAAATATCTTGGAATACACTTACCTGCGGCCATAGAAGACGTTTTCTCTCTGAATCATATTCCTCTACTCTCAGACCTTAAGACTCTCCTGAAAGACTATAACTTACCTTATTTGTCATGGCTGGGTAGGAGAAATCTCTTACAAACGTATGTCGTACCGAGAATTTTGTATATTATTCAAATGCTGCCTGTCTTTATACCCAAAGCCTATTTCCACCAGCTTAGACGACTTTTTTCGGCCTTTCTCTGGAACCACAGGCCTCCTAGACTATCATATGCACTTCTCATAAAACGGAGGGAAAATGGAGGGATTGCCCTACCGGATATTCAAACCTATTATGAGGCCATACAACTTTCCCGATGGATGACGTATACTCTTCCACGAGTGGACTCATTAGTCACAGACTTGGCTATGGAACTTTTTGGCCCCCAACATCTACAACTCCTCTGGCTCCCAAAGCCGTCAGATAGACGAATGACTTTGCACCCACTGCTAAGAGGACCGGTCGAAGTCTGGCTAAGGCACCAAGAACAACTTGCTCCATCGCCTTCCCCAGTCTTGCCTGCGAATCTTATCCCCTTTCTGCCACACCTCAAATCTCCTACGCGATGGACTGATAGTTCTATCTGGGATGCTTTGTGTGATGTTAGACTCAAAGATCTGCTTTCTGATGGTTTACCTATCCCTCATGACCAGCTACGTGTGCTACTGCCCTCAGTTAATATTAACTTTCTTCATTATGCACAATTTGATAACGTTCTTAAGAAATTGCTATCTTGTTCCCAACCCCGCAGACAACTAACCTGTTTTGAAAAGGGCCTGTTGTCTAAATTGGCATCACAACGGAAGATCGCATACTGTAGGAGGCTTCTTCTTGACGACTCGAATGCTACAAAACCATCCTTCTTATCTGCCTGGGAGAAAGAGCTCTCTTTGACTTTTTCTGCGGAGGACACAGATTATATATTGAAACATGGTCTTGGACGATCTAGATGTGTTAGATTACAAGAATTGAATTATAAGATACTTACCAGGTGGTACCGCACCCCGGACTGGCTCTTTAGACATGGTCTCAAAGATTCTAATGAGTGCTGGCGTTGTAAGTCTGACGTTGGTTCGATGGTTCACATTTGGTGGTCCTGTGACTTGATTGAACCCTTCTGGAGTGGAATTACAAATACCATAAATAAACTTTTCAAGACATCGCATCCCCTTTTCCCCGATCATGTCTTCCTGACAGGACCCGATACCTCCCTCAGCCCGAGTAAAAGAGAGCTGTGGTTCCATTTGATTAGTGCTGCAAAGTCGTTGATCCCTCTCAATTGGCTTAACTCTGCTCCACCGACAGTTGCTATGTGGATTGAGAAAGTAAACCAAATTGGTCGTTTTGAGGAGTTGCTAAGCTGGAAAGATAGATCTCATGATAAATATGATAAAGTATGGAAGAGATGGTGGAAATTCGCTGAGTAGGTTTTTGGTTTTTTTTTCCCTTAAACCCCCTCCCCCCCCCTGAATTTTATGCCTATTGATTGTTCTATTTGGTTAATTGCTTTCTGAGTGGTACCTGACAGTCCTGCACGATCTATGTAAACTGACTACTATGTTGCAGTTTTGTTATTATGCTTCCTTTTGATTCATTCTTCATTGTCCAGTGAATTTATGTTTCTGTCTCTCTACTGAACATGCTTGTAGAAAGTTGTAAATGTTCCATTCTGTTAAAATATTAAATAAAGAATTAATAAAAAAAAAAAAACATAACTCAATACCCTTTGAGTAACGAGAACTGGGCCTGGACTCTTCCCAGGCCCATAGGCTTAAAGTTTTTGGGTTAAAAACGTGCGTCTCACTACTACGCACTGGAAGATCTAATTGTCATAATGGTAGCATCTTTCCCTGGCGCAATATCATCATAAAACTATAACTGTTTGAAGTTTTTACCACCTCAACCCGACTCCGCAGAGTCTGGTCACATGTGTTAGAACTTTCAGAGCCAGGATGGCCCCCTGCTAAGAATCAAGGAAGTTAGCACAGATATGTTAATGCCATGCCTAGGGTGAGACAATGGCTTTTGATCTTGGCAACTGGCCACAGATAATCAGATTCACCCATTTGGGTCACTAGCCTTCACATCCTACTGAGATAACAAGATTCCTTAGCAGGATGATGACTTACAAAATGGCAAATACAGACCAGATAAGTTATTCTCCAAGATATACAGTTGAGGGTCAGTCAACCCAATAAAATACATAGGTAGTTATAAATATAGCTGAGAATCATGATTGAGGGCCGGTTCATCACACCTGGTGTGGTCATGTGACCACCCCGGTGCTGATCCGATTCCCCATTTCTGGAAATAGAATGTCACTACTACTCTCCCCCCCCCATCCATTCCATTATATTTACCTCTCTTCCTTCCAGGCTTCCTTCTGCAGGATGGCTCCTCCGTCTTTTCTGACTGCTGGCGCGTGCAATAGTCCCAGCGCTGTTCTGTAGCTGATAATCTACCTCTATTGTGCAGGCATGCGAGCAGCTCCCACACCTGCGCAGTAGAGGTGGATCGGTGACTGCAGAGCACAGAGCAGCGCTGGGATTATTGCGCGTGCCGGCAGTCGGAAAAGAGGAAGAAGCCGTTCCACACAAGGAAGCTTGGAAGGAAGAGAGGTAAGTATGATGTGGTCAGGGGTTGGGAAGGGCTAGTAGTGGTCGGGATAGCTGTAAAGACAGGGAGGGGGTGTAACATAGAGAGGGAGAGAGGAAGGGGAGGAGTGAGATGAGAGGAAGCTACTGCGGAAGTTACAAAGCTGGAAGCTGCACCTTGTAAACAAATGCAGAAGATACCCTTCTCCGATCAGAAACCACAAGGACTCCATTATAGTCTATGGGGTCCGTGGGTTTGCTAAGATAACCGCTTTTTTAATGCAGATTAGGTTTACGTTGGGGGGGGGGGGGTTCACAAGCGAATCCCCAAGCAGAAGCCTAAGACTCTCATGTTAGATTTCTCTGAGGGCATCCATTGAACATGACCATTGGCCTTATCATTGTACCCGGCACTGAGATTGTTCCTATTTTCTTTGGTTTGGGATCGGTAATTACTTACATTTCATTAGATCTTTCTTATAAATTGATGTCGGCGAGCTATATTTATTGATTTCAATGATCTATTCTGAGTAACTAAACTGATTACTATGTAACTGTATGTGACAATGAATACACCGGCATCAAACTGCCCCTCCCCCCCACTACATGGCATACACAGAAATATCGTATAGACTTCTATAATGCTATGTTGGGATTTCATTTTCTGATGGGATATTCAGTCCATTGATATGTATCAGCAGTCAGAATATCGCACCCTCCATGGACTCTGATTATTACACTATCTGCTTCGTATTATACAATTGACTTCATGACTATTTGTGGTGTTCGTTGGGAAGATTCGGAAGCGCGGTTTTACTTTGGGAGTCTCTTCCAGCCTCAGAGTAGAATAATCTCACTTCTGGTTCTGAATCTTCCCAACGAACATCATGAATATTCATGAAGTCAATACTGTGAGAGCAGGAGCGCCATCTCTCTACAGATCAAGTGAATTGCAACCTACTGTAGATAAATGACAGAGATAAGAGGTTCAGCACCCGGTCACACAGGCACAGTTGCAGTGCACATATGATGAGGGCGCATTATACATGTGCAATGAGTAATAAATGCTTCTTCTCTATAGATATTACTGTCAGATTACACTGCATTGTTCATGTTCCCATCAGCATTGTACTATTCTGGTTACACCTACATGGTTGCCCTCATTGCACAGGTAACGGCTTTGGGAGAAGGCTTGTAGGGTTATAGATTGGACTTGATGGACTAATGTCTTTATTAGAGATGAGCGAACAGTAAAATGTCCGAGGTTCGATATTCGTTTCGAGTCGCCCCTCAATATACGACTACTCAAATCGAATATCGAACCCTATTATAGTCTGTGGGGGGAAAATGCTCATTTCAGGGGTAGGCAACATTCAATCAAATTATACTTACCAAGTCCACGAGTGAGGGTCGGGCTGGATTCTCCAAGCAGTCTTCTCCGTGCAGCGTCCCCGTGGCATCTTCCGACTCTGAATTCACTCTGCCAGGCCTCGGCACTACAAGCACTACAAGTGGACATGCGCAGTTGGCTCTGCCCAGGCCTGATGCCCCGTGGAGTGAATGAAGAGCCAGAAGACACCGCAGGGAAGCTGCACGGAGAAGACTTCTAAAGGTAGGAGAAGAACCAGCGGTGATTGGATGACTGTATAGCATTCAGCCAATCAATGCTGGTTCTGCATCGAACTTTTACATTCAAACAGCGAGTAGTACTCGATCGAGTACGAGTATTTCGAATACCGTAGTATTCCATCCAATACCTACTCGCTCATCTCTAGTCTTTATCCAACCTCATCAACTATGTAACTGTATGTAAGGCGCTGAGGACAGATTTCACCAGTACGCTCCGCTCTTACCTCTCCAATCTTTCCCCGCTATAGGCACCACCAGTGGGTTATGGGTGACAGTGCCTGGATCAGCGAGGACTGGGGGGCCTGAGGAGCAGTGAGTACTGGTGAAATCCAAAATCACTGCTCACTCCCTACCATTAGTATGTAATACGGGGGCACCCTGTGGGGAAACATTGCAGAATGTGGGTCGTCATATGGTGAAGACCAAGGCATTTTACTATTTATGGCCAAATAAAACCAACAGTTTTTGAGATGTTCCTCGCTGGAGCTGAGGCTTAGTTCTCCAAAATAGCGGTGGGATAGTGGATAGCGATATAGTGTGATAGAGGATGGCGATATAGTGTGATAGAGGATGGCGATATAGTGTGATAGAGGATTTTCCTCCTGAAAATAACTTTGGACCCTGAAATGAACTTCATTCACCCCACACTGTTGCCCTTCTGTATATCAGATCACCATTCGCTTCCTATCTGATATGTACATGGCATAAGGGTTCAGCAACAGTGAAATGAGTGTAATCCGGGCGATCAGAGTTCATGTTAGTCAATGTCTCTCCGGGTTCATGAAGGTTTATTATTCATTCCTGTTATGTATAAAAATGATAAAAAAAAATAAAGAAAAAAAAGTAGAAAAAGACGAGAAAGGAAGAGAAAGAGGAGAAATGGAAATGAAGCGTTTAATGAGTTGTATTTCATGGATTGTATCATGTATCGTACATAGTATCAGACACACGTATGACATTATAACATGTTTAAGAATCAAAGGCTTTGCTCGACTGGCCCGTGAGCCATAAGGGAATGTTCACATATAGGAATTTTGACGCTGAATTTGCCTCTAAGTTTTTTGGCAAGGATTTTGGCGCTGAATCCGTCAGAATCCACGTGGAAGAAAACGCCTCCCCATAGAGTTCTATGGGTTCTGCTACATTCCTTTATGCGGATTCCGCCTGCAAAAACCAATGCAGTCAATGGGAGGTGGAAAATCCATGTGGAATTGGCAAGAACTGCTTGGAAAAACTGCTAACAGTTTTTTCAAGATCCATACATTGTGCTGGAGGGAAAAAAAACATTTCCTAATTCCAGAAGAAGATATTTTCGTCGCCACAATCCTCAGTGTGAATGGACCCTACTCCACCTGACGTTTATTTCAATGGGCGGCAGGTTCAGCAAGTGGAAAAACTAAGCGTCCTGCTCGATCTTCAGGATAGTCCATGGAATGTGGAGATGAATTTCATGAACAAATTGTCCAAATCCACTCACGGAATCTGGCGCTGTCCAATAAAGGCAGAAAAGTCAGAATCAGTGGCGTAACTAGGAATGGCGAGGCCCCGTGGTGAACCTTTGACATGGGCCCCCCTCCAAAGACCCCGATCGACCGCTCATTTTCCAACGCATTCCTGCAGGCACTATTATGACCCATAGTGGCTCCTGTATACAGTATTATCCCCCATAGTGTCCCCTGTGCACAGTATTATCCCCCATAGTGGCCCCTGTACACAGTAGTATACCCTATAGTGTCCCCTGTGCACAGTATTATGCCATATAGTGGCCCCAGTAGCACAGTATTATGTACTGTAAAACATAATACTGTAATAAGTTCACTGCAAAGAAGGGGTTACTGACAGCCTGCCCTGCACACATAGGTTAAACTCACTCAGTGCTCCTCACTCCATCCTCCAGCATCTTCGTCCTGCGTGATGTCTCCGCCCCTCCCCCACTGTCAGGATGGAAGCTGAGACTCTTCACCACCCGGAACCCGACACCTTAAGTGGCCTCGGGCCTCAAAAAGTAAAATTTATTGTCTATTTCTTTTTTTTGGCATATTAACCAGTGAGGGGGCCCGGGCCCCCTAAGGTGTCGGGCCCTGTGGCAGCTGCTACCACTGCTACCATGGTAGTCACGTTACTGGTCAGAATACTGTACTGTGCTGTACTGCAAATTCTGCTTCAAATTCAGTGTTAAAACTGAGTTGGTTTTTGTCAAGCAGCAAAATCTGATGCAACTTTCGGAAGAAGAAATTTTCTGCTTGAGAAATTTAGTGTCGAAATCTGCCATGTAAACACTCCCTAAGGTTCTGATTAGAGATGAGCGAGTAGTATTCGATCGAGTAGGTATTTGATCGAATACTACGGTATACGAAATACTTGTACTTGATCGAGTACCGCTCGCTGTTCGAATGTAAAAGTTTGATGCAGAACCAGCATTGATTGGCCGAATGCTATATAGTCGGCCAATCAACGCTGGTTCTTCTCCTATCTTTAGAAGTCTTCTCCGTGCAGCTTCCCCACGGCGTTCCCTCTGTTCATTCACTCTGCCCCGCTTGTAGTGCTTGTAGTGCGGGCATGCGCAATCGGGTCTGCCCAGGCCCGGTGCCCAGCAGAGTGAATGAAGAGCCGGAAGACGCCACGGGGACGCTGCACGGAGAAGACTTCTCGGAGGATCCAGCCCGACCCTCACTCGTGGACTTGGTAAGTATAATTTGATTGAACGTTGCCTACCCCTGAGACGAGCATTTTTCCCCCATAGACTATAATAGGGTTCGATATTCGATTCGAGTAGTCGAATATTGAGGGGCGACTCGAAACGAATATCGAACCTCGAACATTTTACTGTTCGCTCATCTCTAATTCTGATCACACAAATGAATTTGAAGACGCATTTGAAGCAATGGGAAGCAGACTCCGGTTAGAGCTGATGGTGAGAACGTAGATTCACATTTAGAGACTTCTCACCTTCTACCTAAAATCTCAATAACTGTTGACTCCACGATAAACTCGCTGTTGACCTTCTGATGTACAAACCAAGAGCAGAGAAACTGCTGATCGGAGTTGGTGTTCTCTCTTATCTAATGTGTCACAGGGGTCATCAAAGTTTATTACCATTTACTGTATATTCTTATCAGATACAAAAATATAAAACAAGAGCTAAAAAAAGAGGAAAAAAGCAAAAAAGAGGAAAGAGGTAAAAAATAACCCTTAAGCTGAGACCCCACCTTTCTGTATTTTTATTTGTAGGAATGGAGGGTTTAAAAGGAATCGCCTATACTGCTAATCCCAGATGCTCAATCCAGTCCTAGTATTGGAGTAATGTGGTGATATATTAGAAACTGAGGCAACAATTCATCAATGCAAGCAGAAAACACCATACCGTAACCTATCTATCTGCAGGGCTGGGTGATATGCTGGTTCTGGTGACAGTAACCTATCTATCTGCAGGGCTGGGGTGATATGCTGGTTCTGGTGACAGTAACCTATCTATCTGCAGAGCTGGGGTGATATGCTGGTTCTGGTGACAGTAACCTATCTATCTGCAGGGCTGGGGTGATATGCCAGTTCTGGTGACAGTAACCTATCTATCTGCAGGGCTGGGGTTATATGCCGGTACTGGTGACAGTAACCTATCTATCTGTAGGGCTGGGTTGATATGCTGGCTCTGGTGACAGTAACCTATCTATCTGCAGGACTGGGGTGATATGTTGGTTCTGGTGTCAGTAACCTATCTATCTGTAGGGCTGGGTTGATATGCTGGTTGTGGTGACAGTAACCTATCTATCTGCAGGGCTGGGGTGATATGCTGGTTGTGGTGACAGTAACCTATCTATCTGCAGGGCTGGGGTGATATGCTGGTTCTGGTGTCAGTAACCTATCTATCTGTAGGGCTGGGTTGATATGCTGGTTGTGGTGACAGTAACCTATCTATCTGCAGGGCTGGGGTGATATGCTGGTTCTGGTGACAGTAACCTATCTATCTGCAGGGCTGGGGTGATATGCTGGTTCTGGTGTCAGTAACCTATCTATCTGCAGGGCTGGGGTGATATGCTGGTTCTGGTGACAGTAACCTATCTATCTGCAGGACTGGGGTGATATGTTGGTTCTGGTGACAGTAACTTATCTATCTGCAGGGCTGGGGTGATATGCTGGGTCTGGTGACAGTAACCTATCTATCTGCAGGGCTGGAGTGATATGCTGGTTCTGGTGACAGTAACCTATCTATCTGCAGGGCTGGGGTGATATGCTGGTTCTGGTGACAGTAACCTATCTATCTGCAGGGCTGGGGTGATATGCTGGTTCTGGTGACAGTAACCTATCTATCTGTAGGGCTGGGTTGATATGCTGGGTCTGGTGACAGTAACCTATCTATCTGCAGGGCTGGGGGATATGCGGGGTCTGGTGCCAGTAACCTATCTATCTGCAGGGCTGGGGGATATGCTGGGGTCTGGTGACAGTAACCTATCTATCTGCAGGGCTGGGGGATATGCTGGGGTCTGGTGACAGTAACCTATCTATCTGCAGGGCTGGGTGATATGCTGGGGTCTGGTGACAGTAACCTATCTATCTGCAGGGCTAGGGTGATATGCTGGTTCTGGTGACAGTAACCTATCTATCTGCAGGGCTGGGGGATATGCTGGGGTCTGGTGACAGTAACCTATCTATCTGCAGGGCTGGGTGATATGCTGGGTCTGGTGACAGTAACCTATCTATCTGCAGGGCTAGGGTGATATGCTGGTTCTGGTGACAGTAACCTATCTATCTGCAGGGCTGGGGGATATGCTGGGGTCTGGTGACAGTAACCTATCTATCTGCAGGGCTGGGTGATATGCTGGGTCTGGTGACAGTAACCTATCTATCTGCAGGGCTAGGGTGATATGCTGGTTCTGGTGACAGTAACCTATTTATCTGTAGGGCTGGGGTGATATGCTGGTTCTGGTGACAGTAACCTATCTATCTGCAGGGCTGGGGGGATATGCTGGTTCTGGTGACAGTAACCTATCTATCTGTAACACTGGGGTGATATGCTGGTTCTGGTGACAGTAACCTATCTATCTGCAGGGCTGGGGTGATATGCTGGGTCTGGTGACAGTAACCTATCTATCTGCAGGGCTGGGGTGATATGCTGGGTCTGGTGACAGTAACCTATCTATCTGCAGGGCTGGGGTGATATGCGGGTTCTGGTGACAGTAACCTATCTATCTGCAGGACTGGGGTGATATGCTGGTCTGGTGACAGTAACCTATCTATCTGCAGGACTGGGGTGATATGCTGGGACTGGTGACAGTAACCTATCTATCTGCAGGACTGGAGTGATATGCTGGTTCTGGTGGCAGTAACCTATCTATCTGCAGGGCTGGGGTGATATGCTGGTTCTGGTGGCAGTAACCTATCTATCTGCAGGGCTGGGGTGATATGCTGGTTCTGGTGGCAGTAACCTATCTATCTGCAGGGCTGGGGTGATATGCTGGTTCTGGTGGCAGTAACCTATCTATCTGCAGGGCTGGGGTGATATGCTGGTTCTGGTGGCAGTAACCTATCTATCTGCAGGGCTGGGGTGATATGCTGGTTCTGGTGGCAGTAACCTATCTATCTGCAGGGCTGGGGTGATATGCTGGTTCTGGTGGCAGTAACCTATCTATCTGCAGGGCTGGGGTGATATGCTGGGACTGGTGACAGTAACCTATCTATCTGCAGGGCTGGCGTGATATGCTGGTTCTGGTGACAGACTCCCTTTAGCACAAACTATTCATATTTTCCTGTCTGTTTCACATATGAGCTCTTCATATAATAACAGGATGTTCTGCCAACTTAGGTGAATTACTTCTTTGGTTTGGAAATGATTCAACTTTTCAGAATCACAGAACAGATCAGAACTGGTCAGACGAGTGACTAAGGGTCATTTCAGCAGTCGCTGGTATATTCTATGGGATATTATAGTTACATGAGAGGAATCTGCAGAACTGATCATATGCTAAATAGTTACAAGTCATATTTATAGATGAGATAGCGAAGATGATTGTCTATAACATGATGGGTCTCATGTTTCAAGCTGTAGTGGATGGGGAGCTATGGAGCCTGAAAGTTATAATGTCTGAACAATGTTACCCTTTTGTTTGTCAGTGCATATGTGTGTATATGTATATACAGTATATGTATAGGTATACATATCTCCCAACCGTCCTGATTTCCGCGGGACATTCACGATTCCGGTGACATGTCCCGCGGTCCCGGTTGGAGAGAGGCATGTCCCGATTTCAACTCAGATCTGCATCCAGAGGATGCAGATCTGAGTTGAACACATACGCGGCTGAAGCAAGGAGCTGACACAGGTCAGCTCCTTGCTTCACCGCTGAATGCCGCCAACTGGCTTGTAGACGCAATGTGATGACGTCATATCGCATCTACAACTGTGCGCCAGTGAGAAAGAGAGGCGCGCAGGGAGTGGCGAGGGAGCGAAGGAGAAGGTAAGTGTAATGTGGAGGTGGAACGTGAAACTGGGGGCAGATGAAGGAGAGGGCGGCATGACACTGGGGGCAGAGATGTGGGGACATGAATCTGGGGCAGAGATGGAGGAGACATGAATCTGGGGGTAGAGATGGGGGCATGACACTGGGGGCAGAGATGGGACATGAATCTGGGGGCAGAGATGGAGGGGACATGAATCTGGGGGCAGAGATGGAGGGGACATGAATCTGGGGGCAGAGATGGAGAGGACATGAATCTGGGGGCAGAGATGGGGGCATAACACTGGGGGCAGAGATGGGACATGAATCTGGGGGCAGAGATGGAGGGGACATGAATCTGGAGGCAGAGATGGAGGGGACATGGATCTGGGGGCAGAGATGGAGGGACATGAATCTGGGGGCAGAGATGGAGGGGGGACATGAATCTGGGGGCAGAGATGGAGGGGACATGAATCTGGGGGCAGAGATGGAGGGGACATGAATCTGGGGGCAGAGATGGGGGCATAACACTGGGGGCAGACATGGAGGGGGGACATGAAACTGGGGGCAGATGAAGGGTGTATATGAAACTGAGGGAGAGATAGAGGGGGGACATATAATTTACGGGTGACTGTAGGAGGATTATACTGTGTGTGGGCACATGGAAAATTAAGGAGAATGGGTGGAGTCAACACAAAAGTGGGCGGGGCTAAATGTGTCCCTCTTTCAGTTCTTCAAAAGTTGGGAGGTATGGGTATATATATGTATGTATGTATGTATGTATGCTTGTATACAGAGTATGTGTATAGGTATATGTATGTATGTATGTATGTATGTATGCGTGTATATATAGTATATGTATAGGTATATGTATGTATGTATGCGTGTATATACAGTATATGTATGTGTATAGGTATATGTATGTATGTATGTGTGTATATACAGTATATGTATAGGTATAAGTATGTATGTATGTGTGTATATATAGTATATGTATAGGTATAAGTATGTATGTATGCTCTGTAGCGACACTACAGATATAATAAGATGGACAGAATTATCTGAGCTGTAAACCCTTTACTGCTTCTTATACACCAATAATCCCATAAATCGCTGCAGGCTACACATTACTGTTTATCGGCTGATCAGGTTGTCAATTACTCAAGGCCTAGAAAAGGAAGCTGAAGACTCTGTGACTGTCTGTGGTAGAGCGTCTCTGGTGGTCTTAGTCTAAAATTCCCCTATAGGCAACATCCTCCTTCTACCTAACCACAGTTGTTGATTCCAGAAGCTGAGTGTATCAGGATATTTGCTGCCACTTGTTTCTTGGCAGTTTGACTGAATTGCAGATTACACAGAGTTCACCTGCCCATGAAAAAAACATAGGCTATTGAGTAACTTGGTGTTACCTGTGCCAGATACAGCCCTATTATGGAATCTAACGCTGGGTTCACACCTGCGTTCATGTCTCCGTTCTATGGTTTCCGTCTTCTGCATGGCAGAAGACGGAAACCATAGACCGCGTCCGGCTGTGAGCGGCGGTGAGCGTTTTAGGCTCTCCGCCACGAAACCGGATTTTTTTATCCGGACACAGAGTACTGCATGTCCGACTCTGTGTCCGGATAATAAAACCCGGTTTCGCGGCGGAGAGCGCAAAACGCTCACTGCCACTCACGGCCGGACAGCTTTCTCACCCATTCAAATGAATGAGTGAGAAAGTCTCCTGCAGGCTTCCGTCTCCTGCATCTGTTTTATGCAGGAAACGGAAACCTGCAATAAGGACAGTGAACGCAGATGTGAACGAGCCAGCTGATTCTGGTGACAGTAACCTATCTATCTGCAGGGCTGGGGTGATATGCTGGTTCTGGTGACAGTAACCTATCTATCTGCAGGGCTGGGGTGATATGCTGGTTCTGGTGACAGTAACCTATCTATCTGCAGGGCTGGGGTGATATGCTGGTTCTGGTGACAGTAACCTATCTATCTGCAGGGCTGGGGTGATATGCTGGTTCTGGTGACAGTAACCTATCTGCAGGGCTGGGGTGATATGCTGGGTCTGGTGACAGTAACCTATCTATCTGCAAGGCTGGGGTGATATGCTGGGTCTGGTGACACTAACCTATCTATCTGCAGGGCTGGGGTGATATGCTGGGTCTGGTGACAGTAACCTATCTATCTGCAGGACTGGGGTGATATGCTGGTTCTGGTGACACAAACCTATCTATCTGCAGGGCTGAGATGATATTCTGGCTCTGGTGACAGTAACCTATCTATCTGCAGGGCTGGGGTGATATGCTGGTTCTGGTGACAGTAACCTATCTATGTGCAGGGCTGGGGTGATATGCTGGGTCTGGTGACAGTAACCTATCTGCAGGGCTGGGGTGATATGCTGGGTCTGGTGACACTAACCTATCTATCTGCAGGGCTGGGGTGATATGCTGGTACTGGTGACAGTAACCTATCTATCTGCAGGGTGTGGGGTGATATGCTGGGTCTGGTGACAGTAACCTATCTATCTGCAGGGCTGGGGTGATATGTTGGGTCTGGTGACAGTAACCTATCTATCTGCTGGACTGGGGTGATATGCTGGTTCTGGTGACAGTAACCTATCTATCTGCAGGGCTGGGGTGATATGCTGATTCTGGTGACAGTAACCTATCTATCTGCAGGACTGGGGTGATATGCTGGTTCTGGTGACAGTAACCTATCTATCTGCAGGGCTGGGGTGATATGTTGGGTCTGGTGACAGTAACCTATCTATCTGCAGGACTGGGGTGATATGCTGGTTCTGGTGACAGTAACCTATCTATCTGCAGGGCTGGGGTGATATGCTGGTTCTGGTGACAGTAACCTATCTATCTGCAGGGCTGGGGTGATATGCTGGTTCTGGTGACAGTAACCTATCTATGTGCAGGGCTGGGGTGATATGCTGGTTCTGGTGACAGTAACCTATCTATCTGCAGGGCTGGAGTGATATGCTGGTTCTGGTGACAGTAACCTATCTATCTGCAGGGCTGGGGTGATATGCTGGTTCTGGTGACAGTAACCTATCTATCTGCAGGACTGGGGTGATATGCTGGTTCTGGTGACAGTAACCTATCTGCAGGACTGGGGTGATATGCTGGGTCTGGTGACAGTAACCTATCTATCTGCAAGGCTGGGGTGATATGCTGGGTCTGGTGACACTAACCTATCTATCTGCAGGGCTGGGGTGATATGCTGGGTCTGGTGACAATAACCTATCTATCTGCAGGGCTGAGATGATATTCTGGCTCTGGTGACAGTAACCTATCTATCTGCAGGGCTGGGGTGATATGCTGGTTCTGGTGACAGTAACCTATCTATGTGCAGGGCTGGGGTGATATGCTGGGTCTGGTGACAGTAACCTATCTGCAGGGCTGGGGTGATATGCTGGGTCTGGTGACACTAACCTATCAATCTGCAGGGCTGGGGTGTTATGCTGGTACTGGTGACAGTAACCTATCTATCTGCAGGGTGTGGGGTGATATGCTGGGTCTGGTGACACTAACCTATCTATCTGCAGGGCTGGGGTGATATGCTGGTTGTGGTGACAGTAACCTATCTATCTGCAGGGCTGGGGTGATATGCTGGTTCTGGTGACAGTAACCTATCTATCTGCAGGGCTGGGGTGATATACTGGTTTTGGTGACAGTAACCTATCTATCTGCAGGGCTGGGGTGATATGCTGGTTCTGGTGACAGTAACCTATCTATCTGCAGGGCTGGGGTGATATGCTGGTTCTGGTGACAGTAACCTATCTATCTGCAGGGCTGGGGTGATATGCTGGTTCTGGTGACAGTAACCTATCTATCTGCAGGGCTGGGGTGATATGCTGGTACTGGTGACAGTAACCTATCTATCTGCAGGACTGGGGTGATATGCTGGTTCTGGTGACAGTAACCTATCTGCAGGGCTGGGGTGATATGCTGGGTCTGGTGACAGTAACCTATCTATCTGCAAGGCTGGGGTGATATGCTGGGTCTGGTGACACTAACCTATCTATCTGCAGGGCTGGGGTGATATGCTGGGTCTGGTGACACTAACCTATCTATCTGCAGGGCTGAGATGATATTCTGGCTCTGGTGACAGTAACCTATCTATGTGCAGGGCTGGGGTGGTATGCTGGTTCTGGTGACAGTAACCTATCTATCTGCAGGGCTGGGGTGATATGCTGGTTCTGGTGACAGTAACCTATCTATCTGCAGGGCTGGGGTGATATGCTGGTTCTGGTGACAGTAACCTATCTATCTGCAGGACTGGGGTGATATGCTGGTTCTGGTGACACTAACCTAGCTATCTGCAGGACTGGGGTGATATACTGGGTCTGGTGACACTAACCTATCTATCTGCAGGGCTGAGATGATATTCTGGCTCTGGTGACAGTAACCTATCTATCTGCAGGGCTGGGGTGATATGCTGGTTCTGGTGACAGTAACCTATCTATCTGCAGGGCTGGGGTGATATGCTGGTTCTGGTGACAGTAACCTATCTATCTGCAGGGCTGGGGTGATATGCTGGTTCTGGTGACAGTAACCTATCTATCTGCAGGGCTGGGATGATGTGCTGGGTTTTGGTGACACTAACCTATCTATCTGCAGAGCTGGGGTGATATGCTGGTTCTGGTGACAGTAACCTATCTATCTGCAGGACTGGGGTGATATGCTGGTTCTGGTGACAGTAACCTGTCTATCTGCAGGGCTGGGGTGATATGCTGGTTCTGGTGACAGTAACCTATCTATCTGTAGGGCTGGGGTGATATGATGGTTCTGGTGACAGTAACCTATCTATCTGCAGGACTGGGGTGATATGCTGGTTCTGGTGACAGTAACCTATCTATGTGCAGGGCTGGGGTGATATGCTGGTTCTGGTGACAGTAACCTATCTATCTGCAGGGCTGGCATGATGTGCTGGGTTTTGGTGACACTAACCTATCTATCTGCAGGGCTGGGGTGATATGCTGGGTCTGGTGACAGTAACCTATCTATCTGCAGGGCTGGGGTGATATGCTGGGTCTGGTGACAGTAACCTATCTATCTGCAGAGCTGGGGTGATATGCTGGTTCTGGTGACAGTAACCTATCTATCTGCAGGGCTGGGGTGATATGCTGGGTCTGGTGACAGTAACCTATCTATCTGCAGGACTGGGGTGATATGCTGGGACTGGTGACAGTAACCTATCTATCTGCAGGGCTGGGGTGATATGCTGGGTCTGGTGACAGTAACCTATCTATCTGCAGGGCTGGGGTGATATGCTGGGTCTGGTGACAGTAACCTATCTATCTGCAGGACTGGAGTGATATGCTGGGACTGGTGACAGTAACCTATCTATCTGCAGGGCTGGGGTGATATGCTGGGTCTGGTGACAGTAACCTATCTATCTGCAGGGCTGGGGTGATATGCTGGGTCTGGTGACAGTAACCTATCTATCTGCAGGACTGGGGTGATATGCTGGGACTGGTGACAGTAACCTATCTATCTGCAGGGCTGGGGTGATATGCTGGTTCTGGTGACAGTAACCTATCTATCTGCAGGGCTGGGGTGATATACTTGATCTGGTGACAGTAACCTATCTATCTGCAGGGCTGGGGTGATATGCTGGGTCTGGTGACAGTAACCTATCTATCTGCAGGGCTGGGGTGATGTACTGGTTCTGGTGACAGTAACCTATCTATCTGCAGGGCTGGGGTGATATACTGGTTCTGGTGACACTAACCTATCTATCTGCAGGGCTGGGGTGATATACTGGTTCTGGTGACACTAACCTATCTATCTGCAGGGCTGGGGTGATATACTGGTTCTGGTGACAGTAACCTATCTATCTGCAGGACTGGGGTGATATGCTGGTTCTGGTGACAGTAACCTATCTATCTGCAGGGCTGGGGTGATATGCTGGTTCTGGTGACAGTAACCTATCTATGTGCAGGGCTGGGGTGATATGCTGGGTCTGGTGACAGTAACCTATCTGCAGGGCTGGGGTGATATGCTGGGTCTGGTGACACTAACCTATCTATCTGCAGGGCTGGGGTGATATGCTGGTACTGGTGACAGTAACCTATCTATCTGCAGGGTGTGGGGTGATATGCTGGGTCTGGTGACAGTAACCTATCTATCTGCAGGGCTGGGGTGATATGTTGGGTCTGGTGACAGTAACCTATCTATCTGCTGGACTGGGGTGATATGCTGGTTCTGGTGACAGTAACCTATCTATCTGCAGGGCTGGGGTGATATGCTGATTCTGGTGACAGTAACCTATCTATCTGCAGGACTGGGGTGATATGCTGGTTCTGGTGACAGTAACCTATCTATCTGCAGGGCTGGGGTGATATGTTGGGTCTGGTGACAGTAACCTATCTATCTGCAGGACTGGGGTGATATGCTGGTTCTGGTGACAGTAACCTATCTATCTGCAGGGCTGGGGTGATATGCTGGTTCTGGTGACAGTAACCTATCTATCTGCAGGGCTGGGGTGATATGCTGGTTCTGGTGACAGTAACCTATCTATGTGCAGGGCTGGGGTGATATGCTGGTTCTGGTGACAGTAACCTATCTATCTGCAGGGCTGGAGTGATATGCTGGTTCTGGTGACAGTAACCTATCTATCTGCAGGACTGGGGTGATATGCTGGTTCTGGTGACAGTAACCTATCTGCAGGGCTGGGGTGATATGCTGGGTCTGGTGACAGTAACCTATCTATCTGCAAGGCTGGGGTGATATGCTGGGTCTGGTGACACTAACCTATCTATCTGCAGGGCTGGGGTGATATGCTGGGTCTGGTGACACTAACCTATCTATCTGCAGGGCTGGGGTGATATGCTGGTTCTGGTGACAGTAACCTATCTATGTGCAGGGCTGGGGTGATATGCTGGGTCTGGTGACAGTAACCTATCTGCAGGGCTGGGGTGATATGCTGGGTCTGGTGACACTAACCTATCTATCTGCAGGGCTGGGGTGTTATGCTGGTACTGGTGACAGTAACCTATCTATCTGCAGGGTGTGGGGTGATATGCTGGGTCTGGTGACACTAACCTATCTATCTGCAGGGCTGGGGTGATATGCTGGTTGTGGTGACAGTAACCTATCTATCTGCAGGGCTGGGGTGATATGCTGGTTCTGGTGACAGTAACCTATCTATCTGCAGGGCTGGGGTGATATACTGGTTTTGGTGACAGTAACCTATCTATCTGCAGGGCTGGGGTGATATGCTGGTTCTGGTGACAGTAACCTATCTATCTGCAGGGCTGGGGTGATATGCTGGTTCTGGTGACAGTAACCTATCTATCTGCAGGGCTGGGGTGATATGCTGGTTCTGGTGACAGTAACCTATCTATCTGCAGGGCTGGGGTGATATGCTGGTACTGGTGACAGTAACCTATCTATCTGCAGGACTGGGGTGATATGCTGGTTCTGGTGACAGTAACCTATCTGCAGGGCTGGGGTGATATGCTGGTTCTGGTGACAGTAACCTATCTATCTGCAGGACTGGGGTGATATGCTGGTTCTGGTGACACTAACCTAGCTATCTGCAGGACTGGGGTGATATACTGGGTCTGGTGACACTAACCTATCTATCTGCAGGGCTGAGATGATATTCTGGCTCTGGTGACAGTAACCTATCTATGTGCAGGGCTGGGGTGATATGCTGGTTCTGGTGACAGTAACCTATCTATCTGCAGGGCTGGGGTGATATGCTGGTTCTGGTGACAGTAACCTATCTATCTGCAGGGCTGGGGTGATATGCTGGTTCTGGTGACAGTAACCTATCTATCTGCAGGACTGGGGTGATAGGCTGGTTCTGGTGACAGTAACCTATCTGCAGGGCTGGGGTGATATGCTGGGTCTGGTGACAGTAACCTATCTATCTGCAAGGCTGGGGTGATATGCTGGGTCTGGTGACACTAACCTATCTATCTGCAGGGCTGGGGTGATATGCTGGGTCTGGTGACAGTAACCTATCTATCTGCAGGACTGGGGTGATATGCTGGTTCTGGTGACACTAACCTATCTATCTGCAGGGCTGAGATGATATTCTGGCTCTGGTGACAGTAACCTATCTATCTGCAGGGCTGGGGTGATATGCTGGTTCTGGTGACAGTAACCTATCTATGTGCAGGGCTGGGGTGATATGCTGGGTCTGGTGACAGTAACCTATCTGCAGGGCTGGGGTGATATGCTGGGTCTGGTGACACTAACCTATCTATCTGCAGGGCTGGGGTGATATGCTGGTACTGGTGACAGTAACCTATCTATCTGCAGGGTGTGGGGTGATATGCTGGGTCTGGTGACAGTAACCTATCTATCTGCAGGGCTGGGGTGATATGTTGGGTCTGGTGACAGTAACCTATCTATCTGCTGGACTGGGGTGATATGCTGGTTCTGGTGACAGTAACCTATCTATCTGCAGGGCTGGGGTGATATGCTGATTCTGGTGACAGTAACCTATCTATCTGCAGGACTGGGGTGATATGCTGGTTCTGGTGACAGTAACCTATCTATCTGCAGGGCTGGGGTGATATGTTGGGTCTGGTGACAGTAACCTATCTATCTGCAGGACTGGGGTGATATGCTGGTTCTGGTGACAGTAACCTATCTATCTGCAGGGCTGGGGTGATATGCTGGTTCTGGTGACAGTAACCTATCTATCTGCAGGGCTGGGGTGATATGCTGGTTCTGGTGACAGTAACCTATCTATGTGCAGGGCTGGGGTGATATGCTGGTTCTGGTGACAGTAACCTATCTATCTGCAGGGCTGGAGTGATATGCTGGTTCTGGTGACAGTAACCTATCTATCTGCAGGGCTGGGGTGATATGCTGGTTCTGGTGACAGTAACCTATCTATCTGCAGGACTGGGGTGATATGCTGGTTCTGGTGACAGTAACCTATCTGCAGGGCTGGGGTGATATGCTGGGTCTGGTGACAGTAACCTATCTATCTGCAAGGCTGGGGTGATATGCTGGGTCTGGTGACACTAACCTATCTATCTGCAGGGCTGGGGTGATATGCTGGGTCTGGTGACAATAACCTATCTATCTGCAGGGCTGGGGTGATATGCTGGTTCTGGTGACAGTAACCTATCTATCTGCAAGGCTGGGGTGATATGCTGGTTCTGGTGACAGTAACCTATCTATCTGCAGGGCTGAGATGATATTCTGGCTCTGGTGACAGTAACCTATCTATCTGCAGGGCTGGGGTGATATGCTGGTTCTGGTGACAGTAACCTATCTATGTGCAGGGCTGGGGTGATATGCTGGGTCTGGTGACAGTAACCTATCTGCAGGGCTGGGGTGATATGCTGGGTCTGGTGACACTAACCTATCAATCTGCAGGGCTGGGGTGTTATGCTGGTACTGGTGACAGTAACCTATCTATCTGCAGGGTGTGGGGTGATATGCTGGGTCTGGTGACACTAACCTATCTATCTGCAGGGCTGGGGTGATATGCTGGTTGTGGTGACAGTAACCTATCTATCTGCAGGGCTGGGGTGATATGCTGGTTCTGGTGACAGTAACCTATCTATCTGCAGGGCTGGGGTGATATACTGGTTTTGGTGACAGTAACCTATCTATCTGCAGGGCTGGGGTGATATGCTGGTTCTGGTGACAGTAACCTATCTATCTGCAGGGCTGGGGTGATATGCTGGTTCTGGTGACAGTAACCTATCTATCTGCAGGGCTGGGGTGATATGCTGGTTCTGGTGACAGTAACCTATCTATCTGCAGGGCTGGGGTGATATGCTGGTACTGGTGACAGTAACCTATCTATCTGCAGGACTGGGGTGATATGCTGGTTCTGGTGACAGTAACCTATCTGCAGGGCTGGGGTGATATGCTGGGTCTGGTGACAGTAACCTATCTATCTGCAAGGCTGGGGTGATATGCTGGGTCTGGTGACACTAACCTATCTATCTGCAGGGCTGGGGTGATATGCTGGGTCTGGTGACACTAACCTATCTATCTGCAGGGCTGGGGTGATATGCTGGGTCTGGTGACACTAACCTATCTATCTGCAGGGCTGGGGTGATATGCTGGTTCTGGTGACAGTAACCTATCTATCTGCAGGGCTGGGGTGATATGCTGGTTCTGGTGACAGTAACCTATCTATCTGCAGGGCTGGGGTGATATGTTGGTTCTGGTGACAGTAACCTATCTATGTGCAGGGCTGGGGTGGTATGCTGGTTCTGGTGACAGTAACCTATCTATCTGCAGGGCTGGGGTGATATGCTGGTTCTGGTGACAGTAACCTATCTATCTGCAGGGCTGGGGTGATATGCTGGTTCTGGTGACAGTAACCTATCTATCTGCAGGACTGGGGTGATATGCTGGTTCTGGTGACACTAACCTAGCTATCTGCAGGACTGGGGTGATATACTGGGTCTGGTGACACTAACCTATCTATCTGCAGGGCTGAGATGATATTCTGGCTCTGGTGACAGTAACCTATCTATGTGCAGGGCTGGGGTGATATGCTGGTTCTGGTGACAGTAACCTATCTATCTGCAGGGCTGGGGTGATATGCTGGTTCTGGTGACAGTAACCTATCTATCTGCAGGGCTGGGGTGATATGCTGGTTCTGGTGACAGTAACCTATCTATCTGCAGGGCTGGGGTGATATGCTGGTTCTGGTGACAGTAACCTATCTATCTGCAGGGCTGGGATGATGTGCTGGGTTTTGGTGACACTAACCTATCTATCTGCAGAGCTGGGGTGATATGCTGGTTCTGGTGACAGTAACCTATCTATCTGCAGGACTGGGGTGATATGCTGGTTCTGGTGACAGTAACCTGTCTATCTGCAGGGCTGGGGTGATATGCTGGTTCTGGTGACAGTAACCTATCTATCTGTAGGGCTGGGGTGATATGATGGTTCTGGTGACAGTAACCTATCTATCTGCAGGACTGGGGTGATATGCTGGTTCTGGTGACAGTAACCTATCTGCAGGGCTGGGGTGATATGCTGGTTCTGGTGACAGTAACCTATCTATCTGCAGGGCTGGCATGATGTGCTGGGTTTTGGTGACAGTAACCTCTCTATCTGCAGGGCTGGGGTGATATGCTGGGTCTGGTGACAGTAACCTATCTATCTGCAGGGCTGGGGTGATATGCTGGGTCTGGTGACAGTAACCTATCTATCTGCAGGACTGGAGTGATATGCTGGGACTGGTGACAGTAACCTATCTATCTGCAGGGCTGGGGTGATATGCTGGGTCTGGTGACAGTAACCTATCTATCTGCAGGGCTGGGGTGATATGCTGGGTCTGGTGACAGTAACCTATCTATCTGCAGGACTGGGGTGATATGCTGGGACTGGTGACAGTAACCTATCTATCTGCAGGGCTGGGGTGATATGCTGGTTCTGGTGACAGTAACCTATCTATCTGCAGGGCTGGGGTGATATACTTGATCTGGTGACAGTAACCTATCTATCTGCAGGGCTGGGGTGATATGCTGGGTCTGGTGACAGTAACCTATCTATCTGCAGGGCTGGGGTGATGTACTGGTTCTGGTGACAGTAACCTATCTATCTGCAGGGCTGGGGTGATATACTGGTTCTGGTGACACTAACCTATCTATCTGCAGGGCTGGGGTGATATACTGGTTCTGGTGACACTAACCTATCTATCTGCAGGGCTGGGGTGATATACTGGTTCTGGTGACAGTAACCTATCTATCTGCTGGACTGAGGTGATATGCTGGTTCTGGTGACAGTAACCTATCTATCTGCAGGACTGGGGTGATATGCTGGTTCTGGTGACAGTAACCTATCTATCTGCAGGGCTGGGGTGATATGCTGGTTCTGGTGACAGTAACCTATCTATGTGCAGGGCTGGGGTGATATGCTGGGTCTGGTGACAGTAACCTATCTGCAGGGCTGGGGTGATATGCTGGGTCTGGTGACACTAACCTATCTATCTGCAGGGCTGGGGTGATATGCTGGTACTGGTGACAGTAACCTATCTATCTGCAGGGTGTGGGGTGATATGCTGGGTCTGGTGACAGTAACCTATCTATCTGCAGGGCTGGGGTGATATGTTGGGTCTGGTGACAGTAACCTATCTATCTGCTGGACTGTGGTGATATGTTGGGTCTGGTGACAGTAACCTATCTATCTGCAGGACTGGGGTGATATGCTGGTTCTGGTGACAGTAACCTATCTATCTGCAGGGCTGGAGTGATATGCTGGTTCTGGTGACAGTAACCTATCTATCTGCAGGACTGGGGTGATATGCTGGTTCTGGTGACAGTAACCTATCTGCAGGGCTGGGGTGATATGCTGGGTCTGGTGACAGTAACCTATCTATCTGCAAGGCTGGGGTGATATGCTGGGTCTGGTGACACTAACCTATCTATCTGCAGGGCTGGGGTGATATGCTGGGTCTGGTGACACTAACCTATCTATCTGCAGGGCTGGGGTGATATGCTGGTTCTGGTGACAGTAACCTATCTATGTGCAGGGCTGGGGTGATATGCTGGGTCTGGTGACAGTAACCTATCTGCAGGGCTGGGGTGATATGCTGGGTCTGGTGACACTAACCTATCTATCTGCAGGGCTGGGGTGTTATGCTGGTACTGGTGACACTAACCTATCTATCTGCAGGGCTGGGGTGATATGCTGGTTGTGGTGACAGTAACCTATCTATCTGCAGGGCTGGGGTGATATGCTGGTTCTGGTGACAGTAACCTATCTATCTGCAGGGCTGGGGTGATATACTGGTTTTGGTGACAGTAACCTATCTATCTGCAGGGCTGGGGTGATATGCTGGTTCTGGTGACAGTAACCTATCTATCTGCAGGGCTGGGGTGATATGCTGGTTCTGGTGACAGTAACCTATCTATCTGCAGGGCTGGGGTGATATGCTGGTTCTGGTGACAGTAACCTATCTATCTGCAGGGCTGGGGTGATATGCTGGTACTGGTGACAGTAACCTATCTATCTGCAGGACTGGGGTGATATGCTGGTTCTGGTGACAGTAACCTATCTGCAGGGCTGGGGTGATATGCTGGTTCTGGTGACAGTAACCTATCTATCTGCAGGACTGGGGTGATATGCTGGTTCTGGTGACACTAACCTAGCTATCTGCAGGACTGGGGTGATATACTGGGTCTGGTGACACTAACCTATCTATCTGCAGGGCTGAGATGATATTCTGGCTCTGGTGACAGTAACCTATCTATGTGCAGGGCTGGGGTGATATGCTGGTTCTGGTGACAGTAACCTATCTATCTGCAGGGCTGGGGTGATATGCTGGTTCTGGTGACAGTAACCTATCTATCTGCAGGGCTGGGGTGATATGCTGGTTCTGGTGACAGTAACCTATCTATCTGCAGGACTGGGGTGATAGGCTGGTTCTGGTGACAGTAACCTATCTGCAGGGCTGGGGTGATATGCTGGGTCTGGTGACAGTAACCTATCTATCTGCAAGGCTGGGGTGATATGCTGGGTCTGGTGACACTAACCTATCTATCTGCAGGGCTGGGGTGATATGCTGGGTCTGGTGACAGTAACCTATCTATCTGCAGGACTGGGGTGATATGCTGGTTCTGGTGACACTAACCTATCTATCTGCAGGGCTGAGATGATATTCTGGCTCTGGTGACAGTAACCTATCTATGTGCAGGGCTGGGGTGATATGCTGGGTCTGGTGACAGTAACCTATCTGCAGGGCTGGGGTGATATGCTGGGTCTGGTGACACTAACCTATCTATCTGCAGGGCTGGGGTGATATGCTGGTACTGGTGACAGTAACCTATCTATCTGCAGGGTGTGGGGTGATATGCTGGGTCTGGTGACAGTAACCTATCTATCTGCAGGGCTGGGGTGATATGTTGGGTCTGGTGACAGTAACCTATCTATCTGCTGGACTGGGGTGATATGCTGGTTCTGGTGACAGTAACCTATCTATCTGCAGGGCTGGGGTGATATGCTGATTCTGGTGACAGTAACCTATCTATCTGCAGGACTGGGGTGATATGCTGGTTCTGGTGACAGTAACCTATCTATCTGCAGGGCTGGGGTGATATGTTGGGTCTGGTGACAGTAACCTATCTATCTGCAGGACTGGGGTGATATGCTGGTTCTGGTGACAGTAACCTATCTATCTGCAGGGCTGGGGTGATATGCTGGTTCTGGTGACAGTAACCTATCTATCTGCAGGGCTGGGGTGATATGCTGGTTCTGGTGACAGTAACCTATCTATGTGCAGGGCTGGGGTGATATGCTGGTTCTGGTGACAGTAACCTATCTATCTGCAGGGCTGGAGTGATATGCTGGTTCTGGTGACAGTAACCTATCTATCTGCAGGGCTGGGGTGATATGCTGGTTCTGGTGACAGTAACATATCTATCTGCAGGACTGGGGTGATATGCTGGTTCTGGTGACAGTAACCTATCTGCAGGGCTGGGGTGATATGCTGGGTCTGGTGACAGTAACCTATCTATCTGCAAGGCTGGGGTGATATGCTGGGTCTGGTGACACTAACCTATCTATCTGCAGGGCTGGGGTGATATGCTGGGTCTGGTGACAATAACCTATCTATCTGCAGGGCTGAGATGATATTCTGGCTCTGGTGACAGTAACCTATCTATCTGCAGGGCTGGGGTGATATGCTGGTTCTGGTGACAGTAACCTATCTATGTGCAGGGCTGGGGTGATATGCTGGGTCTGGTGACAGTAACCTATCTGCAGGGCTGGGGTGATATGCTGGGTCTGGTGACACTAACCTATCAATCTGCAGGGCTGGGGTGTTATGCTGGTACTGGTGACAGTAACCTATCTATCTGCAGGGTGTGGGGTGATATGCTGGGTCTGGTGACACTAACCTATCTATCTGCAGGGCTGGGGTGATATGCTGGTTGTGGTGACAGTAACCTATCTATCTGCAGGGCTGGGGTGATATGCTGGTTCTGGTGACAGTAACCTATCTATCTGCAGGGCTGGGGTGATATACTGGTTTTGGTGACAGTAACCTATCTATCTGCAGGGCTGGGGTGATATGCTGGTTCTGGTGACAGTAACCTATCTATCTGCAGGGCTGGGGTGATATGCTGGTTCTGGTGACAGTAACCTATCTATCTGCAGGGCTGGGGTGATATGCTGGTTCTGGTGACAGTAACCTATCTATCTGCAGGGCTGGGGTGATATGCTGGTACTGGTGACAGTAACCTATCTATCTGCAGGACTGGGGTGATATGCTGGTTCTGGTGACAGTAACCTATCTATCTGCAGGGCTGGGGTGATATGCTGGTTCTGGTGACAGTAACCTATCTATGTGCAGGGCTGGGGTGATATGCTGGGTCTGGTGACAGTAACCTATCTGCAGGGCTGGGGTGATATGCTGGGTCTGGTGACACTAACCTATCTATCTGCAGGGCTGGGGTGATATGCTGGTACTGGTGACAGTAACCTATCTATCTGCAGGGTGTGGGGTGATATGCTGGGTCTGGTGACAGTAACCTATCTATCTGCAGGGCTGGGGTGATATGTTGGGTCTGGTGACAGTAACCTATCTATCTGCTGGACTGGGGTGATATGCTGGTTCTGGTGACAGTAACCTATCTATCTGCAGGGCTGGGGTGATATGCTGATTCTGGTGACAGTAACCTATCTATCTGCAGGACTGGGGTGATATGCTGGTTCTGGTGACAGTAACCTATCTATCTGCAGGGCTGGGGTGATATGTTGGGTCTGGTGACAGTAACCTATCTATCTGCAGGACTGGGGTGATATGCTGGTTCTGGTGACAGTAACCTATCTATCTGCAGGGCTGGGGTGATATGCTGGTTCTGGTGACAGTAACCTATCTATCTGCAGGGCTGGGGTGATATGCTGGTTCTGGTGACAGTAACCTATCTATGTGCAGGGCTGGGGTGATATGCTGGTTCTGGTGACAGTAACCTATCTATCTGCAGGGCTGGAGTGATATGCTGGTTCTGGTGACAGTAACCTATCTATCTGCAGGGCTGGGGTGATATGCTGGTTCTGGTGACAGTAACCTATCTATCTGCAGGACTGGGGTGATATGCTGGTTCTGGTGACAGTAACCTATCTGCAGGGCTGGGGTGATATGCTGGGTCTGGTGACAGTAACCTATCTATCTGCAGGGCTGGGGTGATATGCTGGTTCTGGTGACAGTAACCTATCTATCTGCAGGGCTGGGGTGATATGCTGGTTCTGGTGACAGTAACCTATCTATGTGCAGGGCTGGGGTGATATGCTGGTTCTGGTGACAGTAACCTATCTATCTGCAGGGCTGGAGTGATATGCTGGTTCTGGTGACAGTAACCTATCTATCTGCAGGACTGGGGTGATATGCTGGTTCTGGTGACAGTAACCTATCTGCAGGGCTGGGGTGATATGCTGGGTCTGGTGACAGTAACCTATCTATCTGCAAGGCTGGGGTGATATGCTGGGTCTGGTGACACTAACCTATCTATCTGCAGGGCTGGGGTGATATGCTGGGTCTGGTGACACTAACCTATCTATCTGCAGGGCTGAGATGATATTCTGGCTCTGGTGACAGTAACCTATCTATCTGCAGGGCTGGGGTGATATGCTGGTTCTGGTGACAGTAACCTATCTATGTGCAGGGCTGGGGTGATATGCTGGGTCTGGTGACAGTAACCTATCTGCAGGGCTGGGGTGATATGCTGGTTCTGGTGACAGTAACCTATCTATCTGCAGGGCTGGGGTGATATGCTGGTTGTGGTGACAGTAACCTATCTATCTGCAGGGCTGGGGTGATATGCTGGTTCTGGTGACAGTAACCTATCTATCTGCAGGGCTGGGGTGATATACTGGTTTTGGTGACAGTAACCTATCTATCTGCAGGGCTGGGGTGATATGCTGGTTCTGGTGACAGTAACCTATCTATCTGCAGGGCTGGGGTGATATGCTGGTTCTGGTGACAGTAACCTATCTATCTGCAGGGCTGGGGTGATATGCTGGTTCTGGTGACAGTAACCTATCTATCTGCAGGGCTGGGGTGATATGCTGGTACTGGTGACAGTAACCTATCTATCTGCAGGACTGGGGTGATATGCTGGTTCTGGTGACAGTAACCTATCTGCAGGGCTGGGGTGATATGCTGGTTCTGGTGACAGTAACCTATCTATCTGCAGGACTGGGGTGATATGCTGGTTCTGGTGACACTAACCTAGCTATCTGCAGGACTGGGGTGATATACTGGGTCTGGTGACACTAACCTATCTATCTGCAGGGCTGAGATGATATTCTGGCTCTGGTGACAGTAACCTATCTATGTGCAGGGCTGGGGTGATATGCTGGTTCTGGTGACAGTAACCTATCTATCTGCAGGGCTGGGGTGATATGCTGGTTCTGGTGACAGTAACCTATCTATCTGCAGGGCTGGGGTGATATGCTGGTTCTGGTGACAGTAACCTATCTATCTGCAGGGCTGGGGTGATATGCTGGGTCTGGTGACAGTAACCTATCTATCTGCAGGGCTGGGATGATGTGCTGGGTTTTGGTGACACTAACCTATCTATCTGCAGAGCTGGGGTGATATGCTGGTTCTGGTGACAGTAACCTATCTATCTGCAGGACTGGGGTGATATGCTGGTTCTGGTGACAGTAACCTGTCTATCTGTAGGGCTGGGGTGATATGATGGTTCTGGTGACAGTAACCTATCTATCTGCAGGACTGGGGTGATATGCTGGTTCTGGTGACAGTAACCTATCTGCAGGGCTGGGGTGATATGCTGGTTCTGGTGACAGTAACCTATCTATCTGCAGGGCTGGCATGATGTGCTGGGTTTTGGTGACACTAACCTATCTATCTGCAGGGCTGGGGTGATATGCTGGGTCTGGTGACAGTAACCTATCTATCTGCAGGGCTGGGGTGATATGCTGGGTCTGGTGACAGTAACCTATCTATCTGCAGAGCTGGGGTGATATGCTGGTTCTGGTGACAGTAACCTATCTATCTGCAGGGCTGGGGTGATATGCTGGGTCTGATGACAGTAACCTATCTATCTGCAGGACTGGGGTGATATGCTGGGACTGGTGACAGTAACCTATCTATCTGCAGGGCTGGGGTGATATGCTGGGTCTGGTGACAGTAACCTATCTATCTGCAGGGCTGGGGTGATATGCTGGGTCTGGTGACAGTAACCTATCTATCTGCAGGACTGGGGTGATATGCTGGGACTGGTGACAGTAACCTATCTATCTGCAGGGCTGGGGTGATATGCTGGGTCTGGTGACAGTAACCTATCTATCTGCAGGGCTGGGGTGATATGCTGGGTCTGGTGACAGTAACCTATCTATCTGCAGGACTGGGGTGATATGCTGGGACTGGTGACAGTAACCTATCTATCTGCAGGGCTGGGGTGATATGCTGGTTCTGGTGACAGTAACCTATCTATCTGCAGGGCTGGGGTGATATACTTGATCTGGTGACAGTAACCTATCTATCTGCAGGGCTGGGGTGATATGCTGGGTCTGGTGACAGTAACCTATCTATCTGCAGGGCTGGGGTGATGTACTGGTTCTGGTGACAGTAACCTATCTATCTGCAGGGCTGGGGTGATATACTGGTTCTGGTGACACTAACCTATCTGCAGGGCTGGGGTGATATACTGGTTCTGGTGACACTAACCTATCTATCTGCAGGGCTGGGGTGATATACTGGTTCTGGTGACAGTAACCTATCTATCTGCTGGACTGAGGTGATATGCTGGTTCTGGTGACAGTAACCTATCTATCTGCAGGACTGGGGTGATATGCTGGTTCTGGTGACAGTAACCTATCTATCTGCAGGGCTGGGGTGATATGCTGGTTCTGGTGACAGTAACCTATCTATGTGCAGGGCTGGGGTGATATGCTGGGTCTGGTGACAGTAACCTATCTGCAGGGCTGGGGTGATATGCTGGGTCTGGTGACACTAACCTATCTATCTGCAGGGCTGGGGTGATATGCTGGTACTGGTGACAGTAACCTATCTATCTGCAGGGTGTGGGGTGATATGCTGGGTCTGGTGACAGTAACCTATCTATCTGCTGGACTGGGGTGATATGCTGGTTCTGGTGACAGTAACCTATCTATCTGCAGGGCTGGGGTGATATGCTGATTCTGGTGACAGTAACCTATCTATCTGCAGGACTGGGGTGATATGCTGGTTCTGGTGACAGTAACCTATCTATCTGCAGGGCTGGGGTGATATGTTGGGTCTGGTGACAGTAACCTATCTATCTGCAGGGCTGGGGTGATATGCTGGTTCTGGTGACAGTAACCTATCTATCTGCAGGGCTGGGGTGATATGCTGGTTCTGGTGACAGTAACCTATCTATCTGCAGGGCTGGGGTGATATGCTGGTTCTGGTGACAGTAACCTATCTATCTGCAGGGCTGGGGTGATATGCTGGTTCTGGTGACAGTAACCTATCTATGTGCAGGGCTGGGGTGATATGCTGGTTCTGGTGACAGTAACCTATCTATCTGCAGGGCTGGAGTGATATGCTGGTTCTGGTGACAGTAACCTATCTATCTGCAGGGCTGGGGTGATATGCTGGTTCTGGTGACAGTAACCTATCTATCTGCAGGGCTGGGGTGATATGCTGGTTCTGGTGACAGTAACCTATCTGCAGGGCTGGGGTGATATGCTGGGTCTGGTGACAGTAACCTATCTATCTGCAAGGCTGGGGTGATATGCTGGGTCTGGTGACACTAACCTATCTATCTGCAGGGCTGGGGTGATATGCTGGTTCTGGTGACAGTAACCTATCTATCTGCAGGGCTGGGGTGATATACTGGTTTTGGTGACAGTAACCTATCTATCTGCAGGGCTGGGGTGATATGCTGGTTCTGGTGACAGTAACCTATCTATGTGCAGGGCTGGGGTGATATGCTGGGTCTGGTGACAGTAACCTATCTGCAGGGCTGGGGTGATATGCTGGGTCTGGTGACACTAACCTATCTATCTGCAGGGCTGGGGTGTTATGCTGGTACTGGTGACAGTAACCTATCTATCTGCAGGGTGTGGGGTGATATGCTGGGTCTGGTGACACTAACCTATCTATCTGCAGGGCTGGGGTGATATGCTGGTTGTGGTGACAGTAACCTATCTATCTGCAGGGCTGGGGTGATATGCTGGTTCTGGTGACAGTAACCTATCTATCTGCAGGGCTGGGGTGATATACTGGTTTTGGTGACAGTAACCTATCTATCTGCAGGGCTGGGGTGATATGCTGGTTCTGGTGACAGTAACCTATCTATCTGCAGGGCTGGGGTGATATGCTGGTTCTGGTGACAGTAACCTATCTATCTGCAGGGCTGGGGTGATATGCTGGTTCTGGTGACAGTAACCTATCTATCTGCAGGGCTGGGGTGATATGCTGGTACTGGTGACAGTAACCTATCTATCTGCAGGACTGGGGTGATATGCTGGTTCTGGTGACAGTAACCTATCTGCAGGGCTGGGGTGATATGCTGGGTCTGGTGACAGTAACCTATCTATCTGCAAGGCTGGGGTGATATGCTGGGTCTGGTGACACTAACCTATCTATCTGCAGGGCTGGGGTGATATGCTGGGTCTGGTGACACTAACCTATCTATCTGCAGGGCTGAGATGATATTCTGGCTCTGGTGACAGTAACCTATCTATGTGCAGGGCTGGGGTGGTATGCTGGTTCTGGTGACAGTAACCTATCTATCTGCAGGGCTGGGGTGATATGCTGGTTCTGGTGACAGTAACCTATCTATCTGCAGGGCTGGGGTGATATGCTGGTTCTGGTGACAGTAACCTATCTATCTGCAGGACTGGGGTGATATGCTGGTTCTGGTGACACTAACCTTGCTATCTGCAGGACTGGGGTGATATACTGGGTCTGGTGACACTAACCTATCTATCTGCAGGGCTGAGATGATATTCTGGCTCTGGTGACAGTAACCTATCTATGTGCAGGGCTGGGGTGATATGCTGGTTCTGGTGACAGTAACCTATCTATCTGCAGGGCTGGGGTGATATGCTGGTTCTGGTGACAGTAACCTATCTATCTGCAGGGCTGGGGTGATATGCTGGTTCTGGTGACAGTAACCTATCTATCTGCAGGGCTGGGGTGATATGCTGGTTCTGGTGACAGTAACCTATCTATCTGCAGGGCTGGGATGATGTGCTGGGTTTTGGTGACACTAACCTATCTATCTGCAGAGCTGGGGTGATATGCTGGTTCTGGTGACAGTAACCTATCTATCTGCAGGACTGGGGTGATATGCTGGTTCTGGTGACAGTAACCTGTCTATCTGCAGGGCTGGGGTGATATGCTGGTTCTGGTGACAGTAACCTATCTATCTGTAGGGCTGGGGTGATATGATGGTTCTGGTGACAGTAACCTATCTATCTGCAGGACTGGGGTGATATGCTGGTTCTGGTGACAGTAACCTATCTGCAGGGCTGGGGTGATATGCTGGTTCTGGTGACAGTAACCTATCTATCTGCAGGGCTGGCATGATGTGCTGGGTTTTGGTGACACTAACCTATCTATCTGCAGGGCTGGGGTGATATGCTGGGTCTGGTGACAGTAACCTATCTATCTGCAGGGCTGGGGTGATATGCTGGGTCTGGTGACAGTAACCTATCTATCTGCAGAGCTGGGGTGATATGCTGGTTCTGGTGACAGTAACCTATCTATCTGCAGGGCTGGGGTGATATGCTGGGTCTGGTGACAGTAACCTATCTATCTGCAGGACTGGGGTGATATGCTGGGACTGGTGACAGTAACCTATCTATCTGCAGGGCTGGGGTGATATGCTGGGTCTGGTGACAGTAACCTATCTATCTGCAGGACTGGGGTGATATGCTGGGACTGGTGACAGTAACCTATCTATCTGCAGGGCTGGGGTGATATGCTGGGTCTGGTGACAGTAACCTATCTATCTGCAGGGCTGGGGTGATATGCTGGGTCTGGTGACAGTAACCTATCTATCTGCAGGACTGGGGTGATATGCTGGGACTGGTGACAGTAACCTATCTATCTGCAGGGCTGGGGTGATATGCTGGTTCTGGTGACAGTAACCTATCTATCTGCAGGGCTGGGGTGATATACTTGATCTGGTGACAGTAACCTATCTATCTGCAGGGCTGGGGTGATATGCTGGGTCTGGTGACAGTAACCTATCTATCTGCAGGGCTGGGGTGATGTACTGGTTCTGGTGACAGTAACCTATCTATCTGCAGGGCTGGGGTGATATACTGGTTCTGGTGACACTAACCTATCTATCTGCAGGGTGTGGGGTGATATACTGGTTCTGGTGACACTAACCTATCTATCTGCAGGGCTGGGGTGATATACTGGTTCTGGTGACAGTAACCTATCTATCTGCTGGACTGAGGTGATATGCTGGTTCTGGTGACAGTAACCTATCTATCTGCAGGGCTGGGGTGATATGCTGGGTCTGGTGACAGTAACCTATCTATGTGCAGGGCTGGGGTGATATGCTGGTTCTGGTGACAGTAACCTATCTATTTGCAGGGCTGGGGTGATATGCTGGTTGTGGTGACAGTAACCTATCTATCTGCAGGACTGGGGTGATATGCTGGGACTGGTGACAGTAACCTATCTATCTGCTGGGCTGGGGTGATATGCTGGTTCTGGTGACAGTAACCTATCTACCTGCAGGGCTGGGGTGATATGCTGGTTCTGGTGACACTAACCTATCTATCTGCAGGGCTGGGGTGATATGCTGGTTCAGGTGACACTAACCTATCTATCTGCAGGGCTGGGGTGATATGCTGGTTCTGGTGACACTAACCTATCTATCTACAGGGCTGGTGTAATATGCTGGTTCAGGTGACACTAACCTATCTATCTGTAGGATGAGGCTGATATCAATGCTTTCTATGGAAAATTCCCCTATAGGCTTCATCCTCCTTGTACCTAACCACAGTTGATGATTGATGAAGTTGATGATTCCAGAAGCTGAGTGTATCAGGTTATTTGCTTCTACTTGTTTCTTGGCAGTCTGACTGGATTGTCATTTGCACAGAGGCTTCACCTGCCCATGAAACATGTAATAGGCTATTGAATAACTTGGTGTTACCGGTGCCAGATACAGCCCTATTATGGAATCTAAGCTATAACCTGACACACCTAGCGCTACATTACATTTGGGACACCATTGTCTAAATGGAGTTCTTTGGAGAAACAACCTTCTTAGTGATATCATGTGTCGTCTTCATTCTTCTGAGCATTAAACTAGGCAGGAATGGGAAGAATAGAGGGAAAATGCCACCAGGACCGACGCCATTGCCCATTCTGGGAAACATTCTGCAACTCAATGGCAAGGCATTGTTCCAGTCATTCAATAAGGTAACTTTACAACTTTCTAGAATAGTCTGACTATGTGAACGGGGTGATTGATATGACATTACCTGGAGCTTTAAGGGTCTCGAGAGACATCTGAATCAATCTGCTGTATATTTTGGGGGACACTCCCTACTTTTGTACCTCTGTCCCTTTTGCTCTTTGATATTGGAAACAGATTTACATTAATGAGCTTAACAATATTGTTTCAGAATCTTGTTCTCTGATCTGTAACTGTATATTAGACCCCAACCTCTACAATACACCACAACTTGGGGAATGTTTGACCCCTAGATTCACATCGTTTGTGCTATTATTTTTATAAAAACCTGCAGGCTTATGTTAAACTTTGACCCAGTAAAATAAGTGTCCCTATAAGTGTCAATCCAAAAAGTTGACAAGGTGCAGACTTGAATGAGCCCAAAGGTCTCTCTACCCGACATATGGAGACCGACAGAGTCCATGAGTTGGACAAATTTAGCAAAATTTATCTCACAAATATTCGCGAGGTTCGTCCAGCAGTTCCATTTTATTATTGTACTCTGGGGTCTCTTCAGACCGCATAAAACAATAAGTGAAAGCTCAGGGGAGGAGAATAAACGTAACAATTGTAGGGGGTTCAGCTCACACGGTTGGGAACGGCAATGACACCATGCAGACAGGTAGTAGGATAAACAAGTCCAGAGTGTTTTATTTGGGATTTTGGCATAAAACCATGTGCCAGCAAAGTAACAAAACAACAAAACCCTAAGCCTTGTCCGGCTCTACCTATACAGCAGGTTACCTCTCTGATCTAGAGTAGGTTGAGTCACCACATTAGCAGGTCACAGTCCACACTATACCTGTTGGTCTCAGGAGTGTTTTCCTCACACCCTCCGTGTGTGTATCAGCCCCATAACTGAGCTTCTTTCCCCAGTAAATAGCCCTAAGGAAGCTTCACCTGTGAATGCCCTGGACTCAGGGCAAAACCCGTGGTGGAGTAAGGGTGTGGACTGGAAGGCTCCCACTACCAACCTGCCCTCCAGTCCAGAAAAGCCAGCCCATAATATGGAACAGGAGCTCTAGAAGACTATGCTCTGCTAGCACATGATTGCTCTGGCTTTCCTTTATCTCACCTGGCTGAGGAAACCAGGCGAGATATACACTCCGTCCACCACCTTACCGTACACTTTACCGCAATATATATATATATATATATATATATATATATATATATATATATATATCAGCAGTGTGTAGTAAATACATGAGAGGACTCTGTGGCTGTATATAACCTGAGGAAACCAGGAGAGATATACACTCCGTCCACCACCTTACCGTACACTTTACCACACAACATCCGCATTCACCTCTTCTGGGCTCCATCATAACATTCTCTTTGGATCGTTTCCCAAATCCCATGCACTGGCAAAGTATGCCTCAGTTATTAGTAGGTGCAGTCTTCCTGCATGGGACATCTGTCCCCACGTTCCTCCACCATGTCTCCCTTAAAGGATGTTTGGGGGCAGTGCAAAAGTGAAAAAAAAAATAGTACAAAAACCTATTAAGTGCAAAAAAGTTGCAACTTTTCAATGTGTGGTATGCCAGAAAACTAGCAAACAAAGCCTGATGAATCCCGCCCATTGTGTCTAATTTCTTCTCCCCCTCCCGTCACCGTGACATTGGTTACATGGTTATGGCATTTACAGCCCGTTATATTTCATCTCCTGTATATTGGTCCTGTTATCTCATGGCAGAATATCATGATCTCTTCTGTTTGCCTCCCCTCTAGTTGAGTGAGAAGTACGGCCCGGTCTATACTATCTACCTGGGCATGGACCCTACTGTAATATTGTGCAGTTGTGATGCCGTGAAGGAGGCTCTCATTGACAACGCCGAGGACTTCGCTGCCAGGGGGTATATGCCAATTCTACACAAGATAAGTTCAGGAGGGCAAGGTAAGGACCAAGACTGGATCTTGAGGAAATTAAATACTAAAGATATAGATAGGCAAAGAAATATAAGCCAACAGTCTATGAGTGGCTTAGGATGAGGCCATGTAGCATAACCCCAATTACTACACAACCCCTCACATATTTGGATGAACCACCATTATTTGAATGTACATATCACTTATATATTTAGGAACAAGCTTCGTTCAGCTGTCTACAGGTCATATAGTGTTTTGTTACGTCTGTACATTTCTTGGTATTGGCCTTTACTATGGTCTTACAATCCACGGTAAATATTACAGATGAGCAAATCTGTTTAGAACAAACTGGATTTGTAACAATTTCTCCAAAAATTTAGTTTCGACCAAACCCAAAACTTTTGGGGTTCACCATTCACTAATCACTGTTACACTCCGGGGTCTCTTCAGAACTAGGGACTAGCGGAGGTGCTAGGGGAGGACTAGTGGAGGTGCCGAAACTAAAAAAAAAAACACATACAGTGGGGCAAAAAAGTATTTAGTCAGTCCCCAATAGTGCAAGTTCCACCACTTAAAAAGATGAGAGGCGTCTGTAATTTACATCATAGGTGACCTCAACTATGAGAGACAAAATGAGAAAACAAATCCAGAAAATCACATTGTCTGATTTTGTAAGAATTTTTTTGCAAATTATGGTGGAAAATAAGTATTTGGTCAGTAACAAAATCTCATCTGAATCCTTTGTTCTCTCTCCTTTGTTGGCAATGACAGAGGTCAGACGCTTTCTGTAAGTCTTCACAAGGTTGGCACACACTGTTGTTGGTATGTTGGCCCATTCCTCCATGCAGATCTCCTCTAGAGCAGTGATGTTTTGGGGCTGTCGCTTGGCAACACAGACTTTCAACTCCCTCCAAAGGTTTTCTATAAGGTTGAGATCTGGAGACTGGCTAGGCCACTCCAGGACCTTGAAATGCTTCTTACAAAGCCGCTCCTTCGTTGCCCTGGCGGTGTGCTTTGGATCATTGTCATGTTGAAAGACCCAGCCACGTTTCATCTTCAATGCCCTTGCTGATGGTAGGAGGTTTGCACTCACAATCTCCCGATACATGGCCCCATTCATTCTTTCATGTACCCGGATCAGTCGTCCTGGCTCCTTTGCAGAGAAACAGCCCCAAAGCATGATGTTTCCACCCCCATGCTTTACAGTAGGTATGGTGTTTGATGGATGCAACTCAGTATTCTTTTTCCTCCAAACACGTAAAGTTGTGTTTCTACCAAACAGTTCCAGTTTGGTTTCATCAGACCATAGGACATTCTCCCAATACTCTTCTGGATCATCCAAATGCTCTCTAGCAAACTTCAGACGGGTCCGGCCATGTACTGGCTTAAGCAGTGGGACACGTCTGGCACTGCAGGATCTGAGTCCCTGGCGGCGTAGTGTGTTACTGATGGTAGGCTTTGTTACATTGGTCCCAGCTCTCTGCAGGTCATTCACTAGGTCCCCCCGCGTGGTTCTGGGATTTTTGCTCACCGTTCTTGTGATCATTTTGACCCCACGGGGTGAGATTTTGCGTGGAGCCCCAGAGCGAGGGAGATTATCAGTGGTCTTGTATGTCTTCCATTTTCTAATTATTGCTCCCACAGTTGATTTCTTCAATCCAAGCTGGTTGCCTATTGCAGATTCAGTCTTCCCAGCCTGGTGCAGGGCTACAATTTTGTTTCTGGTGTCCTTTGACAGCTCTTTGGTTTTCACCATAGTGGAGTTTGGAGTCTGACTGTTTGAGGGTGTGCACAGGTGTCTTTTTATACTGATAACAAGTTTAAACAGGTGCCATTACTACAGGTAATGAGTGGAGGAAAGAGGAGACTCTTAAAGAAGAAGTTACAGGTCTGTGAGAGCCAGAAATCTGGATTGTTTGTAGGTGACCAAATACTTATTTTCCACCATAATTTGCAAAAAAATTCTTACAAAATCAGACAATGTGATTTTCTGGATTTGTTTTCTCATTTTGTCTCTCATAGTTGAGGTCTACCTATGATGTAAATTACAGACGCCTCTCATCTTTTTAAGCGGTGGAACTTGCACTATTGGTGACTGACTAAATACTTTTTTGCCCCACTGTATACTCCTCTTCTCTTACCTCTCGTGGGCTGTCCATGTCCATCGTTTTCCAACTTCTTTTGTATGTGGTACGCCAGTGTCCTAACACTTGCATGACAGCCATGACTTTGGCTCACCCCACATGACTGCTTAGACCCATCACGGGCCTTGGTAGTCTCCTGGGCTCCGTGAAGTTAGTTTGACTGGACCACATTTTTCTTTTTGGAGCAGCATTTAAGGGCAGCCATCTATAACTTGCTTACATGTTTCGGTTTATGGGGTCCTTAGTCCTAATAAGTTTTCTATCCTTTACACTTAAATAAGTTGCTCCAATCTCCAGCCAAAGAGAATGAATGACGTATTGGGGTACACGTTTGGCCTCTGCCGTTCCATCAGGACAGGGTACCAATCCCCAGTTCTCTGGATCAGCGTGGACCCCTACCAATCATGAACTTACCCGTTAACCTATCAGTAGGGGATAGTTCCACAATTTAGTGCAATCCAAAGAATTCAAGTGTTTTTTCCTGCTTATGGGAACCCCAGCTAGCGAGGACAGGGGACCCCGGCTCCCATTCCACTTTTATATATAGCAGATGATAGAAGAGACTGAACACAAATAGATGAATCTGTAAAGTCCCACTCGAGTCTACGGGTATTGTAGAAAAATAAAACAGAGACTCAGCTCCATCCAACCTCTGCCTGGTCCCAGGTAAAGGGGGCGCCACAAAATATTTATAATGAGAAACCTCCATTTATTGCCTCCTTACAGGTTGTAAAAACAAAAAATGAAAAAAGTGCACTAAAATATGACTTTCCATGATACTGATTAAAAGCTCGCTAGCCACTTGATAAAATGGTAGGAAAGTAAATAAAAAAACGGGCTATTTTAGGATAGCAGGTGCGCTCTTTGTGTTCTGAGCGTCCGGCCGGCTGTGATGTCTAGCCGCGAAGCGCCGGTGCCCAATCTCCGCTTGATATAGACTGAAGATCCACCCCCACCAACGTCATTGGTGGGTGTGTCTACCATCGCAAACACGCCCTCCTCTACGGCTGACATGGTCCATTCAGCGGCGCTCATGAGCGGCAAGCCCAGGCCGGGCTCCACCCCCTGCTATCCTACTATTAACCCATGAGTTGGGTAACACTATTTAGGCCATAATATAAGTGCAGCAGCCTCTGATGAACCAGCAATTAACCGGAGAAACGCGTCAGGTGGCTTATTAGTGGCCATGTGTGTTAGTGTGGATGTGTCAGCGCCGCACCTCTCATGAGGCGACCTGAAGCAACCGCTTCAGACGGCGTTTTGCCGGGGGGGGGGGCATTTTTACTAACCTAAGCCAGTCCAAGACAAGCTGTCCTGGACTGGCTTAGTGTCAACATCTCACCAGCCCGGCAGGGGAAGCGAGCGTTTGTTTGGGGCGGCCCTGTGGACGCAGCGCTGCTTTAACTCACCTATGGGGGGAGGGAGTTAATTGAAAAATTTTTGTACTACATGCTGTGTAGTCAGGGGTGAACCTAGCCTTTTTGCCGTAGGGGGGGTGGCGGGTGGGGGTGGGGGTTGGGATTGGGGGGGGCGACTTTCTGTTGTCTGCCTCAGGCGGCAAAAAGGCTAGGTTCACCCCTGGGATGTGTGTGTGTATTTTAGCCAGCGAACCGTTATCCTGACTAATCAAGTGTATCAGTGCTGGGTCCGTGTTCTGCGGGTTCAGTATAGGTGTGTGCTGTATCGGTGGTGTTATAGACATTGAGGTGGGTCATCCCTTATTGTCAGGCTCTGCAGAGGTAGTAACAGCCAGGCAGGGTTCTTATAAGAGACCGCTCGTTAATCTAAGGTCTACACCCGCACATCCTTCCAATGATACAGTTGACTTGAGAGACACAAACTCCTAAAATAGCCCGTTTATTTATTGATTACTTTTCTACCATTTTATCGAGTGGCTAGCCAGCTTTTAATCAGTTATATTTTAGTGCACTTTTTTCATTTTTTTGTTTTTGGATAATTGTGCGTGCATTACCTTATTTATCTTTTCCCAATTGTTAATTTTGGCCTCCTTACAGGTTTTACCAGTTGTCAAGAGCTTTTCTACTTTCTTTCAGGGGTGGTGGGCAGTAATGGTGAGCGCTGGAAACAAATGCGCCGCTTCTCTCTGATGACATTGAGGAACTTTGGGATGGGTAAAAGAAGCATCGAACAGAGAATTCAGGAAGAAGCCCAGTTCCTTATGGAAGAATTCCGAAAGAGTAACTGTGAGAACTACATGAAATACATTATTATAGGAAACGTACAATGGTTGGGAAAGATGGAAAGCTTGGGGTTACAGATTAAAAACCACTGTCCATGTGAATATCTAAATAAACTTCAATTCTACACATATGCTGATACCTTTATATTTTATATAACTAAGTTTTTTAAAGCTTTACAGTATGAACTGGGACAGGATTGGTAGAGTCACTTCATCATGAAAGGGTAGGAAAGCTCCATTGTACTGCTGGAGAACCACATAGGGAAAAACACCAGAATTATGTAACACACACCCGAAAAGCTTTGTATGAAGCTTCTCTATACTGACTGTTCTATGGGGAAGTGGAAAGACGTAATGGTTAGAGATGAGCGAGTAGGTATTCGATCGAGTAGGTATTCAAAATACTTTTACTCGATCAAGTACCACTTGCTATTCGAATGGAAAAGTTTGATGCAGAACCAGCATTGATTGGCCGAATGCTATACAGTCGGCCAATCAACACTGGTTCTTCTCCTACCTTTAGAAGTCTTCTCCGTGCAGTGTCCCCGCGGCGTCTTCCGGCTCTGAATTCACTTTGGCAGACATCGCTTGTAGTGTGGACATGCGCAGTCGGCTCTGCCCAGGCCCGATGCCTAGCAGAGTGAATTCAGAGCCGGAAGACGCCGCGGGGACGCTGCACGGAGAAGACTTCTCGGAGGATCCAGCCCGACCCTCACTCGTGGACTTGGTAAGTATAATTTGATCGAACGTTGCCTACCCCTGAAACGAGCATTTTCCCCCCAATAGGGTTCGATATTTGATTCGAGTAGTCGAATATTGAGGGGTGACTCGAAACGAATATCGAATCTCCAACATTTTACTGTTCGCTCATCTCTAGTAATGGTCTCTTACCGTTCTCTTGTGTCAAGCTCCTATTCACAGCAGTTACCATAAAGCACATGCTCCCTCAAAATCTAGTAACAAGTCCCTGATACAGTTTCCTTCTCTCCCGCGACAGCTCAGCCATTGGATCCAACCTTCTATTTTTCCAAAGCTGTTTCCAACGTCATCTGCTCAGTGGTGTTCGGTTCCCGGTTCGAGTACGAGGACAAAGAGTTTCTAAAGCTTCTTAACTTCCTAAATCAAACCTTTAAAGGATTTAGCTCCATCTGGGGACAGGTAAGGATTTGTTTCCAGTCCATAAAGATTTTGGGGCCTTCCCCCTCTGATGTTACCACGTACGTGTCTTTCAGATGTACAATTTCTATCCTAAAGTAATGGGAGCGATCCCAGGTCCTCATCATAACATATTCAAGTCTATCAATGGTGTTAAGGAATTTATTACAAAGCGAGTGCAAATGCACAAAGAATCTCTGGATCCCAGCGACCCCCGAGATTTTATCGACTGCTTCCTCATGAGAATGGAACAGGTAATTTGGTTCTGTATGGTGTACGGTACACAGAGACCTAGCGGGGGGAGTGCAGGGGGACGCGTGGCCCTCATCCCATAGAGGCGAAGGGCACCAAAAAGCCATGATGCCCTTACAAACCTCCAAACCTACCTGCTGCCCTGCCATAAATCAGGGCCCATCTGTAATCAAGGCAATTTCTAGAGCTGTTAGGAAGGAAATTCGGATGGACCGGTCAGTAACTCTGTGCCCTGTTTCCAGGAAAAAGACAACCCTGACACGGAGTTTCACATGCAAGGCATTGTCAATACCACACTTGACTTATTTGGTGCAGGGACAGAAACAGTCAGCACGACCCTGCGTTACGGATTAATGATCCTCCTCAAGTATCCTGATGTGGAAGGTAACATGTCTTGTATGCTATTTACTGATGGGAAATGCGCCACTTCGATAGCCTATTTTTTAAAACCAAGTTTTTATGTTTCAAGATCTATGTTGAAAAAACTACTATATCCTGCAATTTTCCTTCTGGCCACTAAGCCTAATAACAGTCCACATCGATCTTGCTGCCTAGAGCCATTAGCATGTTGTAAAGTATAGCATTAAATGTTAGCAGAACAGAAGAGAAGCTCAAACAAGAATCTGAACATAAAAGCAGATTAGTGATAAAGTTTTAATAAATAAACTCTCCATATAGGCCCATTAACTATTTCCCACTATAAATGGGCGGGCCTTGAAATATCAGTTTCGGATAAAACTTTCATCTAATACAGGGGTGGGCAATTAATTTTCCCATGGGGCCGTATAAGAAATTGAAGCTATGTTAGAGGGCCGCGCCACGGCAAATTTAGCTCCACCCACTTCTATGTTGACTCCGCCCATTCCCAATCATCTTTCCATGTGCCCCCACACAGTATAATCCTCCTACAGTCACCCAAACATTATATGTCCCCACATTATAATGTTCCCTTCCAACTGCCCCACAGTATTAAGTCCCTCTCCTGGTGCCCCATTATAAACTGGTGGAAACTAGAGGGGACACGAAGCTGGAGGGGGACATTAAACAGTGGGGGTAGTTGGAGGGGGGCAATAAAATGACAGTTGGAGCAGGACATGAAACTGGGGGCAACTAGACGGGGACATTAAAATCAGGAAGCTGGAAGCAAACATTAAACCGTAGGGGTAGCTGGAGGGTGACATTAAACTGGGGGCAACTAGAGGCAGACAGGTCCCCCTACAGCTTCCTCCATGGTTTATTGCCCCTTCCAGTTGTCCCCAGTTTAATGTCTCCCCAGTTTAAGTGCCCTCTTCATCTACCCCCAGTTTCATGTCCCCCTTCCATCTCTCCCGCAGTTTCATGTCCCCCCCTCCATCTGCCATCTCAGCCCTAGTATAGCATGCCCCTTCCATCTCTGCCCCTAGGTTACTGAGACACACACACACACACACATATAGACACACACATATACACACACACTCACACACACAGACACAGACAGACACACACACACACACAGACACATACAGACAGACACATACACAGACACACACACACACACATACAGACACACACACACACAGACACATACAGACAGACAGACACATACACACACACACACATACAGACACAGACAGACACATATAGACACACACACACATACAGACACAGACAGACACATATAGACACACACACACACATACATACAGACAGACAGACACATATAGACACATATCGACACACACACACACAGACACATACAGACAGACAGACACATATAGACACACACACACACATACATACAGACAGACACATATAGACACATATCGACACACACACACACACACACACACACACATACAGACACAGACACACAGACACAGACAGACACACACACATACAGACACAGACAGACACACACACACATACAGACACAGACAGACACATATAGACACACACACACATACAGACAGACAGACACATATAGACACATATCGACACACATACAGACACAGACACACACACAGACACATATAGACACACACACACATACAGACACAGACAGACACACACAGACAGACAGACACACACACATACAGACACAGACACATATAGACACACACACATACAGACACAGACACATATAGACACACACACACACACACACACACACACTCTCCACCCTGCATCTCACCTTACATCTCTCAGTACCTTATGACACACACATGTCTCCATCTTCTTGCACTGTCCTGCCAGCACTAAGACACACCCCCTAGACACGCCCCCTTAGACACGCCTCCCTAGACACACCTCCCTAGTCAAGCTGTGCGGGCCGGTCTGAATCAGTCAGAGGGCCGGATATGGCCCGGGGGTCGGGCTTTGCCCAGGTCTGATCTAATACAATATTGGAGCGATTCATTCCTGTAATATTTGGGCTCTTCTTAGTCTTCTCACCATCTGCTTGTATGGGAATAGGGAAGGGAAAGTTGTCCCATAGATCTTACATAGGGAGAGGTAAAATAATTTTCATGGTTCACAAAGTAACAATCTAAATTTATTGGATTACTGAAGTCGCCTTAACCCCTTAACACTAAATCACGTACCTGTACGTCAGGGAATATGGTTAGTTCCCGCATTCCCACGTGCATGTATGTGATGGAGATCTCACGGGCTCAGAAGCAGAGCCCGTGCGATCTCCTTGGGAGGCCGGCTGTATCTGACAGCCAGGCTTCCCCTGTAGCAGCAGGGACGGTGATTGCACCGACCCCCCGCTGTTTAACCCTTAAGGTGCCATGATCCATAGTGATCATGGCACCCTAGGGGTTTGGCCGGCTATAAAGCATGCTGCCGGCTGCATAAGGAGTCTGTGTTAGCTGTAATTTACAGCTACACGATGCTCCTTAATCCCTCCCCCCATCGGAGCAAGGGTTAACCCCTTGGATGCCAGGACGAGAGGAAGGTAGTCTATGCATCTGCATAGCTAGCTTCCTCTATAGACTGCAATACACGTGTATTGCAGTCTGTAGTTAGTATAGAACCAGCAATCCTCTCTGATCGCTGGTTCTAGTGTGCTTGCAGCACAAATAAAAAAATGTAAAAAAGGTTTTTTTTAAAAAAAAAAAAAAAATAAAGTGTGTAAAACAAACAAAAAAACAAACATAGTTACATTTCTTGTAAATCCGGAAAATCGCTGTTACACTTGTAAGCCTTATAACGTCCAAAATAAAATTAAAATACAATCAAAAGATGATGCCGATATAAAGCCGAGATATGGGAGATAATATTTATTCATGTATTTGGGTGGTATGACTATCTGCCTGCCTGAAAAGCAGAGAATTTCACATTTTGAAAATTGCAATTTTTTTCCAAATTTCCATCAAATTTCCTATTTTTTTTAATAAGTAAATACAAAAATATTGATTAGTGTTTACCACTAACATGAAGTATAATGTGTTACGAGAAAACATTCTCAAAATCACTTGTGTAAGTTAAAGTGTCTCAAAGTTATTGCCATTTAAAGTGACACATGTCAGTTTTGAAAAAATAGGCCTGGTCCTTAACATACTTTTGGGCTGTGTCCTTAAGGGGTTAAATAACCAATTGTAAATACATGGATGAATAGAATGGAATGGATGAATGTATTCCCCGTGTTCGTCTTCCCATCGGTTCATGAAATAATATATCGCCAAGAAGCACTGAAAAATTTCCCAAAAATTTTCCTTCTGAAATTTCAGTCATTTAGAATATCAACACAAACGCTTCACAAAGTAGCATCGACCAATTTACCTAGATGTTCAATGGTCTTCCGTCTCTACAGAACGGATCCATCAAGAGATCGACCAAGTCATCGGAAGAGACAGGGCTCCGTGTATAGAGGACCGATCCCAGATGCCTTATATGGAGGCTGTCATCCATGAGATACAAAGATTCATCGACCTCCTGCCATTGGGATTCCCACACAAAGTAACTCGGGACCTGATGTTTAGAGGTTTTCTTATTCCAAAGGTAACACTCTCCTGTTCTCGGGTTGTTACAAAAATTTTATCAAACTAGTTTGTTGTTTAGATAAAGGCGGAAACTTCTATTGTGCGCAGAGAGGAGCCGAAGGTCCGAGTCTGACCAAGTGTTATTTATCATGTATATACTCAATAAAATCCAGTGTCACACCAGGGAGGATCCACAATGTTTCAAAATGAAGTATAAAAAATAACTTCAAAAAATAAAAAGTTACATCGTAACTGAAGGTTGGTTCCATCGTGTCAGAGCTACGCGTTTCGGGACTGCTTTTGTGGATATTGCGAAGTACAGAGAAGCCAAAATTTGGAGGAGGGGTGTCATTTCAAACGCTTATATCTCAGGCGCTATAAAACATAGAACTGTCATCCTAGTGTCATGTGATAAGATATACTGTATACATATATATATACTCCAGCGATAGAAACAGGAGACAGAAGGGGCAGAAAGTGAATCCATTATATAACAGAATGTATTATATTCCAAACATATCACACACTGTATCAATGACACTTTGATTTCCACGTGACAGGTTCCCTTTAAGCTTGTCGTTGTCATTTGCAGGATACCAACGTCTTCCCAGTGCTCAGTTCTGTTCTACGAGATCCGAAGCAGTTTAAAAACCCGAATCAGTTCAATCCGGGACATTTTTTGGATGATAAAGGAAAATTCAGACGCAACGATGGGTTCATGCCATTCTCCTCAGGTAAGTGCTCGGACATAAGAGCTGCCAATACCAAGGACGGCTAGATTTGTACCTGTGGACTATGTTGAGACTTCTCTTCATTGGTAAAAAGGCTGACTAGCTATTTTTCTTTTTTTATATATATAGATGTGAATCAATTTTGCCCCCACCCCACTTGAGCCTTAGGTGATCAAAGTCTCTCCCGCGCTGTCACTATTTCTCGGCACCCCACTCCATGTACCTTGTGTACCTACAGTATATACTTGTGATGTTGTATTTGTTAATTTACTCGATTGTTTCCTCACCCCCCAGGACGGCGGATCTGTGCGGGCGAAGGTCTTGCTAGGATGGAGCTCTTCCTATTCTTCACCACCATATTACAGAACTTTACCCTTCATTCCCCGGTGGACATAGAGGAAATAGACCTCTCACCTTTACTGAGCGGATTTGGAAATTTTCCTCGCTATTACCAATTGGCTTTCATCCCGCGCTGATTCCTTTTACACTTTTCATTCATTTATTTCTACTTTAGGGATTTATAAGAACAAAATTTTACAAGGCTGGAAGCGAAACGTCGTGTGCAAAGGGCGACCACTCTCATATGTAAAAAAAATGCAAAGACTAAAATAGCACTAAATAGTAATAATAATAATAATAATAATAATAATATTATGCATCATCATCATCACAGGCATAACTTGTAACTCCCGGGTCTCAGTGCAGAATCTTTTACGTAGCAGGGGAGACGTTTGGGGAGCCCTCGGGGCTTGGGGTCTGGTGGTGACTTCTACCTCGGCACCCCTATAGTTACTCCCCTGATGATGATGGTGATTCATTTTCTTAATTAAAAAGTTTTTTTTTTTTTGTTATAATAGCGAGTAAATTGTGCTACAATAACTTCACCCAGGTGGCAATTTAAATAGGTGAAACAAAATACTTTGACTCCCCAGATATCATGACCGATAGCAATAATGGCATCTGGGTAGTTGGGCGGAGTGTCCCCTTTCACCCCCTTGATTTTCCCCCCCGTGGTGACATCACAGGGTTCTGAGGGGTTGTCATGGCAGAAAAGATACCAATCAATGACCGGGTCCGTTTCGCTCTTGGCTGAAGGCCGGTTTGCAGAGGGTCCTCCACTTCCGGGCTAATGGACAGTGGCGTTCCCTTGGCGACCTACAGTCGGACATGGCTCTCCCTGCCCTAGGTCCCTGGAGAGGTTTGCAGCTCACACACTTCCTCTCTTCCTTCTCGGATCCTAACTCCTTTCATAGACCCCTTACGGGTTTTGAGAAGGCCTGTGTTGGCACTGGTCTTCAGCGTCACTCCTTATCGGAGTTTTACGCCATGTTGGTCTCCCCTTCTCCGGATCACAGTCCCTCTTTCCTGTCCAAGTGGGAGGTCGATCTCAACCTCTCCTTTTCGGATGCGGACTGCACTAGGATCTTGGAGCTTGCCCATAAGAGCTCTATGGCCAGTAAATACCAAGAGGCGGGCTACAAGATCCTTACTAGGTGGTACCATGACCCTTCCCTTTTGCACAAGTTTTTTCCGTCCGCCTCTCCCCTTTGTTGGCGCTGTGGTTCAGAGGAGGGGACACTTCTTCATGTTTTTTGGAGCTGCTCGGCTTTGCAAGAATTTTGTGATGGTGTCCATCGTTTGACGTCTCAGATTTTTCAGACTGCTCTGCCTAATACCCCGGCTTGCTTTCTCCTTCACCTCTCTGAGTTACCCCGCAAGGCCTACCGCAAATCTGCAATCCGGCATTTGATCAATGCAGCTAGGGCTTGCATTCCGGCCCTATGGAACCCCCGTCTCTTCGTCATTGGCTTCGCAAAGTGGAGGACATCCAATCTATGGAGGACCTCACGGCGTCTCTTCGGGACTCCTGTGGTGCTTTCCTGAAGGCTTGGACCCCGGGGTTCCCCCCACTCCCCCCCTTCCTTCTAACTGCTCCCTGCCCCCCCCCCCTCTTCCCTCTTTAGTCTTCTCCTCTCCCTCTTCCCTGGTCTCCTCTTTCTCCTCTCCCTCTTCCCTGGTCTCCTCTTTCTCCTCTCCCTCTTCCCTGGTCTCCTCTTTCTCCTCTCCCTCTTCCCTCTTTAGTCTTCTCCTCTCCCTCTTCCCTCTTTAGTCTTCTCCTCTCTCTCTTCCCTGGTCTCCTCTTTCTCCTCTCCCTCTTCCCTCTTTAGTCTTCTCCTCTCCCTCTTCCCTGGTCTCCTCTTTCTCCTCTCCCTCTTCCCTGGTCTCCTCTTTCTCCTCTCCCTCTTCCCTCTTTAGTCTTCTCCTCTCCCTCTTCCCTGGTCTCCTCTTTCTCCTCTCCCTCTTCCCTGGTCTCCTCTTTCTCGTCCCCCTTTTGTCCCTCTTCCGTTTCCCTTTTATTTCCTGACTCGCTCTATTGTTGACTGCTCCTCCCCCGGATTGTTGGTTGTGGAGAGGTCCGGTCTCTGAATATGTCTGAAGGGCCTTTATTGCGATCGGGTCTTCCTTGTTTTGTTATTTGTTTGCTTATTGGTTAACTTCTATTTTTCCTTCTGTTTAACCTTGTTTTTACAAATAAAGAATTTATAAAAAAAATTAAAAAAAAAAAAAGACACCAATCAATGACTTTGTAGCTGCCTCTTCCCTATTACACATAAGGAGTCTACGTCCATACATTCAAATTCCGAAGTATTGACAAAAATTCCATAGAGGATCCAGCGATCCCGGGTTCGAGTCTCCTTGAGGGATAATAGTTTGAAAAAAAAAATGTAAAAAAAAAAAGGTAAAAAAAAATCTTTCCTGTTTCAAAAATGAATAATATGAACAAACATATTGGGTATTTCTGTCTGTATAACTAAGGTCCAGACTATCAAAGATTGATTCCCATATGAACATGTTCAACACCATAAAAAATGGATCACAATGGAGGAATTAATGTGTTTTGGTCTCTTTGTTCCCAGAAAGTAACAAAAGGGATTAAAAACTTTATCAGTACTAACGGTAAAGGATAATAAAACAAAAACTAAATTATGACCCCCCCCAAAAAAAAAACATTAATAAAATGTAATCAAAACATAGGTCCCCCAAAATGGTGTCGAGTAGACACACAAGACGTCGCTCAGATGGCGACAGACAAATAAAGAAGTTATGAATCATCGAAGGCAGAGATGAAAAATCTGAAAAAGTTTCCGAGACTTGATGATCAGATTACCCTGTGTCCTTTAAAGGGTTAATTTTGCCTCACGTTCATAGATAATACACCAAGAGGTAACAAGCGTTAAACCAACCGCCACAGTGTCGGCGAATGTGATTGTGTAAGTCCGACCGTTCATGATATGGTCAACGTCATGCTACGCAAATACCATCATAGCGCCATGTGTCGTCCTGAAGAAGCCGCTGGAGGGTGACGTGGAGGCGGGGCTTGTGTCCCCTTACCCCTCTCTAGTGGTACGGTCTGACCCTTAATGCCGCACCCTTGTTATCTCATTGGTGACGTTCTGAGATTATACAGTATATTGCTCCTTTGTAAGTATTATCTTGTTTCTGCTTTATTAAAGTGATTCTATTTATTCATATCATGTATTCTGTATTTATCGGGGCGCTGTTCAGACACGGGGTGGTTGTCCTTGGACCTTTCACCGCTTTCACCAAGTCCAACTCTTTGCATCCTTTAATAGACACCGCTCCATCGACTCCAGTCGGAATTCTTATTCTTGCCGCCTCCGTTCCTGAACAATGGCTGGTGTTATTTCCATTGCCCAATAAGTAGGATCTCTACTGTCAGGTGGGCAGTCCTGGGCCGGAGCAGAGAGTCCTGGGGTGCGTACACCTGACAAGTGGCAAGTGGCTGAAATAAACCCAAAGGATTGCTCACAAATGGATTTCAATTGCTTAAGAATCATCTGAAGATCGGCACAATGATGAAGTGTCTCCACCAAGTATAAGAATTAAATAACAAACCACAGAATAAAATAAAAAGCTGAGGAACCATGTCGTGGAAATGCAACTTTTTTTGTTGTTGATTTTGGTGCCGTCTTGGAGCCAAAGCCAGGGGTGGACCGAGAAGAAGGGAGAATTGTAAGAAGCTGACTATATAGAGTTCCCATTCTTTCTGTAGCCATTCTTGGTTTTGGCTCAAAAAATTGCAACAAAATCTGAAACAAAAAAATCTGCGTTTCCACAAAGTGGGGCCTCGGCCTAAAGAAGATTCCTGGTCCTTGGGCCAGTGTTGATATTGGATAGGATAGGTCACCAGTATCAGATCAGTAGTTAACACCTAGGCCTTAGTCAGATTAGCTGTTCCAGGCAGCCAGTAACCTATTGACGGAACAAAGTCGGAAGTAGTGGCGGAGTAACAGAGCTCTGCTCCTATCTCACTGAGAATTACAGTATTCCAGCATGGCTCCTACTCAGGGGATGGAGTCTTCTGCTTCTGGAGTCTTCTTCTGAACATCATGCATGACTCAGTTAATAAGCCTTACTGATATGATGCGGGATACAGATTTGGAATAGAAATATTGGTCTGGCAATAAATCCGCATCATACCAGTAAGGCTTATTAACTGAGTCATGTATGATGTTCAGGGAGCTGCCACTAGAGGGCACCATACACTGCTCTCCTAATTACATCCTGGAGAAGAGATTTGCATATTTTTTACCCATATTCCCTAGCGGAGCAGGAATGACTTGTAAGTCTCCGTACTGCCTATGTAGGTACACACTCTCCGTAATGTATATGATCACCCCCTGACCCTAGGAACCATTACGTACAATAGCTCCTCTCTATACGTAAGAGAACTGTCTACTCTCACATATACATTCGGCTACTACCCTGGGAGTCAGGATGCCACCATAAGGCTCGGGCACCTCGTGCTTAATATCCCAATCACACACCTCTTTACTGGAAACTGACCCGGTGTCCTCTATAGTTACAGCTTCTCAGTTAGGACCTGGTGGATTCTTTGCTTCTATGCAGATATATATATATACAAAGGCTTTGGACATTGACGTGAAAAAACAAACACTAGCCCCATAAGCCGCCGTATTGTCAGTTCTGGAAAAAAATTATATGATTCAGATCCTTCCAGTTTTTTTCTAAGAACTGACACAATACGGCGGCTTATGGGGCTATTGTTTGTTTTTCCCTGGAATCTCCAAAGCCTTTGTATATATATATCTGCATAGAAGCAAAGAATCCACCAGGTCCTAACTGAGAAGCTGTAACTATAGAGGACACCGGGTCCTAACTGAGAATCTGTAACTATAGAGGACACCAGGTCCTAACTGAGAATCTGTAACTATAGAGGACACCGGGTCCTAACTGAGAAGCTGTAACTATAGAGGACACCAGGTCCTAACTGAGAATCTGTAACTATAGAGGACACCGGGTCCTAACTGAGAATCTGTAACTATAGAGGACACCAGGTCCTAACTGAGAATCTGTAACTATAGAGGACACCAGGTCCTAACTGAGAAGCTGTAACTATAGAGGACACCGGGTCCTAACTGAGAATCTGTAACTATAGAGGACACCAGGTCCTAACTGAGAATCTGTAACTATAGAGGACACCAGGTCCTAACTGAGAAGCTGTAACTATAGAGGACACCGGGTCCTAACTGAGAATCTGTAACTATAGAGGACACCGGGTCCTAACTGAGAAGCTGTAACTATAGAGGACACCAGGTCCTAACTGAGAATCTGTAACTATAGAGGACACCGGGTCCTAACTGAGAATCTGTAACTATAGAGGACACCAGGTCCTAACTGAGAAGCTGTAACTATAGAGGACACCGGGTCCTAACTGAGAAGCTGTAACTATAGAGGACACCGGGTCCTAACTGAGAATCTGTAACTATAGAGGACACCAGGTCCTAACTGAGAATCTGTAACTATAGAGGACACCGGGTCCTAACTGAGAAGCTGTAACTATAGAGGACACCAGGTCCTAACTGAGAATCTGTAACTATAGAGGACACCAGGTCCTAACTGAGAAGCTGTAACTATAGAGGACACCGGGTCCTAACTGAGAAGCTGTAACTATAGAGGACACCGGGTCCTAACTGAGAAGCTGTAACTATAGAGGACACCAGGTCCTAACTGAGAATCTGTAACTATAGAGGACACCAGGTCCTAACTGAGAAGCTGTAACTATAGAGGACACCGGGTCCTAACTGAGAAGCTGTAACTATAGAGGACACCGGGTCCTAACTGAGAAGCTGTAACTATAGAGGACACCAGGTCCTAACTGAGAATCTGTAACTATAGAGGACACCGGGTCCTAACTGAGAAGCTGTAACTATAGAGGACACCGGGTCCTAATAATAACCCTCGTGACGGTGACGGCTATCTTCGATTCATATGGAGCCGTTGTCAGAAGTCTTATTATCCTGTTCTCCTACTTTCTGTGTATTCTGTGCTGATACATTTCTTACCACCTCCATTCTCTTGTTGTTGTGTAATCTTTTCATCTGGACGCACATGAGTTGTGTTTGTTGTTCATCCATTTTCACCTATGGTTGCCGCACATCACGACCTACACTGTCTACCAATAAATATTCGGACCCCTGTGGTAGAAAAACACCATTTCTTCCTATTGAATAGTCAGTAGACCCCAGCAGACGATTCCTTATGGATGGGATTGATGGTTACAATACTCCCGGATACCCGGTGACACTCCTGGTGTATGTCAGCCATCGGTTGGGTGCGGTTTCTCTCGTCAATCTCTATCTCTCAGTTTCGGGGGTCTGCCGACTTGGGGCACATTCTGACAATCACCGTTCAACTACCACTTTGTAATCACATAGGCCAATGTCGATTTTGGGTAATTCAGTTTGCTTGCTCTGTCCCTTAAAGGGATCCTATCATTCAGACAACATTTTTTCTAAGTACCACGTCGGAATAGCCTTAAGAAAGGTTATTCTTCTCCTACCTTTCGTTGTCTTCTCCGTGCCGCCATTCGCCTACAATCCTGGTTCTTGTCGGTATGTAAATTAGCTCTCTCGCAGCACTGGGGGAGGGCCCCAATGCTGCGAGGGACCTCTCTCCAGCGCCGCCTCCTCTTCTTCAGCAGCGTCATCTTCAGCCTCTTCTTCCGGCGGTGGCTTGTAACTTGTAAGGCCTCCGGCCTTGGGCACAGCAGAGAGCGCATACCCATAGGCTATGAGAAAATGGCTGCTTGCATAGTATTGTAAGCGGCCATTTTCTCGGGGCCTGTGGACTTGCGCAGTCTGCTCTGCCCAAGGCCGGAGGCCTAGAAGTAAGAAGACACCGCCAGAAGAAGAGAATGAGGAGGCCGTTCCTGACGAAGATGGAGGCGGCGCTGGAGAGAGATCTCTCATAACATTGGGGCTGCTAGTGCTGTCTGAGCACTGGGGCCCGCCCCAAGTGCTGCGAGAGAGCTAATTTGCATACCAAGAGAAATTGGGATTGTAGGCAAATGGCAGCATGCAAAAGACAATGAAGGGTAGGAGAAGAATAGCCTTTCTTAAGGCTATTCTGACGTGGTACTTAGAAAAAATGTCATCTGAATGATAGGATCCCTTTAAGGATCGACCATTTCTTTGGTATCCCACAGAAATCAGACAACCCTTCACTTTGTGGCATTTTGCATCTGACTAATGCCAATGCTGTTTGCTATTTAATGGCGGAAGGCGCAACGCACATCACGACCGCAGAGATCTTCATATGTATGGGTGTCCAAATACTTATTGGTGGGCAGTGTAATATCTAGCACTTATAATATTTCAATATTTAGCACTGACATATAACTTTCATGTTTAAGTATGTCATGTGCGAGCTGATGCGGATTCATATATACTGCCAGATATGTACAGGTTAATTGGGATTTTCTTAATCTCTATATTAAATTACAATGAGTCACATTCCTACTACTTGTACTTGGGCGCGTTGCGTGAATAGATAAAAACACAAAGAACTGAGAACAGAGACATGAACATCTATTGGCTATTGGGTAATCCGGCATCCAGCGTGCCAAATACAGCCCTACTGAAGGCTCCCATCTATAAATACAACCGATACACCCATGGACTAGTGCTACTACTAACTCACAAGGGTGGTGCCAACATGGACTTCTTTGGAGTAACTGCTTTCTTACTTATAGTCTTCATTATTCTAAGTATAACACGAGCCAGAAGAGGCAAGAGCAAAGGGAACTTGCCACCAGGGCCAACGCCATTGCCCATACTGGGAAACATTCTTCAAGTCAACAGCAAAGAAGTTTTCAAGTCTCTGAATCAGGTAAATTTATTGAGTTCCAAATGATCAAATGTGAACTGGGTGATAGAAATGGCAGCAATCGGCCGATGAAGAAGAACGTTGCAGTGGATGACGCCGTGCAACAATGTTTCCGATAGGCGAGGTATTTATTAGGCGTGTTATTGGGTAAAGGGTCTTGTCTGCCTGAAGATAGGCTTTCATGTAATTTGTTTTGAGCGGGGGATATTTGATAACCTGGGACCTAGGACTACCTATATACCACCTCTATACTACCTTATGCTTATTCTCTTTGGGAAGATCTGGTGCCAGGTCCGCTTTAGAGTGTTAACAATACAATTAGACTGTGTGTAACACCGCCTGGGTGTGGATCTACTGTGTCGCCTAACCAGTTTGGCTCTGGGACTGCTCCTGAAGACATTGCCCAAGTGGTCCCCGGGTATTCACCATTTAACCCTTGTAACCCCTGTTGGCTTTAGGGTACCACCAGGTTGTTATGTCCAGGAGTAGTCGCGTTGTAGCCGACAGAAGAGTGTCAAGAGACAGCAGTTCTGTCAGGGCAGGCAGAATACTTCCATCACTAGGGTTGAGCAATCGGGATTGGAAAAGATCAAATCCCGATTGGCAATCGAGTAAATTTCAAGATCATGATTGGAGTTGGGATCGGGTGGAAAATGATGAGAAAATGGATTTTAAAATCGATCCTGAAATCTAAAGATCAGGTCAACCCTATTCATGACAGTAATCCCAGCCGAGGTCAGGGCAGGCGGCACAGAACCAATCATATGTACAGTTAGTACAAAATAAAGATACGTAACATACATGATAGCTCGGTCCGTCGCCCCCTGAAGATCTTTCCAGGTTACAGCAACAGATTTGTTTCTAAACTGAGCAGTAAAAAAGTAGAAAAAAGGCAACAAAACCTCAAGACATTGGGCAGTTCTGGGGCTGGGGTAGAATAATGGTCTAATTGTATTGACTTTCTCTGTTTGCCTCCCCTCTAGCTGAGTGAGAAGTATGGCCCGGTCTATACTATCCACATGGGCATGGACCCGGCTGTCGTATTGTGTAGTTGTGATGCCGTGAAGGAGGCTCTCATTCACAACGCAGAGGACTTTGGTGCCAGGGGGCATATGCCACTACTGGACAAAATCAGTTCTGGAGGGCACGGTAAGGACCAAGACTGGATCTTGTTTACATTACTTCAACATTGTATAATTGATGAGCTGAAATCATTTGATAATTCATGGACTGTACGTGAGACTGTATTCTGTATGGGATTCGGCCAATCAACGCTGGTCAATGCATTCCTATGGGAAAAAGTCAGCTCACGCATATCACAAGCTGACAGGGATCCCGATGTAATACAGTGACTTGGGCGTGTTAGATGCCCCCGGACATGCTTCCCCTGCTGTCCCAGTTGCATTCCAGGGTGTCGGCATCATTTCCTGAGGTGTCATAGTGGACTTGGTGACTCTCCTGAGTCGAAGAGTGGGATGCGCTGAAACGAAGCATTTTTTTCCCCATAGACTATAATGGGGCTATTCGAAACGAATATCAAATATTTTACTGTTCGCTCATCTCTAGTAATCAATTAAGCATTAAAAGGTTGCCCCCAACCCCATTCCATAAGTTGAGGCAACTCATCAAAAGGGTTGAGCCAATCTTGAGATTTCAGGATCAATTTTAAAATCCGATTTCCGATCATTTTCCATCCAATCCTGATCATGAAATTTACTCGATTGCCGATTGGAATCCGATCTTTTCCGATCCCGATCGCTCAAAGCTACTCACCAACATTATATCATGTCCATGACTCTCTACATTCTGAAAAGTTCAATTGCTTATGCACCTTATGTACAGTCACCAGTCCATTCATCCCTCATCTGGGCACAGTAATGGCCAGTAACCTGCAGTCTCAGAAACGGATTTACTACAAAATGTTTTCTTAAAATTTTCTCCATTGTCTACGGCCTTCTTATCAATCACTCCTTGTATTTTCCAGGGGTGGTGGGCAGTAATGGTGAACGATGGAAGCAGCTGCGCCGTTTTTCTCTGATGACATTGAGGAACTTTGGGATGGGTAAAAGAAGCATCGAACAGAGAATTCAGGAAGAAGCCCAGTTCCTTATGGAAGAATTCCAAAAGACCAAAGGTGAGAACTTCACAAAAACATACCATGCTGATACTTTGTTATAGCGCAGGATCTCTGGAGTTTGTATTCACCTTAAAACAATATTTGGATATATCATAAAGAAGAGTCCTCTATGCAGGTGTATTATTATTACTATTATATATGACCTAGAAAGCAGACAACATAACCTGACCCTTCCTATACACTGCCTCACTTATCAGCTTTGTTGTATAGATTGGGACACAAGGAGCAGAGTCATCTCATTATCAGTAGACATTGAGTGAGATAATGATAACACTGTATGTAAGACAAGATGGCAACAATGAACACAGATAAGGCTCGGAATCAGGTCCTGGGATAATACTCTATTACATATTTGTCTTTTAACTCCTACCATACCAAATAGCGCACAAGTCTATAAAAACAAGAACAATCCTGCAATGTATTTGATACAGTTTCCTCCTCTCCCTCCACAGCTCAGCCATTGGATCCAACGTTTTATTTTGCCAAAGCTGTTTCCAATGTCATCTGCTCAGTGGTGTTTGGAAGTCGATTTGAATACGAGGACAAAGAATTTCTGAAACTTTTGGGTTTTCTAAATGAAGTCTTTAAAGGATTCAGCTCTGTTTGGGGACAGGTAAGGAATCACTTGTTTACAATCTATGTATAAGTATGTGCTAGATATTAAAGGAAATCTACACCCACCACCACCAAAATCTCTTCTAAAGCACTGATATGTTGTTGTAAGGATAGTTACTGCCTCTGTTGTGTCTAAGTAAAGTCTTGAGACTGGAAAAAAAATCTACATTTTTATAAATTTGATTGGTTCCGCCAGGGCAAGGCCGTATGTGGTGGAGAATCTGTGGTCACCACTAGAGATGAGCGAGTAGTGTTTGATCGAATATCTCCCCTGCATAGTTATTGGCGTAATCGGTTGAATACCACGCGGTAAACACAGTAAAAAATTGATGCCCCTCCCACCTTCCCTGGCGCTTTTTTACACCAATAACTGTGCAGGGGAGGTATTCGGTCGACTACTACTCGCTCATCTCTAGTCACCACCCATGAGCACCTGTCAATCTTTACATTATGGGGTAGCAATGAGTGGCAACTACAGGTGCTCTGGTAGGTTTGGCCACATCGTAGGTGCACAGAATTTTTAATTTCTTTTACATCAGCAAAACTGTACTTCGGCACAAAAAAGATCCAGTGGTTCAGAAGAAATTTTGGGTCACACAGATTCCCTTTAGATGTCTACCTGCCTTGACTTTACTACTTCAATTTCTTTCAGATGTACAACGTCTATCCTGCCGTTTTTGGAAAGATCCCAGGTCCTCATCACAAAATGTTCAATGCTGTTGATGGTATTCAGGAATTCATTAAAAACCGCGTAAAAATGCACAAGGAATCTTTTGATCCTAGCGATCCTCGAGATTTCATTGACTGCTTCCTTGTTAGGATGGAACAGGTAAGCTAGGCTTGTGCAACTGTCCTCCTTCCCACTGCCAAATCCTGCTGACGTTCCTCCATAGACTTGTAATCAGACATCTTCCTGCTCGCAGCTTTTGAGCTTAGTTTTCTCCTTCTATGTCCTCTGCTAGTTGCTTCTGTGCACATAATGATTGTTAGTTGAGTACACGTTAATACACCGGTCACACCAATACACCTGTCATGCCAATACACCTGTCATGCCAATACAACTTTTCTAAACAATGGTTTGGTGGCACAGACTTCATCAGGACCCTTGACCTACACTCCTGGGTCTGTACTAACAGAGACTACTCAAGAAGCCAAAGAGATTTAGTCGTTCCCTTTAGCCATTTCCAGATTTCTATATAGGTGTTAAGGAATATCTTGGTCAATCCCTGTCCCAAGCTAAACCCCTGCCTTAAATGAGATCATCTGTAGTAAAGCTGATAGTGAGGAAAAACTGGTAATATTATACAGAAATGTTCAACTTTATCAGATTTTAAAGTTATTTCAGACCTAAAACATTATTTTCACAGGAAAAAAATATGCCAGAGACGGAGTTTCACATGGAAGCCATTGTCAACACTACTTTTGATCTGTTTGGTGCTGGGACAGAAACTGTTAGCACAACCCTGCGTTACGGACTGATGATTCTCCTGAAGCATCCCGATGTGGAAGGTGGGTGAAATAATAAGCTCTTTAATAAGACTTTACTATAAGTCTGGGGCTCGTACAGAAATGAAGTGGGCCAAAAGTGTAACCAAGTTGTAAGTCCTGCCCGCTGTTCAACAGACAGGTTCCAGATAAGTGAGCACTAGGGTTGAGCAATCAGGATAGGGAAAGATCGGATTCCGATCAGTAATTGAGCAAATTTCATGATTGCGATCGGGATCGGCTGGAAAATGATCGAAAATCGGATTTTAAAAATGATCCTGAAATCTCAAGATCGGCTCAACCCTAGTGACTACATCGAGATACAGAGGTTGAATTTGTAATAAACTGATTGATCTGAAATTCTAATGGTGTCCAATATTGGGCTGAATGGTTGGATAAACTGTAAGAGTTACTTATATATATACACTGGTTGTCTTCCATGTCTAGAACGGATCCATCAAGAGATCGACACAGTCATCGGAAGGAACAGGGCTCCATGTATAGAAGATCGCTCTCGGATGCCCTATATGGACGCTGTAATCCATGAGATACAAAGATTTATTGACCTCATACCATTAGGAATCCCACACAAAGTAACTCGGGACCTGACGTTTAGAGATTACTTTATTCCAAAGGTAAAACAGTCTTGTCCTTGGCGTTACAAGCTATGGATAAGTGACAAGTGCGATATAATAAACCTCAATAGCGCGATGATCCGACAACCATGTGAATAACTGGTGGCGTTACGTGTTCTCTCTTCTTAGGGTACGACCATCTTCCCAGTGCTCAGTTCTGTTCTACGAGATCCAAAGCAGTTTAAATACCCGAATCAGTTCAATCCGGGACATTTTTTGGATGATAATGGCAAGTTCATTCGTAAAGATGGATTCATGCCATTCTCCTCAGGTAGGAGCTTACGATTCATCTCTTAACAGGTCAGGCAGGATTATTAGTTTTCGGCTTTTGTAATTACAGTTAAGGATTATGACGGTTCAGATTTTTAGGGTGGATTTGTATACGGTGTCCTGAGTAACCTGGAGACACAAACCCAACAACGTCAGAAGAAAACAAATGAGTTTTATGTCATTTTAGATCATTGATGGATTCTGACTAGGGTTGAGCGATCGGGATCGGAAAAGATCGGATTCCGATCGGCGTTCGAGTAAATTTCCCGATCCCGATCTTTTCCAGCGGGATCAAGGTCGGAGGTTATCTCAAGATCGGCTCAATCCTAAAAGTGACTTTTCCCATAGAGAAGCATTGACTAGTGTTGAGCGATCGGGATCAGAAAAGATCGGATTCCGATCGGCGATTGAGCAAATTTCACGATTGGGATCGGCTGGAAAATGATCAGAAATCGGATTTTAAAATCGATCCTGAAATCTCAAGATTGGCTCAACCCTAGTCCTAACCATAAAAAATCCAAGAAGCCCAGAAGAAGGAAGACATAAGATGCTTTTTAAAATTTTCATACTGGGATATTTGATCTTATATCTTCATCATATCCTATCATATTACATTTCTTATATTTGAAATGTATTTAATATTTAACAATGATGGATCTTTCCTATGAGTGCTTGGCTTTCCCACTATTCTGTATTTTGTCTCCTTGTCTTGGTCTTATATATTCATTCTGTTCCTTGGTTTTGATTTTCTATGGTTGGAATCCTAAATAATACAATCTGAACCCAAAGACCTAACATGAAGCTCCCGGGCCCCAGTGCAAAATCTGTACCAGGCTCCTCAGATCTAATGTATTGTCTATAGAACTGGGGTCCTCAAATTGGGAAGAAACCTTTATGGGCAATCAATTGTTCCTGTGATTTTAACTTTTTTAATGTGTTAATTCCTCTTTTGAAACCCTCCTACTTAATATGATGAGAAACATATTTGTGTGATGATCCAATAACCAGAACTAGAGCAATATGATTGGTATTATTGGATTAAAATAATCCCGTGCCTGAAATTCTACCCAGGACATAATCCCATTGTTTCACTTCAGTGAATTGAGTTCATGGTTAGTGAAGCATAAAAAAAGTTCAACAAGTTCACGAGTCTGTAACAAATCACCATGAAATAAACCATTAAGGTAATATGTAGCGTAACGCGACTGAAACACTAAAAGAGGACGGAATAAAGAAAGCCAGTGCCGTAAAAAAAACAAAAGCGAAACTATCCCGTAATCGTGTCTTATGTAACAAGAAAAAAGAGAAATGTCACAATATATGACAATCAAAGGTAGGATAGCGAGTGATCCACTTTGTTACCTTCACTGATCCCAAGTATTGACCGTCCTGCAATGGAGATACAAACACAAATCACCCAAAGTTAATTTGCAGCTCATATGTTTTTTTTTTTGTTTTTTTTTACTTAAAAATGTCAAGATTAAAATAAAAATAAGACATAAATTAGGAATGACCAATTATATATAATATAAAATACAATGTACATACTCTGTGATTATAACAATATCAAACTAGAAATCGAAACTTGAGTCAGGTCGGCAGAGTCATCCGGTCGGGCCATGGAATTCTTCATGTGCTTTACCTGCTGTTTTACACTTGAGATGGGTCAAATAAACAACAAATCAACACCTAAGACTATAAATAATATTCGCACGGAAATTCTTCCTCTAATATGGCAAACAAGTACCCCGAGTCCCGATTCCACCACAATCTTCTCCAGGACCAAGCTTGGTTGATTTCCTCCTCCATTGTTGAACATTGTTTCTTATTATTAGAGATGAGCGAGTAGTACTGTAGTAGTAGTAGTAGTAGTAGTAGTACGGTATTCGAAATACTCGTACTTGATCGGGTACCACTCGCTATTTGAATGTAAAAGTTTGATGCAGAACCAGCGTTGATTGGCTGAATGCTATACAGTCGGCCAATCAACGCTGGTTCTTCTCCTACCTTTAGAAGTCTTCTCCGCGCAGCTTCCCCGCGGCGTCTTCCGGCTCTGAATTCACTCTGCCAGGCATCGGGCCTGGGCAGAGCCGACTGCACACGTCTGCTTGTAGTGCTTGTAGTGCTTGTAGTGTGCGCATGTGCAGTCGGCTCTGCCCAGCCCCGATGCCTGGCAGAGTGAATTCAGAGCCGGAAGATGCCGCAGGGACGCTGCGCCAGGAGAAGACTGCACGGAGGATCCAGCCCGACCCTCACTCGTGGATTTGCTAAGTGTAATTTGCTCGAACGTTGCCTACCCCTGAAACGAGGATTTTTCCCCCATAGACTATAATAGGGTTCGATATTCGATTCGAGTAGTCGAATATTGAGGGGCTACTCGAAACGAATATCGAACCTGGAACATTTTACTGTTCGCTCATCTCTACTTAATATCACTAAGTTGTCGCCCCCATTGCACCCCTGACCACCGCCATACCCTTAGACCTGCCCTCGCTATCCACCATTTATTTGGCTTTGCCGTGTTATGTAACATCAGAGATGGAATCTTAAGAGTGTAACATTTGGAAACAGAGACAAGTTGGAGTTGATTTACTCCATTTTTACTTTGCCCTCCAGGAAAACGGATCTGTCTTGGAGAAGGTCTTGCGAGAATGGAGCTCTTCTTGTTTTTCACCACCATTTTACAGAACTTCAGCCTGCGGTCACCTGTGGATGTAGAAGAAATAGACCTCACACCATTAATGAGTGGATTTGGAAATTTTCCTCGCCATTATCAATTGGCTTTTATCCCGCGCTGATTCACGTTGCAAAGTCGGAAGCCGAATCTCAAGGCTGTGCAGATACATAAAGATCTCTCTAGTAGCGTTCTATGGGGTTCATCATATACTATATTAGTAGAAGTATAGATCATTACTTCTAGGGGAGAATCCAGTATCACAAGGAGCCATCTTACATCACTTAGAGGAGGTCTAAAGGTCCACAATATGGTCTACAATGTGGCCAATATGGAAGATGTACCCCCATACAGAGTACTACCACATGAGAGTCCTTAAAGCGGTTCCTTAGGCTACAGGTTTCCTTTTATTTGGCCCTCATAAACATAGGGTGATTTTTCAATTACATGAGTTCAACAACACTCTTATACCTTTGTCCTTTTCCATAAAGCTCACTGGCCTGACCTAACAGAATCTCACTTAGGGACTCCATAGATATACACTAACATTGCTTATTTGGGCTCATAGACAAGCCCTGTGCTGATGTCTCCATATAAGCTTGATATAAATTGTTATTGTGTCATGTAATTGTGTAAGGATATTCTACTCGATCCCAAGACCCTAAGACCCCCACAAAGATGAATCATAATGTATTATGACTGTATGAGCCCATGTACCAGGCCGGTTGTTGACCTGACAAATTTGACAAGCTCTGAGGATCAGTGGAATAGCTTTGCTACATCATGGAGATCTTCTTGGTTACTACTGTAGATGAATCTGACAGATTTTACACATTTTCCAAAAATTTCAGGTTTGAACGTCCACAAATCATTATTATATATGGAGGTCTCCTCAGACCCAAGAGTATAACAATGGTAATACCCAGGGGAGCTACATAAATGTAAAGAACACTCATGGTCACTTTCCCACACCTCTACTGAGCTACCTGGGTGCATTTGGTGATCTTTCCTGGGCCTCAGTGGTGATTCAGGGCCACTAATTTCACCCAGGAGGCTGGAAGACATATATGGCAAAGAAGACCAAAAGAGAGGGAGAGGGAGATGGGGTTTATTATTTTTCTGCCCCTCCCCGTCACCAATCATTATTATGGTCTGGGTCTCTTGTGACACCAGATTATAAGAGCACTTGCACTCTATACCCCCTGTCCCTGTATACTAGAAATACTCGTATGAAGGAGGGCCTGTTTTATCTTAAAGGCAATGTAGCAGAAACAAATCACTATCACACCATCAGGTATTGATATATATATATATATATATATATATATATATATATATATATATATCACTCCACGTCCTCTGTTCTTGTAACTTCTTTACTGACCTACTTTCATAGACAATGTATCTATATGGACTGTACAGATTCCACTACTGTGACCATTCTATAGGACTGATCAGTCCACACTTGTTTTATTGTACTGATGAATAAATATTGCTATAAAATAAAGTTTCTATATGTAAAATCTCAGTCTTTGTGGGTGCTTTACAAGTTTACAATCACCGGCATTGTGTCGCCACTCCAGTCTTGCTTGGAGGATGGGTAATAGGAAGTTCTTCAGCAAGGATTGACATGAGGAAGCCCCGCCCACTGGTAATGATACAATGTAGCTACAGGTAGGTGGAGAGTAGACTTACCTTCCCTTCATGTCTTATTGGTTGGGCTTGTTCAGATGTGTCTGTCACAATATTAACAGTTTGGCCAAAAATGTGACATTGTGATATTCTCTGTGTCTGGTCAATCATCGTTGAGCTGTGAATTGTGGCCCGGTAAGAGGTTGGGTTTGTGAGCTATATTAGCGCTTGTTCGCTTACACCCCACATTACCAAAGCAATAAAGTTTTTTATGTTTACAGAATGATAGGTGGGCTTATTGTTTGCAGGACAGTTTATCATTTGTAATGGTGCCATCTAATATTCTGCACAATGTACTTGGAGTGTTGGTGGGATAATGAAGGGTAGACCTATCTGTAAAAGGGAGATAGAACCAGTAGGCAGGACTGGAAGACCCAGTGTATATTAAAGGGGCAACCGGATAATCTACTGGAGAGGACATGAACTATGGAAATAAGAGTCATGGGGAGATCAGGGAGTTTTCACACAGGGCAAAATGGCTCGGAATCTGGCGCGACTTCTGCATGAATTCCGCGCAAATCCTGTGTGGGATTGCCGCCAGTATCCATGAGGTTAAAAAGCCTCCCCATAGAACTCTATTGAGAGGCTTTTTAACTATATGGATACTGGCGGCAATTATTATTATTATTATTATTATTATTATTATTATTATTATTATTATTATTATTATTTATATAGCACCATTAATTCCATGGTGCTCTGTACATTATTATATTAATCCCATGGTGCTTTACATTATTATATTAATCCCATGGTGCTGTACATTATTATATTAATCCCATGGTGCTCTGTACATTATTATTTTAATCCCATGGTGCTGTACATTATTATATTAATCCCATGGTGCTGTACATTATTATATTAATCCCATGGTGCTCTGTACATTATTATATTAATCCCATGGTGTTCTGTACATTATTATATTAATCCCATGGTGCTCTGTACATTATTATATTAATCCCATGGTGCTCTGTACATTATTATATTAATCCTATGGTGCTCTGTACATTATTATATTAATCCCATGGTGCTCTGTACATTATTAGATTAATTCCATGGTGCTCTGTACATTATTATATTAATCCCATGGTGCTCTGTACATTATTATATTAATCCTATGGTGCTCTGTACATTATTATATTAATCCCATGGTGCTCTGTACATTATTAGATTAATTCCATGGTGCTCTGTACATTATTATATTAATCCCATGGTGCTGTACATTATTATATTAATCCCATGGTGCTCTGTACATTATTATATTAACCCCATGGCGCTGTACATTATTATATTAATCCCATGGTGCTCTGTACATTATTAGATTAATTCCATGGTGCTGTACATTATTATATTAATCCCATGGTGCTCTGTACATTATTATATTAATCCCATGGTGCTGTACATTATTATATTAATCCCATGGTGCTCTGTACATTATTATATTAATCCCATGGTGCTCTGTACATTATTATATTAATCCCATGGTGCTTTACATTATTATATTAATCCCATGGTGCTTTACATTATTATATTAATCCCATGGTGCTCTGTACATTATTATATTAATCCCATGGTGCTTTACATTATTATATTAATCTCATGGTGCTGTACATTATTATATTAATCCCATGGTGCTGTACATTATTATATTAATCCCATGGTGCTGTACATTATTATATTAATTCCATGGTGCTGTACATTATTATATTAATTCCATGGCGCTCTGTACATTATTATATTAATCCCATGGTGCTGTACATTATTATATTAATCCCATGGTGCTGTACATTATTATATTAATCCCATGGTGCTCTGTACATTATTATATTACTCCCATGGTGCTGTACATTATTATATTACTCCCATGGTGCTCTGTACATTATTATATTAATCCCATGGTGCTGTACATTATTATATTAATTCCATGGTGCTGTACATTATTATATTAATTCCATGGTGCTGTACATTATTATATTAATCCCATGGTGCTGTACATTATTATATTAATTCCATGGTGCTGTACATTATTATATTAATCCCATGGTGCTCTGTACATTATTATATTAATCCCATAGTGCTGTACATTATTAGATTAATTCCATGGTGCTGTACATTATTATATTAATTCCATGGTGCTGTACATTATTATTATATTAATTCCATGGCGCTCTGTACATTATTATATTAATCCCATGGTGCTGTACATTATTATATTAATTCCATGGTGCTCTGTACATTATTATATTAATTCCATGGTGCTGTACATTATTATATTAATCCCATGGTGCTCTGTACATTATTATATTAATCCCATGGTGCTCTGTACATTATTATATTAATCCCATGGTGCTGTACATTATTATATTAATCCCATGGTGCTCTGTACATTATTATATTAATCCCATGGTGCTCTGTACATTATTATATTAATTCCATGGTGCTCTGTACATTATTATATTAATCCCATGGTGCTCTGTACATTATTATATTAATTCCATGGTGCTCTGTACATTATTATATTAATTCCATGGTGCTTTACATTTGGGGATTACATACAGTACACAGAATATTCAGGTAGATATATTACTAACAATGACTGACTGGCACAGTGGGGTAGAGGGCCCTGCCCGCGAGGGCTTACAATCTATGAGGGAAGGGGGGTAGAGACAGAAGGAGAGGGGGAGACTGTACAGATAGGGGTGCGGTGATAGTGTTATTGGGGGGTGTAGGCCTTCCTGAATAGGGGAGTCTTCAGGGCCTTCTTGAAGCCTGTGATTGTGGGCAATCCCGCACGGAATTCACGTGGACACCGCGGAGTCAAGCCAGATTCCGAGCCATTTTGCCCCGGGTGACAGCCCCCTCATGCTTAGAGTCCAGGTCTCTTGACTGGGTTCTGACTGGCTGATAGACAGACCTGATGTCCTAATGAGATCCCAGAGTGTAATAACATAATAGAAACTCAGAAGTAACGCTGTATACAGGTGCTACCTCCACAAACTAGATATATCCCAGGATGTCTAATGTGAAATGCACAAGATACAATCTCATCGTAGCGATGGCTTGCAGATTTAGCTTAAACTGTTTGCAATCGCACGATACAGATAGCGGGGGGATCTCAGCGCTTTTCGCATGTATGTAGATTTTTGTCCCAAACTAAGCCAAGTAATAGGCGGAGTGACAGTAGACCTGACAATCTATACGTCTAGAAGTTATCACCCAGCATTAGACACTTTAAAGGGATTCTATCATTACAATACCGTTTTAAACTAAATACACATAAGTATAGCCTTAAGAAAGTCTTCTCTTACCTTTATTATTCTGGTCTGTGCCGCTGTTCCTTAGAAATATCTTCTTTCTTCCCTATGCAAATGAGTTTTCTGGAGGAGTCCCTTGTGCTGCTTGAGAACTCTCCAGCGATGGCCTCCGTCTTCTCCTCTACCTGCTGCCTCTTCTCTCGCGCTCCTCTTCTCTTGTTCAAAAAAGTTCCAACTGCACATGTCCGTCAGCCATTTTCTTGTGGCCTCTCCCGTTTGGTCACCTATATTGGTGTTCTCATCTGTTCATTCTGGATGAAACGGAGCAGGATAGGATCTCCTCTACTTTCAACGGAACAGACCCTTGGACGTCCTCACAATCAGACGCCTTAGGCTATGGCCACTTATTGTGGAAACGCAGCATTTATTTGTTGCAAATTTTGCTGTGTTTTGCATGGATTGCACGGAAGGGAAACCTCTAAGAACTTCCTTTACATTTCCCATTCCATTTCAATCCGCTCCTGGCTTTGGCTGACAAAAACTACAACAAAAAACACTGCATTTCTGCAATGCGGGGCCCTAGTTTTAGTAAATCTGCCCAATGTCTATGGATGGGACCACTGCAGATTTGACTGTGATAAGGTCCAGTCACAGTTGTGTGTTTCTCAATGACGTAAATGAGAATTTAAGAAATCTCATCCACAAATTACTGAAAAAATCTGCAGCAGAACAAACAATATGGTGGATTTTCTGAAAAACCGCTGCAAATTCATTATCTTTGTACTAATTACTTATATGTTGTATTTTTGGAGAGGATTTTCATTAATGAGGAAAGTGAAAAAACCAAATCACTATTTTTTATTTTTTTTTTTTGCATTTTTGAGCCTTCAACCAAAAACATCCTGAACTTTATTTTATTTGCATTTTCACTGCGGAATTGACATAATAAAAATCTGAGGCTGTGTTTATTACTGAAGATTTCTGATGTTTATTGGGTGAAGGCTCAGCACGGTTGCAGCATTTCCACAAAGATCAGTCACTTGCTCCATTTTTCTTTTTATTAAAGCACAACTCCTCGTTTTCCATTGCAGATTTTTCCAGCATTGCTTGGATGAACTTTCCTAAAATCCACTTTTCTGGGGATGTAAAACACATTGACCCAGATTTACTGATAGTGTAAACTAAGGCTAAGCTCACATCCATGTTGGGAGTCTCCATAGGATTCCTTTAGTATAAAACTAACAAAAACCCAATGAACACCAACTGGAGCCCATTATATTCTAAGGCAACCACATCTTTAATGGATGAGCTCTCTGGCTTTCAGGTCCCCATGCAGTCCCAAACAATGGAGAGACAAAAACAAGTGTTAGACAGGTAGTCCGAACATGCACCAGATTGATCACAGTGGCTGATGCTGGATGACAATTCTGACGTATCGTTACACTGTCGGGTTTATTCCACCATTTGGTTCACTTTGAGAATTATACAAGACAATTTTGTTGCACTTAAGTCACGCCCCCCTTACCTAATTTTCTGTGTGAATACGACCCCTTAGCTGCAGATTTAGCCCCTTTAAAGACGTTGCAGAGAAGCCTCGAATGATCGGAATCCCCTTCAGACAGGAGTTCTATGTAAGTGCATGAAACCTGGAGCCGTCTGTCACTTTGTACTTGTTTGAACCAGTTCTTTGCTGTGATAGGTTTCCTGGAAATAGACTGACAAATAATGTGCAAATAAATGAAATGCGGCCAATCTCTGACATTCACTCGCTTGTTCTCAAACAGTCCAGGAATAAAACTTATTTTATATACTATAAAGTTCTAATTAAAACTTCCTTGACAGTCGAAGAAATTCTAGTGTCAATGAAGGGATCAGCAGATGAGTCGACTCCTCACCTCCCTCGTTTTTCTCAGGATTTTAAGTTTTTATCTTTTTGCTCTATGATATTATGCACACCCAGCTCTGCTACACTTTATACCCAGCTCTGCTACACTTTATACCCAGCTCTGCTACACTTTATACCCAGCTCTGCTACACTTTATACTCAGCTCTGCTACACTTTATACCCAGCTCTGCTACACTTTATACCCAGCTCTGCTACACTTTATACCCAGCTCTGCTACACTTTATACTCAGCTCTGCTACACTTTATACCCAGCTCTGCTACACTTTATACTCAGCTCTGCTACACTTTATACCCAGCTCTGCTACACTTTATACACAGCTCTGCTACACTTTATACACAGATCTGCTACACTTTATACCCAGCTCTGCTACACTTTATACACAGCTCTGCTACACTTTATACCCAGCTCTGCGACACTTTATACCCAGCTCTGCTACACTTTATACTCAGCTCTGCTACACTTTATACCCAGCTCTGCTACACTTTATACCCAGCTCTGCTACACTTTATACTCAGCTCTGCTACACTTTATACCCAGCTCTGCTACACTTTATACCCAGCTCTGCTACACTTTATACCCAGCTCTGCTACACTTTATACCCAGCTCTGCTACACTTTATACCCAGCTCTGCTACACTTTATACTCAGCTCTGCTACACTTTATACCCAGCTCTGCTACACTTTATACCCAGCTCTGCTACACTTTATACTCAGCTCTGCTGCACTTTATACTCAGCTCTGCTACACTTTATACCCAGCTCTGCTGCACTTTATACTCAGCTCTGCTACACTTTATACTCAGCTCTGCTGCACTTTATACTCAGCTCTGCTACACTTTATACTCAGCTCTGCTACACTTTATACCCAGCTCTGCTACACTTTATACCCAGCTCTGCTACACTTTATACCCAGCTCTGCTACACTTTATACTCAGCTCTGCTACACTTTATACCCAGCTCTGCTACACTTTATACTCAGCTCTGCTGCACTTTATACTCAGCTCTGCTACACTTTATACCCAGCTCTGCTGCACTTTATACTCAGCTCTGCTACACTTTATACCCAGCTCTGCTACACTTTATACCCAGCTCTGCTACACTTTATACTCAGCTCTGCTACACTTTATACTCAGCTCTGCTACACTTTATACTCAGCTCTGCTACACTTTATACCCAGCTCTGCTACACTTTATACCCAGCTCTGCTACACTTTATACCCAGCTCTGTGACACTTTATACCCAGCTCTGCTACACTTTATACCCAGCTCTGCTACACTTTATACCCAGCTCTGCTACACTTTATACACAACTCTTCTATACACAGATGTCCTGCACACACATCTCTTATATACAATTCATCTACAACACATACAACTTTACTATACAGCCCCCCAGCAATGGCTATACAGCACACAGTTCTACTACACAGCGCACACAGTTCTATTATACAACACACCCAGCACTGCTACACACAGTCACAATGCTCACACAGACGCAATTGCAGACATTTACACACAGGTCTGATGGATGCACTTATATTTACTATGAATCCCTGTCCTGTCCACCATCTTCCCCAATGTGAAGGTCCTTATATCTCCAAAGAAGCAGCAGCAAAACAAGATGAAAGTTGTAATGTATCTTTCATGGAGATTCACCTGCTGATGACATCATTATAGGTCCTTCTGGCCTTTCTTCTTCTTTTACTGCTGCTGATTCTTCTTGTATATGGACCTGCACAGCGGGGGGGGCTCTGGTTCTCTCTTGAAAGTTATCCGGAGTTCAGTTGTGATCCTTGCCCAGCACAGTTCAAATTCATATAAAACCACCCAACCCTCTGCACTGCGCCTGAACAATATAGGTTCTCGGTTCCCTTTTTCTTCTCCTGATTATCTTGACCAAGGTCAAGTGTCTTGACCTTGGTCTATTTCTTGACTCTGGTACTGATTTTGTTCCTGACCTGCTGATTTTTTGCATATGACCCACAACCTTGCTTCTCTGCTGCCAGCCCCTGACCTTTGGATTGCACTTAATTACACTATTACTTGTCCCTCTGTTGCTTTGCAGTCAGCTGTTACCTTCACCAGGACTATAGGTGGCAACCTGGTGGTCTTCTGCCATGTAAACCAGATCCCAGTGGGCCACTTAGACAAGACCCTCAGGGGTAGCCCAAAGTCAAACTGGTTAGGGGGCACAGTGGGTCTGTTACACACAACTACTGACTTACAATTAGAGTTGATTAAACTAGATTCAGCCCAAATTTTCCAAAGGTTTTTCTGCCCACAACCCACTATTATGCTCTAGGGTCACAGTATAAGTGGAGGCCCAGGGGAGGTGCAGTAACATAATGAACACTTATATTCACCTTGCCTCACCTCTCCTGGGCTCCCTCATGGCACCTGACAGTCCTTTGGCATCCTTTTCTGGTCTTCAGAGTGACATGACTAGCACAGACCTCAGCGGTGCCTCAGGGCATGCCAACACCGTGATGCAAGAATACCAACCTCATGATGTTTGTACATCCCTTGTGACCACTGAGGACTTGTCACGGGCTTCAGAAGTCCTCATAATATTAAGCTAGAGGCCGAGGAGACATTGAAGGCTGCAAGGGAGTCCAGGAGAGGTGGAGAGGTTATCAGTATTAAACATACAATTGGGGCTGGAAAACCTCTTCAATCTCTGTAAACACATAAAGGACAACCCAAATAAGTCAAAAATACCAAAAAATTACAATAAAAAAAAATCACCTAATATTCTAAATATCCATACCAAACCATGACCCTGGCTATCCAGCCCCTGGGATACAGTGAGGACCACAGGATGTGTCAGGGGGGGATTTTACGTTTCTTCACTTTTCGTGTTCGACACAGTTTTGTTGCTTAACAGGAGATTTATTTTCGTGCTGCCATTACAAGATCCTCTGTACAAAGATGGCACGCGACCAAGCACAATGACCCAGTGACATCTGTGCTAGAGAAAGGTGTTTGCTGAACAAGTGGTGAAATTCTCAGTTTATTTGAGTCGTAAACTTTCCTGTGTCTGGGTATATAGTGCCGCGGCCATAGACTCTATCAAAGACTCTCCAGACCACTCGCCATGGAGCTCAGCACAGTCCTTATACTGATCCTCATCTGTCTGGTCTCTCTGCTGTTTCTATCTCAAAGGAAACTGCGGGGAAAGTTACCGCCTGGGCCTACGCCACTTCCATTTATTGGGAACATGCACCAGGTTAAGATGGACGACCTCATTAAGTCCTTGGTGGAGGTGAGTTGGACAAAAGCCCATTATGTTGCCAATTCTGAGAGTCGACTGAGATTTTTCAACCTAGTTATCTTACAAAGTAAATTGAACATTTGGAATAGCGAAAAACTTGTGCGATATATCCAACTCCTGTGAGTAGTATCTGGGCTAGTCTGCTACAACTTGACTGGATGGAAGTGTATTTTGGTGCAATTGTCCTTTCTATTGACTTATTTTGCCTTTCTATTGTAACAGCTTAGCAAACAATATGGCCCCATGTACACGTTCTACCTGGGGTCACGTCCTACCGTTGTGCTGTGCGGGTACCAGGTGCTGAAGGAGGCGCTGATTGACCACGCCGAGGAGTTTAGCGGCCGAGGAGAATTCCCAGCAGTTCAGATGTACAGCAAAGGGAATGGTAAGTCCAGCTGTATAGCTGGTAATGGAAGGTTCTGGACAGTATGTACAATGTCTGCCTATATGGACTATATGTACTTACCTTATTATTACCTTTTTACCTCTTACAATATAAGCAAACCCTAAAATATGTAATGGGGGGGGGGGGCTTAATTTATAATGTTTGTTTCCTCATATGGGGCAGATGGATCCTCTGTCCTGCCCAGGTTCCCAATAAAGCCACAACCACAATTATCCCGAACTTCGAGACCATTGTCTACTGCTGATTTCAATTATTTTGTACTAATATGAAGAAAATCTGGAAACAATTAGAAGAACATACTGTATAGCCCTAACATAGGCAATTGTATAGCATTGCAATGATTGACCCCCAACTATATGCACCCATTCTGGTATATGTTATATTCACCGTATCTAGTATATGGTATATTCTCCATTTCTGTTATATACTATAGGCACCCTTTCTATTATATGGTATATGCACCCTTTATGGTATATACCATAGGCACCCTTCTAGTACATGTTATATGCCCCCTATCTAGTATATGGTATATGATCTACTGTATTTCTGTTAGATACTATAGGCACCTTTCTAATATATGGTATTTGCATCCTTTCTGGACTATATTGTATGCACTCTTTCTAGTATATGTTCTATGCTCCATTTCTGTTATATATTATAGGCACCCTTCTATTATATGTTATATGCACTCTTTCTAGTATATGTTCTATGCTCCATTTCTGTTAGATATTATAGGCACTAGAGATGAGCGAACACTAAAATGTTCGAGGTTCGAAATTCGATTCGAACAGCCGCTCAATGTTCGTGTGTTCGAACGGGTTTCGAACCCCATTATAGTCTATGGGGAACAGATACTCGTTAAGGGGGAAACCCAAATCCGTGTCTGGAGGGTCACCAAGTCCACTATGACACCCCAGGAAATGATGTCAACACCTCTGGAATGACACTGGGACAGCAGGGGGCGCATGTCTGGGGGCATCTAACACACCAAAGACCCTCTATTACCCCAACATCACAGCCTAACAACTACACACTTTACACACTCAATACCACCTCTCTGACAGTAGGAAAACACCTTGAAACATGTGTATTTGGCACTTGCAGTGAGGAGAGCTTGTCACCAGCAGTGAATTTGGCCCTTGTAGTAAGTTGAGGTTGGCACCAACATTTGTTTTGAAAATCAGGGTGGATTGAGCCTCTAACCAGCAGAGTTTGGGCAAATTCATGGTGGAGGGAGCCTCTAAACACCCCAGTTTGGACCAATTCATGGTGGAGGGAGCCTCTAAAAACCCCAGTTTGGACCAATTCATGGTGGAGGGAGCCTCTAAAAACCCCAGTTTGGACCAATTCATGGTGGAGGGAGCCTCTAACCAGCCCAGTTTGGACCAATTCATGGTGGAGGGAGCCTCTAAAAAACCCAGTTTGGACCAATTCATGGTGGAGGGAGCCTCTAAAAAACCCAGTTTGGACCAATTCATGGTGGAGGGAGCCTCTAACCAGCCCAGTTTGAACCAATTAATGGTGGAGGGAGCCTCTAACCAGCCCAGTTTGGACCAATTCATGGTGGAGGGAGCCTCTAACCAGCCCAGTTTGGACCAATTCATGGTGGAGGGAGCCTCTAAACAGCCCAGTTTGGGCAAATTCATGGTGGAGGGAGCCTCTAAAAAACCCAGTTTGGACCAATTCATGGTGGAGGGAGCCTCTAATTAGCCCAGTTTGGACCAATTAATTGTGGAGGGAGCCTCTAACCAGCCCAGTTTGGACCAATTAATGGTGGAGGGAGCCTCTAACCACCCCAGTTTGGGCAAATTCATGGTGGAGGGAGCCTCTAACCAGCCCAGTTTGGACCAATTCATGGTGGAGGGAGCCTCTAAAAAACCCAGTTTGGACCAATTCATGGTGGAGGGAGCCTCTAAAAAACCCAGTTTGGACCAATTCATGGTGGAGGGAGCCTCTAACCAGCCCAGTTTGAACCAATTAATGGTGGAGGGAGCCTCTAACCAGCCCAGTTTGGACCAATTCATGGTGGAGGGAGCCTCTAACCAGCCCAGTTTGGACCAATTCATGGTGGAGGGAGCCTCTAAACAGCCCAGTTTGGGCAAATTCATGGTGGAGGGAGCCTCTAAAAAACCCAGTTTGGACCAATTCATGGTGGAGGGAGCCTCTAATTAGCCCAGTTTGGACCAATTAATTGTGGAGGGAGCCTCTAACCAGCCCAGTTTGGACCAATTAATGGTGGAGGGAGCCTCTAACCACCCCAGTTTGGGCAAATTCATGGTGGAGGGAGCCTCTAACCAGCCCAGTTTGGACCAATTAATGGTGGAGGGAGCCTCTAAACAGCCAAGTTTTGGGAAATTCATGGTGGAGGGAGCCTCTAACCAGCCCAGTTTGGACCAATTCATGGTGGAGGGAGCCTCTAAACAGCCCAGTTTGGGCAAATTCATGGTGGAGGGAGCCTCTAAACAGCCCAGTTTGGGCAAATTCATGGTGGAGGGAGCCTCTAACCAGCCCAGTTTGGACCAATTAATGGTGGAGGGAGCCTCTAAACAGCCAAGTTTTGGGAAATTCATGGTGGAGGGAGCCTCTAACCAGCCCAGTTTGGACCAATTAATGGTGGAGGGAGCCTCTAACCAGCCCAGTTTGGACCAATTAATGGTGGAGGGAGCCTCTAACCAGCCCAGTTTGGACCAATTAATGGTGGAGGGAGCCTCTAAACAGCCAAGTTTTGGGAAATTCATGGTGGAGGGAGCCTCTAACCAGCCCAGTTTGGACCAATTCATGGTGGAGGGAGCCTCTAAACAGCCCAGTTTGGGCAAATTCATGGTGGAGGGAGCCTCTAAAAAACCCAGTTTGGACCAATTCATGGTGGAGGGAGCCTCTAAACAGCCCAGTTTGGGCAAATTCATGGTGGAGGGAGCCTCTAACCAGCCCAGTTTGGACCAATTAATGGTGGAGGGAGCCTCTAAACAGCCAAGTTTTGGGAAATTCATGGTGGAGGGAGCCTCTAACCAGCCCAGTTTGGACCAATTCATGGTGGAGGGAGCCTCTAAACAGCCCAGTTTGGGCAAATTCATGGTGGAGGGAGCCTCTAACCAGCCCAGTTTGGACCAATTAATGGTGGAGGGAGCCTCTAAACAGCCAAGTTTTGGGAAATTCATGGTGGAGGGAGCCTCTAACCAGCCCAGTTTGGACCAATTCATGGTGGAGGGAGCCTCTAAACAGCCCAGTTTGGGCAAATTCATGGTGGAGGGAGCCTCTAAAAAACCCAGTTTGGACCAATTCATGGTGGAGGGAGCCTCTAATTAGCCCAGTTTGGACCAATTAATTGTGGAGGGAGCCTCTAACCAGCCCAGTTTGGACCAATTAATGGTGGAGGGAGCCTCTAACCACCCCAGTTTGGGCAAATTCATGGTGGAGGGAGCCTCTAACCAGCCCAGTTTGGACCAATTAATGGTGGAGGGAGCCTCTAAACAGCCAAGTTTTGGGAAATTCATGGTGGAGGGAGCCTCTAACCAGCCCAGTTTGGGCAAATTCATGGTGGAGGGAGCCTCTAACCAGCCCAGTTTGGACCAATTAATGGTGGAGGGGGCCTCTAACCAGCCCAGTTTGGGCAAATTCATGGTGGAGGGAGCCTCTAACCAGCCCAGTTTGGACCAATTAATGGTGGAGGGAGCCTCTAAACAGCCAAGTTTTGGGAAATTCATGGTGGAGGGAGCCTCTAACCAGCCCAGTTTGGACCAATTCATGGTGGAGGGAGCCACTAAACAGCCCAGTTTGGGCAAATTCATGGTGGAGGGAGCCTCTAAAAAACCCAGTTTGGACCAATTCATGGTGGAGGGAGCCTCTAATTAGCCCAGTTTGGACCAATTAATTGTGGAGATAGCCTCTAACCAGCCCAGTTTGGACCAATTAATGGTGGAGGGAGCCTCTAACCACCCCAGTTTGGACCAATTCATGGTGGAGGGAGCCTCTAATTAGCCCAGTTTGGACCAATTAATTGTGGAGGGAGCCTCTAACCAGCCCAGTTTGGACCAATTAATGGTGGAGGGAGCCTCTAAACAGCCAAGTTTTGGGAAATTCATGGTGGAGGGAGCCTCTAACCAGCCCAGTTTGGACCAATTAATGGTGGAGGGAGCCTCTAACCAGCCCAGTTTGGACCAATTAATGGTGGAGGGAGCCTCTAACCAGCCCAGTTTGGACCAATTAATGGTGGAGGGAGCCTCTAAACAGCCAAGTTTTGGGAAATTCATGGTGGAGGGAGCCTCTAACCAGCCCAGTTTGGACCAATTCATGGTGGAGGGAGCCTCTAAACAGCCCAGTTTGGGCAAATTCATGGTGGAGGGAGCCTCTAAAAAACCCAGTTTGGACCAATTCATGGTGGAGGGAGCCTCTAAACAGCCCAGTTTGGGCAAATTCATGGTGGAGGGAGCCTCTAACCAGCCCAGTTTGGACCAATTAATGGTGGAGGGAGCCTCTAAACAGCCAAGTTTTGGGAAATTCATGGTGGAGGGAGCCTCTAACCAGCCCAGTTTGGACCAATTCATGGTGGAGGGAGCCTCTAAACAGCCCAGTTTGGGCAAATTCATGGTGGAGGGAGCCTCTAAAAAACCCAGTTTGGACCAATTCATGGTGGAGGGAGCCTCTAAACAGCCCAGTTTGGGCAAATTCATGGTGGAGGGAGCCTCTAACCAGCCCAGTTTGGACCAATTATTGGTGGAGGGAGCCTCTAAACAGCCAAGTTTTGGGAAATTCATGGTGGAGGGAGCCTCTAACCAGCCCAGTTTGGACCAATTCATGGTGGAGGGAGCCTCTAAACAGCCCAGTTTGGGCAAATTCATGGTGGAGGGAGCCTCTAACCAGCCCAGTTTGGACCAATTAATGGTGGAGGGAGCCTCTAAACAGCCAAGTTTTGGGAAATTCATGGTGGAGGGAGCCTCTAACCAGCCCAGTTTGGACCAATTCATGGTGGAGGGAGCCTCTAAACAGCCCAGTTTGGGCAAATTCATGGTGGAGGGAGCCTCTAAAAAACCCAGTTTGGACCAATTCATGGTGGAGGGAGCCTCTAATTAGCCCAGTTTGGACCAATTAATTGTGGAGGGAGCCTCTAACCAGCCCAGTTTGGACCAATTAATGGTGGAGGGAGCCTCTAACCACCCCAGTTTGGGCAAATTCATGGTGGAGGGAGCCTCTAACCAGCCCAGTTTGGACCAATTAATGGTGGAGGGAGCCTCTAAACAGCCAAGTTTTGGGAAATTCATGGTGGAGGGAGCCTCTAACCAGCCCAGTTTGGGCAAATTCATGGTGGAGGGAGCCTCTAACCAGCCCAGTTTGGACCAATTAATGGTGGAGGGGGCCTCTAACCAGCCCAGTTTGGGCAAATTCATGGTGGAGGGAGCCTCTAACCAGCCCAGTTTGGACCAATTAATGGTGGAGGGAGCCTCTAAACAGCCAAGTTTTGGGAAATTCATGGTGGAGGGAGCCTCTAACCAGCCCAGTTTGGACCAATTCATGGTGGAGGGAGCCACTAAACAGCCCAGTTTGGGCAAATTCATGGTGGAGGGAGCCTCTAAAAAACCCAGTTTGGACCAATTCATGGTGGAGGGAGCCTCTAATTAGCCCAGTTTGGACCAATTAATTGTGGAGGGAGCCTCTAACCAGCCCAGTTTGGACCAATTAATGGTGGAGGGAGCCTCTAAAAAACCCAGTTTGGACCAATTCATGGTGGAGGGAGCCTCTAATTAGCCCAGTTTGGACCAATTAATTGTGGAGATAGCCTCTAACCAGCCCAGTTTGGACCAATTAATGGTGGAGGGAGCCTCTAACCACCCCAGTTTGGACCAATTCATGGTGGAGGGAGCCTCTAATTAGCCCAGTTTGGACCAATTAATTGTGGAGGGAGCCTCTAACCAGCCCAGTTTGGACCAATTAATGGTGGAGGGAGCCTCTAAACAGCCAAGTTTTGGGAAATTCATGGTGGAGGGAGCCTCTAACCAGCCCAGTTTGGACCAATTAATGGTGGAGGGAGCCTCTAACCAGCCCAGTTTGGACCAATTAATGGTGGAGGGAGCCTCTAACCAGCCCAGTTTGGACCAATTAATGGTGGAGGGAGCCTCTAAACAGCCAAGTTTTGGGAAATTCATGGTGGAGGGAGCCTCTAACCAGCCCAGTTTGGACCAATTCATGGTGGAGGGAGCCTCTAAACAGCCCAGTTTGGGCAAATTCATGGTGGAGGGAGCCTCTAAAAAACCCAGTTTGGACCAATTCATGGTGGAGGGAGCCTCTAAACAGCCCAGTTTGGGCAAATTCATGGTGGAGGGAGCCTCTAAAAAACCCAGTTTGGACCAATTCATGGTGGAGGGAGCCTCTAAACAGCCCAGTTTGGGCAAATTCATGGTGGAGGGAGCCTCTAACCAGCCCAGTTTGGACCAATTAATGGTGGAGGGAGCCTCTAAACAGCCAAGTTTTGGGAAATTCATGGTGGAGGGAGCCTCTAACCAGCCCAGTTTGGACCAATTCATGGTGGAGGGAGCCTCTAAACAGCCCAGTTTGGGCAAATTCATGGTGGAGGGAGCCTCTAACCAGCCCAGTTTGGACCAATTAATGGTGGAGGGAGCCTCTAAACAGCCAAGTTTTGGGAAATTCATGGTGGAGGGAGCCTCTAACCAGCCCAGTTTGGACCAATTCATGGTGGAGGGAGCCTCTAAACAGCCCAGTTTGGGCAAATTCATGGTGGAGGGAGCCTCTAAAAAACCCAGTTTGGACCAATTCATGGTGGAGGGAGCCTCTAATTAGCCCAGTTTGGACCAATTAATTGTGGAGGGAGCCTCTAACCAGCCCAGTTTGGACCAATTAATGGTGGAGGGAGCCTCTAACCACCCCAGTTTGGGCAAATTCATGGTGGAGGGAGCCTCTAACCAGCCCAGTTTGGACCAATTAATGGTGGAGGGAGCCTCTAAACAGCCAAGTTTTGGGAAATTCATGGTGGAGGGAGCCTCTAACCAGCCCAGTTTGGGCAAATTCATGGTGGAGGGAGCCTCTAACCAGCCCAGTTTGGACCAATTAATGGTGGAGGGAGCCTCTAACCAGCCCAGTTTGGACCAATTAATGGTGGAGGGAGCCTCTAAACAGCCAAGTTTTGGGAAATTCATGGTGGAGGGAGCCTCTAACCAGCCCAGTTTGGACCAATTCATGGTGGAGGGAGCCTCTAAACAGCCCAGTTTGGGCAAATTCATGGTGGAGGGAGCCTCTAAAAAACCCAGTTTGGACCAATTCATGGTGGAGGGAGCCTCTAAACAGCCCAGTTTGGGCAAATTCATGGTGGAGGGAGCCTCTAACCAGCCCAGTTTGGACCAATTAATGGTGGAGGGAGCCTCTAAACAGCCAAGTTTTGGGAAATTCATGGTGGAGGGAGCCTCTAACCAGCCCAGTTTGGGCAAATTCATGGTGGAGGGAGCCTCTAACCAGCCCAGTTTGGACCAATTAATGGTGGAGGGAGCCTCTAACCAGCCCAGTTTGGACCAATTCATGGTGGAGGGAGCCTCTAAACAGCCCAGTTTGGGCAAATTCATGGTGGAGGGAGCCTCTAAAAAACCCAGTTTGGACCAATTCATGGTGGAGGGAGCCTCTAAACAGCCCAGTTTGGGCAAATTCATGGTGGAGGGAGCCTCTAACCAGCCCAGTTTGGACCAATTAATGGTGGAGGGAGCCTCTAAACAGCCAAGTTTTGGGAAATTCATGGTGGAGGGAGCCTCTAACCAGCCCAGTTTGGACCAATTCATGGTGGAGGGAGCCTCTAAACAGCCCAGTTTGGGCAAATTCATGGTGGAGGGAGCCTCTAACCAGCCCAGTTTGGACCAATTAATGGTGGAGGGAGCCTCTAAACAGCCAAGTTTTGGGAAATTCATGGTGGAGGGAGCCTCTAACCAGCCCAGTTTGGACCAATTCATGGTGGAGGGAGCCTCTAAACAGCCCAGTTTGGGCAAATTCATGGTGGAGGGAGCCTCTAAAAAACCCAGTTTGGACCAATTCATGGTGGAGGGAGCCTCTAATTAGCCCAGTTTGGACCAATTAATTGTGGAGGGAGCCTCTAACCAGCCCAGTTTGGACCAATTAATGGTGGAGGGAGCCTCTAACCACCCCAGTTTGGGCAAATTCATGGTGGAGGGAGCCTCTAACCAGCCCAGTTTGGACCAATTAATGGTGGAGGGAGCCTCTAAACAGCCAAGTTTTGGGAAATTCATGGTGGAGGGAGCCTCTAACCAGCCCAGTTTGGGCAAATTCATGGTGGAGGGAGCCTCTAACCAGCCCAGTTTGGACCAATTAATGGTGGAGGGAGCCTCTAACCAGCCCAGTTTGGGCAAATTCATGGTGGAGGGAGCCTCTAACCAGCCCAGTTTGGACCAATTAATGGTGGAGGGAGCCTCTAAACAGCCAAGTTTTGGGAAATTCATGGTGGAGGGAGCCTCTAACCAGCCCAGTTTGGACCAATTCATGGTGGAGGGAGCCACTAAACAGCCCAGTTTGGGCAAATTCATGGTGGAGGGAGCCTCTAAAAAACCCAGTTTGGACCAATTCATGGTGGAGGGAGCCTCTAATTAGCCCAGTTTGGACCAATTAATTGTGGAGGGAGCCTCTAACCAGCCCAGTTTGGACCAATTAATGGTGGAGGGAGCCTCTAAAAAACCCAGTTTGGACCAATTCATGGTGGAGGGAGCCTCTAATTAGCCCAGTTTGGACCAATTAATTGTGGAGATAGCCTCTAACCAGCCCAGTTTGGACCAATTAATGGTGGAGGGAGCCTCTAACCACCCCAGTTTGGACCAATTCATGGTGGAGGGAGCCTCTAATTAGCCCAGTTTGGACCAATTAATTGTGGAGGGAGCCTCTAACCAGCCCAGTTTGGACCAATTAATGGTGGAGGGAGCCTCTAAACAGCCAAGTTTTGGGAAATTCATGGTGGAGGGAGCCTCTAACCAGCCCAGTTTGGACCAATTAATGGTGGAGGGAGCCTCTAACCAGCCCAGTTTGGACCAATTAATGGTGGAGGGAGCCTCTAACCAGCCCAGTTTGGACCAATTAATGGTGGAGGGAGCCTCTAAACAGCCAAGTTTTGGGAAATTCATGGTGGAGGGAGCCTCTAACCAGCCCAGTTTGGACCAATTCATGGTGGAGGGAGCCTCTAAACAGCCCAGTTTGGGCAAATTCATGGTGGAGGGAGCCTCTAAAAAACCCAGTTTGGACCAATTCATGGTGGAGGGAGCCTCTAAACAGCCCAGTTTGGGCAAATTCATGGTGGAGGGAGCCTCTAAAAAACCCAGTTTGGACCAATTCATGGTGGAGGGAGCCTCTAAACAGCCCAGTTTGGGCAAATTCATGGTGGAGGGAGCCTCTAACCAGCCCAGTTTGGACCAATTAATGGTGGAGGGAGCCTCTAAACAGCCAAGTTTTGGGAAATTCATGGTGGAGGGAGCCTCTAACCAGCCCAGTTTGGACCAATTCATGGTGGAGGGAGCCTCTAAACAGCCCAGTTTGGGCAAATTCATGGTGGAGGGAGCCTCTAACCAGCCCAGTTTGGACCAATTAATGGTGGAGGGAGCCTCTAAACAGCCAAGTTTTGGGAAATTCATGGTGGAGGGAGCCTCTAACCAGCCCAGTTTGGACCAATTCATGGTGGAGGGAGCCTCTAAACAGCCCAGTTTGGGCAAATTCATGGTGGAGGGAGCCTCTAAAAAACCCAGTTTGGACCAATTCATGGTGGAGGGAGCCTCTAATTAGCCCAGTTTGGACCAATTAATTGTGGAGGGAGCCTCTAACCAGCCCAGTTTGGACCAATTAATGGTGGAGGGAGCCTCTAACCACCCCAGTTTGGGCAAATTCATGGTGGAGGGAGCCTCTAACCAGCCCAGTTTGGACCAATTAATGGTGGAGGGAGCCTCTAAACAGCCAAGTTTTGGGAAATTCATGGTGGAGGGAGCCTCTAACCAGCCCAGTTTGGGCAAATTCATGGTGGAGGGAGCCTCTAACCAGCCCAGTTTGGACCAATTAATGGTGGAGGGAGCCTCTAACCAGCCCAGTTTGGACCAATTAATGGTGGAGGGAGCCTCTAAACAGCCAAGTTTTGGGAAATTCATGGTGGAGGGAGCCTCTAACCAGCCCAGTTTGGACCAATTCATGGTGGAGGGAGGCTCTAAACAGCCCAGTTTGGGCAAATTCATGGTGGAGGGAGCCTCTAAAAAACCCAGTTTGGACCAATTCATGGTGGAGGGAGCCTCTAATTAGCCCAGTTTGGACCAATTAATTGTGGAGGGAGCCTCTAACCAGCCCAGTTTGGACCAATTAATGGTGGAGGGAGCCTCTAAAAAACCCAGTTTGGACCAATTCATGGTGGAGGGAGCCTCTAATTAGCCCAGTTTGGACCAATTAATTGTGGAGGGAGCCTCTAAACAGCCAAGTTTTGGGAAATTCATGGTGGAGGGAGCCTCTAACCAGCCCAGTTTGGACCAATTAATGGTGGAGGGAGCCTCTAACCACCCCAGTTTGGACCAATTCATGGTGGAGGGAGCCTCTAATTAGCCCAGTTTGGACCAATTAATTGTGGAGGGAGCCTCTAACCAGCCCAGTTTGGACCAATTAATGGTGGAGGGAGCCTCTAACCACCCCAGTTTGGGCAAATTCATGGTGGAGGGAGCCTCTAACCAGCCCAGTTTGGACCAATTAATGGTGGAGGGAGCCTCTAAACAGCCAAGTTTTGGGAAATTCATGGTGGAGGGAGCCTCTAACCAGCCCAGTTTGGACCAATTCATGGTGGAGGGAGCCTCTAAACAGCCCAGTTTGGGCAAATTCATGGTGGAGGGAGCCTCTAAACAGCCCAGTTTGGACCAATTCATGGTGGAGGGAGCCTCTAAACAGCCCAGTTTGGGCAAATTCATGGTGGAGGGAGCCTCTAAAAAACCCAGTTTGGACCAATTAATGGTGGAGGGAGCCTCTAAACAGCCAAGTTTTGGGAAATTCATGGTGGAGGGAGCCTCTAACCAGCCCAGTTTGGACCAATTCATGGTGGAGGGAGCCTCTAAACAGCCCAGTTTGGGCAAATTCATGGTGGAGGGAGCCTCTAAAAAACCCAGTTTGGACCAATTCATGGTGGAGGGAGCCTCTAAACAGCCCAGTTTGGGCAAATTCATGGTGGAGGGAGCCTCTAACCAGCCCAGTTTGGACCAATTAATGGTGGAGGGAGCCTCTAAACAGCCAAGTTTTGGGAAATTCATGGTGGAGGGAGCCTCTAACCAGCCCAGTTTGGACCAATTCATGGTGGAGGGAGCCTCTAAACAGCCCAGTTTGGGCAAATTCATGGTGGAGGGAGCCTCTAACCAGCCCAGTTTGGACCAATTAATGGTGGAGGGAGCCTCTAAACAGCCAAGTTTTGGGAAATTCATGGTGGAGGGAGCCTCTAACCAGCCCAGTTTGGACCAATTCATGGTGGAGGGAGCCTCTAAACAGCCCAGTTTGGGCAAATTCATGGTGGAGGGAGCCTCTAAAAAACCCAGTTTGGACCAATTCATGGTGGAGGGAGCCTCTAATTAGCCCAGTTTGGACCAATTAATTGTGGAGGGAGCCTCTAACCAGCCCAGTTTGGACCAATTAATGGTGGAGGGAGCCTCTAACCACCCCAGTTTGGGCAAATTCATGGTGGAGGGAGCCTCTAACCAGCCCAGTTTGGACCAATTAATGGTGGAGGGAGCCTCTAAACAGCCAAGTTTTGGGAAATTCATGGTGGAGGGAGCCTCTAACCAGCCCAGTTTGGACCAATTCATGGTGGAGGGAGCCTCTAAACAGCCCAGTTTGGGCAAATTCATGGTGGAGGGAGCCTCTAACCAGCCCAGTTTGGACCAATTAATGGTGGAGGGAGCCTCTAAACAGCCAAGTTTTGGGAAATTCATGGTGGAGGGAGCCTCTAACCAGCCCAGTTTGGACCAATTCATGGTGGAGGGAGCCTCTAAACAGCCCAGTTTGGACCAATTCATGGTGGAGGGAGCCTCTAAACAGCCCAGTTTGGACCAATTCATGGTGGAGGGAGCCTCTAATTAGCCCAGTTTGGACCAATTAATTGTGGAGGGAGCCTCTAACCAGCCCAGTTTGGACCAATTAATGGTGGAGGGAGCCTCTAAACAGCCAAGTTTTGGGAAATTCATGGTGGAGGGAGCCTCTAACCAGCCCAGTTTGGGCAAATTCATGGTGGAGGGAGCCTCTAACCAGCCCAGTTTGGACCAATTAATGGTGGAGGGAGCCTCTAACCAGCCCAGTTTGGACCAATTAATGGTGGAGGGAGCCTCTAAACAGCCAAGTTTTGGGAAATTCATGGTGGAGGGAGCCTCTAACCAGCCCAGTTTGGACCAATTCATGGTGGAGGGAGCCTCTAAACAGCCCAGTTTGGGCAAATTCATGGTGGAGGGAGCCTCTAAAAAACCCAGTTTGGACCAATTCATGGTGGAGGGAGCCTCTAATTAGCCCAGTTTGGACCAATTAATTGTGGAGGGAGCCTCTAACCAGCCCAGTTTGGACCAATTAATGGTGGAGGGAGCCTCTAAAAAACCCAGTTTGGACCAATTCATGGTGGAGGGAGCCTCTAATTAGCCCAGTTTGGACCAATTAATTGTGGAGGGAGCCTCTAACCAGCCCAGTTTGGACCAATTAATGGTGGAGGGAGCCTCTAACCACCCCAGTTTGGGCAAATTCATGGTGGAGGGAGCCTCTAACCAGCCCAGTTTGGACCAATTAATGGTGGAGGGAGCCTCTAAACAGCCAAGTTTTGGGAAATTCATGGTGGAGGGAGCCTCTAACCAGCCCAGTTTGGACCAATTCATGGTGGAGGGAGCCTCTAAACAGCCCAGTTTGGGCAAATTCATGGTGGAGGGAGCCTCTAAACAGCCCAGTTTGGACCAATTCATGGTGGAGGGAGCCTCTAAACAGCCCAGTTTGGGCAAATTCATGGTGGAGGGAGCCTCTAAAAAACCCAGTTTGGACCAATTCATGGTGGAGGGAGCCTCTAATTAGCCCAGTTTGGACCAATTAATTGTGGAGGGAGCCTCTAACCAGCCCAGTTTGGACCAATTAATGGTGGAGGGAGCCTCTAAAAAACCCAGTTTGGACCAATTCATGGTGGAGGGAGCCTCTAATTAGCCCAGTTTGGACCAATTAATTGTGGAGGGAGCCTCTAAACAGCCAAGTTTTGGGAAATTCATGGTGGAGGGAGCCTCTAACCAGCCCAGTTTGGACCAATTAATGGTGGAGGGAGCCTCTAACCACCCCAGTTTGGACCAATTCATGGTGGAGGGAGCCTCTAATTAGCCCAGTTTGGACCAATTAATTGTGGAGGGAGCCTCTAACCAGCCCAGTTTGGACCAATTAATGGTGGAGGGAGCCTCTAACCACCCCAGTTTGGACCAATTCATGGTGGAGGGAGCCTCTAATTAGCCCAGTTTGGACCAATTAATTGTGGAGGGAGCCTCTAACCAGCCCAGTTTGGACCAATTAATGGTGGAGGGAGCCTCTAACCACCCCAGTTTGGGCAAATTCATGGTGGAGGGAGCCTCTAACCAGCCCAGTTTGGACCAATTAATGGTGGAGGGAGCCTCTAAACAGCCAAGTTTTGGGAAATTCATGGTGGAGGGAGCCTCTAACCAGCCCAGTTTGGACCAATTCATGGTGGAGGGAGCCTCTAAACAGCCCAGTTTGGGCAAATTCATGGTGGAGGGAGCCTCTAAACAGCCCAGTTTGGGCAAATTCATGGTGGAGGGAGCCTCTAACCAGCCCAGTTTGGACCAATTAATGGTGGAGGGAGCCTCTAAACAGCCAAGTTTTGGGAAATTCATGGTGGAGGGAGCCTCTAACCAGCCCAGTTTGGACCAATTAATGGTGGAGGGAGCCTCTAACCAGCCCAGTTTGGACCAATTAATGGTGGAGGGAGCCTCTAACCAGCCCAGTTTGGACCAATTAATGGTGGAGGGAGCCTCTAAACAGCCAAGTTTTGGGAAATTCATGGTGGAGGGAGCCTCTAACCAGCCCAGTTTGGACCAATTCATGGTGGAGGGAGCCTCTAAACAGCCCAGTTTGGGCAAATTCATGGTGGAGGGAGCCTCTAACCAGCAGAGTTGGTGGAAATCAGGGTGGAGGGAGCCTCTAACCAGCAGAGTTGGGGGAAATCAGGGTGGAGGGAGCCTAGTATTAGCAGAATTGTGCAACGCTTATGGTGGATGAGTATGAGGATGCGGAGGAATTGGAGAGGTTGAGTACAGACATGGAGTTTCATGTTGGGGTGCTTTACACAGGTGGGCACAAAAATGACGGCTCTACCCAGTGGTGGTTCATTTTTATCAAAGTGAGCCGGTCGGCACTCTCAGCTGACAGACGGGTGCGCTTGTCAGTGATGATGCCACCGGCTGCACTGAACACCCTCTCAGATAGGACGCTGGCGGCAGGACAGGACAGCACCTCCAAGGCATATAGGGCAAGTTCAAGCCACAGGTCCAACTTCGACACCCAATACGTGTAGGGCGCAGAGGGGTCGGAGAGGACAGGGCTGTGGTCGGAAAGGTATTCCCGCAACATGCGCCTATACTTCTCACGCCTGGTGACACTAGGACCCTCCGTGGCGGCACTTTGGCGAGGGGGTGCCATCAAGGTGTCCCAGACCTTAGACAGTGTGCCCCTCGTTTGTGTGGACCGGTGAGAACTTGGTTGCCTACTGGAGGAACTGCCCTCCCTGCCGCCAACGTCACATGCTGGAAACATCTCCATCATATTCTGCACCAATTGCCTGTGGCAAGCATTGATGCGATTGGCCCTCCCCTCTACCGGAATAAAAGACGAGATGTTGTTTTTATACCGGGGGTCAAGGATAGCAAAGATCCAGTACTGGTTGTCCTCCATGATTTTGACAATACGCTTGTCGGTTGTAAAGCACCCCAACATGAACTCAGCCATGTCTGCCACAGTGTTAGTTGGCATGACTCCTCTGGCCCCACCGGAAAGTTCAATCTCCATTTCCTCCTCATCCTCCATGTCTACCCATCCGCGCTGCAACAATGGGACGATTCGAAGTTGCCCGGAAGCCTCCTGTATCACCATCACATCATCGGACAACTCTTCTTCCTCCTCCTCCTCCTCCTCCTCCTCCATTAAACGCAGTGAAGCGGACAGATGTGTGGACCTACTCTCCAGCTGTGACGGATCGGATGCTATCCCTAACTCCTCTGTGTGATCTGAGTTATCCCTGATGTCAATCAGGGATTCTCTCAGAACACACAAGAGCGGGATTGTAAGGCTCACCATCGCATCCTCAGAGCTCACCCTCCTTGTGGACTCCTCAAAGACCCGTAGGATGTCACAAAGGTCTCTCATCCATGGCCACTCATGGATGTGAAACTGAGGCAGCTGACTTTGTGGCACCCTAGGGTTTTGTAGCTGGTATTCCATCAAAGGTCTCTGCTGCTCAACCACTCTATTCAACATCTGAAACGTTGAGTTCCAGCGTGTGGGGACGTCGCACAAAAGCCGGTGTTGTGGCACATGCAGGCGTTGCTGGAGAGATTTTAAGCTAGCAGCGGCTACTGTCGACTTGCGAAAGTGGGCGCACATGCGCCGCACTTTCACCAGTAGCTCTGGAACATTGGGGTAGCTCTTTAGGAAACGTTGCACCACTAGGTTGAAGACGTGGGCCAGGCATGGAACATGTTGGAGTCCGGCAAGCTCCAGAGCTGCTACCAGGTTCCGGCCGTTATCACAAACGACCATGCCTGGGCCCAGGTGCAGCGGCTCAAACCATATTGCCGTCTCATCGAGGAGGGCATCCCTCACCTCGGAGGCAGTGTGCTGTCTGTCCCCCAAGCTGATCAGCTTCAGCACAGCCTGCTGACGTCTACCAACGCCAGTGCTGCAACGTTTCCAACTCGTAGCTGGGGTCAATCTAACAGCGGAGGAGGAGGCGGTGGCGGAGGAGGAGGCGGTGGCGGAGGAGGAGGCGGTAGAGGAGGAGGAGGAGGGGGGTGTTCTTCTCGTGTCCCTGCCAGGAATGTTAGGCGGGGAGACGAGGTACACCGGGCCAGTTTGGGAAGCAGTCCCAGCCTCAACTACATTCACCCAGTGTGCCGTCAGTGAAATGTAGCGTCCCTGTCCGCATGCACTTGTCCACGCGTCGGTGGTCAAGTGGACCTTTGTGCAAAGCGCGGAACTAAGGGCCCGCCTGATGTTGAGTGACACGTGCTGGTGCAAGGCGGGGACGGCACACCGGGAGAAGTAGTGACGGCTAGGGACGGCATAGCGAGGTGCCGCAGTTGCCATCAGGTCCAGGAAGGCGGGAGTTTCAACAAGCCGGAACGCCAACATCTCCTGGGCCAGCAGTTTAGCGATGTTGGCGTTCAAGGCTTGCGCGTGTGGGTGGTTAGCAGTGTATTTCTGCCGCCGCTCCAATGTCTGAGAGATGGTGGGTTGTTGTAAAGAAACGCCTGATGGTGCCTTTGATGGTGCAGGAGAAGGAGATAAGACAGGACCAGGGGAGGATGAGGTAGAAGTCAACAAAGTGGCGGAGGCAGATGAAGTGGTGTCCTGGCTCGTCCTCTGGAGTGCATCGCCAGTGTTGAGGTCAAATCATAATACCCCAGAGATATGCTGTCTGTAAAGGAAAATTAATTAACAGGCCAAGATCGGCCTCCGCCATCTTAGCCTGGAGAACCACAAGACACATGGTGGTCGTGTATCAAAATGGATTCTGATTCATTGTTACAGAAAGTTAGCATTTATACAAACATAAGCAGGTTGGACTTTGACCCGATTGGTTATACATAAGCTGTGGCACATGACTATTGGATAAGTTCTGCATCTCATTACTATACTCCAACCTGGGATGACCTTTCTCATGACATACAGAAGAATTTACAATATTTATGTGTAAACCAACATCTTACACTAATTCTAGATGTATATATCACAGCACGAGAGATAATGATCACATGCTATCTGTCCAGTCCGGTTTGTGGCTAAGGGTCAACTGGTTATAGAACCTGTTATGAGATTCTCACCACAAACAGATAAGGAGTTACAACCCAACCATCAACATTCCACACACCTTATCCCCTAAAGGGGTCTCTTAAACTCTAAACAGACATCCTTATGAAGCTTATATAAGAAAAAGCTTACAAAATGGCTGACAGAATACAAGATGGAAGATGTGATCCTAACAATTCCCCCATTTTGAGATAATTGGATACAGGAATTCATATTTAGGTACTTCAGTGACTTAACGTCTACTGCTGGACCTTTCCAGATTCCCCTCATATGTTCCTGTATTCCAAATTAATCTCAATCATAGTTCTGGCCTGTTATTTTCAGTCTGCTTTGTATTTTTCAAACACTATGTATCATTACTTCAAACATTTCCTGTTGTGTTATGAAAACAGCTATATATAACATGACTGAGGCTAATATGGGGCTATGAGTACATATCCTACAGGCTGACACATTCAAATCTTCATTCAAGATCATATGATGTTTAAAGAAAAAAACTTATTGTCCCACTCATTGTCAAATGTTCTATGCAGGCTTATCGCCAGAATAATCTATAACAGTAACATCAGGAGAATCTTCATCGCTGTGTGTAGAGACTTCTTTGCAATGTGAAGCATGGATACAGTTAGGCTTTCCGTCAAGTCTCATAGAAGTATTAGTAGTTAGCAGCACTTGAAGGGAATCATCAAATCTTGGTTCAAGAGGATTTCTCATGTGTCATCAATCTCTTGGTTCAAATGAATAGGTCCCGTCCACTAACTTAAAATCTGAGAGGGAGGAGAAAACTCAAAGCCATACATTAGTCAAATGTTTTTGCCAAGACATCACATAGTCAGTCAGTACACCATAATACAACTCTAACCTAGGGGCTGACCCAAAGAAAGTTTGCTATGGGTTAAAACCAATTCTTCTGTCAGGAGGGTACCTTACAGAAAATACAAATACAAGTGACACACTACATCTTCAGTATCTGCAGCCCGCTTGTGATGGCTTTCTTCACCAGATATGCCCCGGGCCATCCTGAAGAGAAATAACTATACACACAAGCACGTACTTATACCGTCTCACCTTTAGTAGTTACTAAAGTTATAGTTATAGCATATAGTTATCCTGCAATCTCTGGAACAGGTACAAGGGCTCTGGGCATGGCTAAAAAAAACACTTTTCACTTTTTGGCCTACTTTGCACTTACCACATGTCATGCAGGCTCACATATATCTGTCAGTAGTGATACTAAATCCTGCAGCCGCCCATCCTCCGCTCACCAGGTCACACATGGCTACTACTAAACAGTGCACTTAGAAATGAGCTGCTTATGCCATCAGTGGGGGACAAATGCTATCAGTAAAAATACTCTCTTACCACCGGAGATCAGGACTTGTACATCCTCTTTCAGTCCTGGACCATTTTTGGTGCTTCAGTGTTGTAAAACCTGAAAAGAGAGCTAAAAGGGGTTTTTGGGCCTAGTATAGTGACCAATTATCAGTAAAGCATATCCCCTAGGCCTCTGCAGCTGGGTTAGTGGCAGTGTCTTCCCACATGTTACCTCTACTTTCTTTCATATCAGCCTTGGTGTGTGCCATGACTTCTGACTATACCCACCTGTGTGGGGGCAGCAGCAGGGTCCATCACTACCTGAACAGCCTGGAAATCCTTTTAGGCTTCACATTAACCCTACAGAAAGCTCTCGCTCTCCAGATTGGACCATAGTCCCACTATATCAAACACCTACCCTCAGGCCTTGTACCCTGTCTCAGTGATGGCTTCTAGTTCAGCTTCATGAGCTGAGACCCATACAGTTCTATAATGGTTCTACTTGTGCTTGGTTTTACCCTTGGTTTACCTCATATTCAGTGACCATGACATATCTGGTGCAGAATCCACCATCATTCCTAAATCGAGAATCATCTAAAATGAAAGAACTCTTATCAGAGTTAACAATAGATTCATCATTTACATAACCAAATTAGCAAAAATAAAATTAATTTTAAGTTATCTGACTTTTTCCTCCCCTGAAACTATTGTTAACAGGTTTAGATGGGACTTGTAGTGCAGCACAGAATGCAAAGCTTACATTAGAAGACATAAATAAGACACTGCAGTCTGAGATTGTTATCTTTGTTTCCACTGCAAGCAACCCTTGTGTCTTATCATGGAAGCAGCTGAGCTGGCTTTTCCCAAACTTGTTATACCTGTAGTACTACATATCCCAGCAGCTTGTTTAGACAATCCCAAATAAATTCAGTTCTCTAAAACTTCTAATTATTCCAGAATTACAAACTAATTCATTAATTAGATAAAACTTTTTTTCACAAAATAATTCCCGATTGTTAACATTCATAGATTTATAGTATAAACCCATAACCAATAAACATTGAGTACATAGCACATGTACAAGGTATATCAAGTACATCTCATATTCACCAGAAGACATATACTGTATATATATTCAACGATGGAAAGGAACTCATATCTACTTATCACCACCCTCTGTGGGGCTATCAATATCTTCATCTGCTCCCTGTGGAGACTGAAAATGTAACAATACAGACATAGGCAAACAGAGCATGTACATGTAACACATATGGGCCCATTTACTTCATACATACATGCAACCTTCACACTGGAGCTCCAGACACACACACATCCATTAAGTCATAAAGAACTTGTCAATTTTCATATATTTTGTACAGTGATATCATCTTATTGTTCTTTTCCTACAAATAATCACAGGGTTAGTTATAATTCCTGCACAGCTGAATATTGAGGAAAAATAAACAAACAAATCATTAGATGGCTTCATCTTCAATGTGTATCACTGAAAAATAAACATAATAATGATTATCTAACATTTATGCCATTAATCCAATTCTAAAGACATTAAATATGATTTAAACAGCCAATACTGATACCAACATTACATATTAATATTTCTGTGCAGTCTTCGAATATTTCCATGGCAGACCCCACTCATCTAGTTGCTACAGATGCTCAGAAACTCTTACACTATATCTGAGATTTGCCTTAAGGGCCAACTGCCAGAATTTTAACATTTTTTTCTTTATGAGATTCCAATCAAAGTTTTTACCACTGTTACACAAGGTTTAAAAATCAAATACTGGCATTTCTAAAAACAGCTTACATTATACAGTTACAAATTATTAAACCATATATTCCTAATTCTCCATACATTATACCAATGATGTTACATTGTATCACTCATAGCTGAAATCTTAGCTACCTGCCGTGTCTCCCCTCCCCCCTTCTGTTGAATCCTAGCAAAACCTGTCTCCTGTATACCTCTGCTGTGGATATACAGAGGACAATAGGAGGTGGTGGTGGGGGGGGGGAGGCCTGACCTTCATTGTGAATTATCCTGACCTCCATTAGAGACACACAGGAGCGTCTGATCTTTTTCTGCCATTTTTCCTTACATAAATGCTTCAACAATCATGGTGTTTTTCAAAGCATTATAGACCTGGTTTCACCCAGAATCTACTACCTTGGTGAGTAGTCTGCCACAATATACTTCAGCGGACTCTCCCTATATCTTTATCTAGTTACCACTCATATATAGTGCTAACATCACAATGCAGACCACATTTAACCCTTTATCTGGACTGTGAGTGGGGGCTCACTATACAGTCCCTTACACTAAGGAAAATATACAAACACTGAATACCTTATTTCTGTAACCATTCCTTACTTAATGTTTATCCAACTATCCAACATCTTATCAGCAGTTTCTCACCTCCATTTCTACCTGCTCTTTCCTTAAACTATCTTTTGGGCTGATTTCCATACCGGCTGACTCTGCACTCCCCCCATTCTGTTTCTTCAATTAGAGCACATATCCCTTTGTAACTTATGCTCCTGTATCTGTCCTGCATGCTCTAATCTCCATTGGTTCCCAAAATTTACTATCAAACAATCCTGTTCTTAGGAACCCCTGCTCTCTTAAGGATTTTTATTTATTCTTTTTTTTTTTTTTTCTTTTTCTCGGGCGGCAACTTTTTCTCTCTCTCTCTATTAGTTCATATGGGGTGTACCATATCTCAGAGGGTCCCTTCCCCATACTAGCTGATGGCCAGTCAGCTGTGAGCTTCCCACCCCTCTAGGGCAATTAAGACAATAGAGGGTCACCCTTGACTACTCGAGGGTCATACATACTGACCTCTCTTAGTGGGATCTCCCAAACAGTCACTCTGTTTTCACTGAACTAATCTCTAATGTACAAGTTTCCGGTATCTGTGCTCAAGGCAAAACCTATTCTGAACACCCCTGAATCTTTACACGTACTTGCGCGGATTCTACTCAGTCCTTAGTGCTTAAACAAGGACTTTTCAATCACTCAGTATTACGGATGGAGACTGACTCTCCCTTCTATGCCTCCCTATACACTTTATAACAGATGTATCAATCAAATCACAGCATGGACAGTATACAAAGAATGAGGTATAACATTTCCCACCCCCTTTACAGACAATATATTCTTTTAGGTTCTTTGCAAAAAGCTTGAGCTATCTATATAAGGAACATATGTGTTTACCTCACACTCGGACAGGAAAACAAAAGTTCTTAGAAACACAGATCAAACTGGTAAGATTAAAGCTCTTACCTTGCAGCGCTGACTTTGTTGGATCTGTATTTCCAAGCACTCCTGTAATCTGGTCGTCCGGGGGATCAGCAAACCGTCTCCTCATCTCTCAAGCCGCACGTTGGAAGCGCCAATTTCTGTTGAGGTCAAATCATAATACCCCAGAGATATGCTGTCTGTAAAGGAAAATTAATTAACAGGCCAAGATCGGCCTCCGCCATCTTAGCCTGGAGAACCACAAGACACATGGTGGTCGTGTATCAAAATGGATTCTGATTCATTGTTACAGAAAGTTAGCATTTATACAAACATAAGCAGGTTGGACTTTGACCCGATTGGTTATACATAAGCTGTGGCACATGACTATTGGATAAGTTCTGCATCTCATTACTATACTCCAACCTGGGATGACCTTTCTCATGACATACAGAAGAATTTACAATATTTATGTGTAAACCAACATCTTACACTAATTCTAGATGTATATATCACAGCACGAGAGATAATGATCACATGCTATCTGTCCAGTCCGGTCTGTGGCTAAGGGTCAACTGGTTATAGAACCTGTTATGAGATTCTCACCACAAACAGATAAGGAGTTACAACCCAACCATCAACATTCCACACACCTTATCCCCTAAAGGGGTCTCTTAAACTCTAAACAGACATCCTTATGAAGCTTATATAAGAAAAAGCTTACAAAATGGCTGACAGAATACAAGATGGAAGATGTGATCCTAACACCAGCACAGTCAGCAGTGGCAGTGGCAGAGGCAGAGGCAGTGGCAGTGGCGTGAACGGCAGGCGGCCTTTGTCCTGCCGTTGCTGCCTGCCACTGATTCCAGTGCTTGGATTCCAAATGACGGCGCATTGAAGTGGTGGACAGGTTGCTCTTCTCAGAGCCCCTAATCAATTTCGAGAGGCAAATTGTGCAGACAACACTATATCTGTCCTCGGCGCATTCCTTGAAAAAACTCCACACCTTCGAGAAACGTGCCCTCGAGGTGGGAGTTTTTCGGGGCTGGGTACGAACTGGAACATCTTGGGAGATTCCGGGTGTGGCCTGGCTTCGCCTAAGCTGCTGACCTCTGCCTCTGCCTCTAGCTACCCTTTTTGGTGCTGCACCTGCCTCAACATCCACACTACTTTCCCCGCTTGACATCCCCCCTGTCCAGGTCGGGTCAGTGTCCTCATCATCCACCACTTCCTCTTCCAACTCCTGTCTCATCTCCTCCTCCCGCACAATGCGCCGGTCAACTGGATGCCCTGACGGCAACTGCGTCACATCATCGTCGATGAGGGTGGGTTGCTGGTCATCCACCACCAAATCGAACGGAGATGGAGGAGACTCTAGTGTTTGAGCATCTGGATACAGATGCTCCTCTGTTAGGTTCGTGGAATCGTGACGTGGAGAGGCAGGTTGAGGGACAATGAAAGGAGCGGAGAACAGCTCTGGGGAGCAGGGACAGTTTGGGTTATTGTTCTGTAAAGCTTCGGAATTTTGGGAGGAAGGAAGACAAGACTGTTGGGTAATAGGAGGAGAGGAGGCAGAGTCTGACTGGCTGCTGGACAATGTGCTGTAAGCGTTCTCTGACAGCCATTGCAAGACCTGTTCCTGGTTCTCGGGCCTACTAAGGTTTGTACCCTGCAGTTTAGTTAATGTGGCAAGCAACCCTGGCACTGTGGAGTGGCGCAATGCTTGCTGCCCCACAGGAGTAGGCACGGGACGCCCTGTGGCTTCACTGCTACCTTGCTCCCCAGAACCATTCCCCCGACCTCGCCCACGGCCTCGTCCACGTCCCTTTCCGGGAGCCTTGCGCATTTTGAATTCCTAGTTAGAAATTGGCACTGTATACCAGTAGTAAAAATTGTGGGTGCACGTAACCCCAATATATTCTTTGAATTACCAGTCAGAAACTGGCACTATATGGCAGTAGCAAGAAATGAGGGTATTTGTATTCCCAATATACTCTTTGAATTCCCAGTCAGACAATGGCACTGTATACCAGTAGTAAAAATTGTGGGTGCACGTAACCCCAATATATTCTTTGAATTCCCAGTCAGAAACTGGCACTATATGGCAGTAGCAAGAAATGAGGGTATTTGTATTCCCAATATACTCTTTGAATTCCCAGTCAGACAATGGCACTGTATACCAGTAGTAAAAATTGTGGGTGCACGTAACCCCAATATATTCTTTGAATTCCCAGTCAGAAACTGGCACTATATGGCAGTAGCAAGAAATGAGGGTATTTATAACCCCAATATATTCTTTGAATTCCCAGTCAGACAATGGCACTGTATACCAGTAGTAAAAATTGTGGGTGTATATAGCCCCAATTCTATTGCTAGGGGACTTGCAGGGTATTTCTGGGGTGAAGGTGGGGGGGCACACCGTTGGAACGGGTATCGGGGTATATATCGGGTATACGGGAATACACTGACAGTGTATTCCATTCAGGATCCTGGGAAAGCTGGGTTGCGGCGATTGAGCCCGTCAGTGCCACGTTACACTGACAAGCTTCTCCCTGGAATTTAGCTCTTACAAGAGCTGTTGGTTGTCTTCTCCTTCCTATCCTAGCCTGTCCCTGCCTACCCAGAATCTAAGCCCTAGCTAGCTGGACGGAAACCTCCGTCCTCGGTGAATTGCAAGCTCAGAATGACGCGAAGCTGGGCGTCGCTGTTCTTTTAAATTAGAGGTCACATGTTTTCGGCAGCCAATGGGTTTTGCCTACTTTTTTCAACGTCACCGGTGTCGTAGTTCCTGTCCCACCTACCCTGCGCTGTTATTGGAGCAAAAAAGGCGCCAGGGAAGGTGGGAGGGGAATCGAGTAATGGCGCACTTTACCACGCGGTGTTCGATTCGATTCGAACATGCCGAACAGCCTAATATCCGATCGAACATGAGTTCCATAGAACACTGTTCGCTCATCTCTAATAGGCACCCTTCTAGTATATGGTATATGCATCCTTTCTGGACTATGTTATATGCACCCTCTCTAGTACATGTTATATGCTATAGGCACCCTTCTATTATATATTATATGCACCCTATCTAGTATATGTTATATGCTCTATTTCTGTTATATACTATAGGCACCCTTCTATTATATGTTATATGCACCCTTTCCAGCCTAACTTAGGTTACAGAGACATTGAATGTACATGTTGGGAGCCTAAGATAACAATATGCACAGCATAAAGTATACTAGCGAATAAGAAACACAATCCGATGCAATGGGGAGCCCAGTGGCTCAGTGGTTAGCAGCATTACCCTGCAGCCCCTTGTTCTTGTCCTAGGGCCACGTCTTTGGCATTTGTAAGTCTCTTGTGGGTTTTCTCGGCTTTTCACCCAAGCACTGAACATATGGTATCTCTATTAAGGTATTGTTTACGGGACTGGAGAAAGATGGAGGCAACTTCGCCGATTTGCTATCTCTACTTTGAAGAACTTTGGAATGGGAAAAAGAAGCCTGGAGGAGAGAGTGAAAGAAGAGGCGCAATATCTGATAGCGGAGTTCAGAAAGAGTGAAGGTTCGCCAATGGTCTGTGTGGGGTCAATAGAGAATGAATCTTCTATAGGAGTTATTGGGATTTTCCATGATGTTCCCATATTCCCTCTGCACAGGGCAGGAGATTAATGTCTAAGCATTTGGGGTCTGATCACGGGGACCAATTAGGTGAGAATAGGGGTCTGTAAATGTGCCCCGAATGCCCTTTAAGAATAAAGCACCGGTTTGGGACACATCCTCAGCCAGTGCTCCATTCCCTTGAGGACTGATAACCTGTGACAATTCTATACAAGTCAATAGAACAGTGTTTGATCACACACATCGCTGTAGGACTTGCTATATGGTTGTAGACCAAACCACTGACTCCCCTAATTTTCCATACCCCTCTGACTCCTTAACCTGGTTGGACAGGTGCAGTGAAATTTGTCTAATTTAGGAAAAGAACAAAAGTAAATATGTAACAAATGATGTATAGAATTAATTAGACAACACAATTCTGTAATATAATTTACAAAAAAAATCAGAATTTTATTTTGAAGCCAAAGTTTGGAATCAGTAAAGTTGTTCTGATTCCACGCAAAACTAACCAACCACTCCGACTCCACTGTCCCCGGGCTGATGGTCTAGTACTGGAGCCACCACCAATGAAAAAGGAACCAACAAACTCTACTTTGAAATAAATGGAAGCTATGAAAACCTCTCAGTGATAGCACTGGAAGGTTTCATGACCAACATTTATTTCCGACTTGGTGTCATATGATACTAATATATTGTCCGTAACATGTACGATGGGAATCCCAGTGAAATCTCCTTTTTCACTAGTAAAATAATCAATATAAAGCTAAAGCCCCACGTTGCGGAGACACAGCTTTTCTTTGTTGCAGTTTTTGTTGTGGTTTTTTGAACCAAAGCCAAGAGTGGCAAAAGGTAGAACAATAAAAGCTTCCTATAGTGTAGAATGAAGTAGAATGAAGTAGAATGAAGATTTCCCTTTCCATTTGTAGCCACTCTTGACTTTGGCTCCAACAAAATCTGTAACGAAAAAATCTGCATTTCCACAACGTGGGGCCTCAGCCTAAGAGTGAAGATAAAATACAGTCCTGTATTGTAATGTATCACGTCATTAACAGGAAAGCCTTTGGACCCAACTTTCGGCTTCAGCTCAGCCGGCTCCAATATAATTTGCTCTCTGGTCTTCGGGGAGAGGTTTGACTATCGAGATGAAGAATTTCTGACTTTGCTCTACCTCATCAACAACAGTTGGCACCTCATGAGCTCCACATGGGGGCAGGTTAGATACAATTTAGAATTTTCACCACCATTTATTTAGGTTGTTCTCCATTCGTGATCTATTTTTTTCTTATTCTTTTTGTAGCTTCTGTTCGTATTTCCAAAAATCATGAAGCACATTCCAGGTCCGCACAGAAAAATCTATAAAAACTACGTGAAACTTGGGGCATTTGTGGCCAAGAGACTCCGAATGAATAAAGAAACTCTTGACCCAAATAATCTTCGCGACTTCATTGACTGTTTTCTGATAAAGATTGAGCAAGTAAGTGTCCGAGTTACCAGATTCTGTTTCTTCCCAGTAATTTATGGAAAAGTTTCCAATGTTGGAGCTTCATTCTACTCGGAATCAGATATTTGACTACTGGGGGAAGTCATACCTGTGTCGCTTAGTTCATTTTGTTCATGTGAAATTTTATTAAACAAGTAGTGCCTTAAGATTTATTTTGTTTTGGGATCAGGTAACTCTCAGGTCTTTGATTTGTTTGAGGTCGAACAAGTTCAGATAGAACTGGAAGTGAAAAAATTCCAGAATTTAATAGGTAGAGGCTAGGGTTGAGCGATCGGGATTGGGAAAGATCGGATCCCGATCAGCGATCGGGCAAATTTCACGATCAGGATCAACTTGTTAAATGATCGAAAATCGGATTTTGAAATCTCAAGATCAGCTCAACCCTACTGTACACATAATATACCATCAGGGTTGAGCGATTAGGATCGGGAAAGATCGGATCCCAATTGGCAACCAAGCAAAATTTCACGATCGCGATCAGGATCGGGATTTGCTGGAAAATGATCGGAAATTGGATTTTAAAATCGATCCTGAAATCTCAAGATCGGCTCAACCCCAGTAGAAGCCCATGGGAGGAGTAAAAAAAAGACCTATATTCACCTTCCTTCACCTCTTTTAAGCCTCCTCATGTCATGAAGTGCTCTCTCTCTCTCTGCCTAATAGATGAAGTCATGTGCCCAGGGTCACTGCTGACGCCATAAATGGGCCTCAGTGGTCACATGGACATGCTGAGTATCATGATGTCATAATACTCAGTCCATGTGACTCATATGGCCCAATCACAGGCCTCATCAGTGACTCTGGGTGCAGGACATCACAACGAGAGCTCCAGATACCATGAAGAGGCCCCTGGGCCACCAAATATACGTTGGGGTATGAAGAGACTGCAGAGTATAATATTATACTGCACATGTTGTGATGATCACTTTAGTTTGTTCAGGATGGTTTGGTTTTGTTATGTCTCAAATCTAGAAATTCTGTGGAAATTTATTACACACCAGTTTTTGGTGTACAGGACCCTTCAAGAAGCGCCAAAATGATTAAGAAGCATGGGCTTATTCTTATTAATCCCAATGTATCTCGTTCCAGCAGGACAATTGATCAAAACTAGGGCAGCAAATACCAGTCTTAATAAATCCCTGCCACTGTGCACTGAATTAGAACATGACCCAGTGTCAGGCCACAGAGAGGTATTTGGTCTGTGTTCCGTTCCCTGATTTCAGTAATTGTACATAGAGTATATGCTGACTGTGCCCACATACATAGATATATACTGTGCTTTCTTGTGTAACTCCAGATGATGGACTCTAACTCAACTGTATTCATTCCCTTTAAAGGAAAAGAAAAACCCAAATTCTCACTTCAACTATGAGACAATGTTGAAGACAACAGTCAATATTTTTTTCGCTGGAACCGAAACAGTTGGTTCCACTCTGAGGTATGGGTTCCTAATCATGCTGAAGCATCCAAAAGTGGTAGGTAAGAAGATTTATTTAGATGGCTCTATCTATCTATCTATCTATCTATCTATCTATCTATCTATCTATCTATCTCCTATCTATCTATCTATCTATCTATCTATCTATCTATCTATCTCCTATCTATCTATCTATCTATCTATCTATCTATCTATCTCCTATCTATCTATCTCCTATCTATCTATCTATCTATCTATCTATCTATCTATCTCCTATCTATCTATCTATCTATCTATCTATCTATCTATCTCCTATCTATCTATCTATCTATCTATCTATCTATCTCCTATCTATCTATCTATCTATCTATCTATCTATCTATCTATCTCCTATCTATCTATCTATCTATCTATCTATCTCCTATTTATCTATCTATCTATCTATCTTCTATCTATCTATCTATCTATCTATCTATCTATCTATCTATCTCCTATGTATCTATCTATCTATCTATCTCCTATCTATCTATCTATCTATCTATCTATCTATCTCCTATCTATCTATCTATCTATCTATCTCCTATCTATCTATCTATCTATCTATCTATCTATCTCCTATCTATCTATCTATCTATCTATCTATCTCCTATCTATCTATCTATCTATCTATCTATCTATCTATCTCCTATCTATCTATCTATCTATCTATCTATCTATCTATCTATCTATCTCCTATCTATCTATCTATCTATCTATCTATCTATCTATCTATCTATCTCCTATCTATCTATCTATCTATCTATCTCCTATCTATCTATCTATCTATCTATCTATCTCCTATCTATCTATCTATCTATCTATCTATCTATCTATCTCCTATCTATCTATCTATCTATCTATCTATCTATCTATCTATCTCCTATCTATCTATCTATCTATCTATCTATCTCCTATCTATCTATCTATCTATCTATCTATCTATCTATCTATCTATCTATCTATCTTTCTATCTATCTCCTATCTATCTATCTATCTATCTATCTATCTATCTATCTATCTATCTATCTATCTATCAATCTCTCCTATCTATCTATCTATCTATCTATCTATCTATCTATCTATCTATCTATCTCCTATCTATCTATCTCCTATCTATCTATCTATCTATCTATCTATCTATATATCTATCTATCTATCTATCTCCTATCTATCTATCTATCTATCTATCTATCTCCTATCTATCTTTCTATCTATCTATTCATCTTTCTATCTATCCATCCATCCATCCATCCATCCATCCATTCATCCATCCAACTAGATTAACAATACAAGGCCAGCTTACCCCATTCATACGTACAAGATGGCAGCAGTTATGGGATCTACCCATGTGATTGTTTTTTCCAGCCAGGACACACCTCTTCTATACAGGCAGTAAATTACATATTGGTAAATTGTGCGGTCAAGTATGGAACCAGAGACAAAAACGTTGCCTCATTTGCTACTTATGGGTCCATCATAGATGTCTGAATACAATGCTTGGCTATCTCTGGCAGTGCCTTAGAGAATGAATGGAGCTGCAGTGCACAGGCTCAGTCTGCCATCCCATTTGGATGGGGTATTAGGACCTCTGTTCCTTTAACCATGGGGGGGGGTCCCATTAGTTTGTCCCCTTCTGATTTGCATGTTATTCCCTATCCTGTGTATATCCTATCTAGATGGTTATTTAAAGGGTTATTCATTCTTATTGCAATTCATTGCTGAGATGGGAAAGGCTGTGCCTGAGTCCATAGAACAGGACTTACTGGACCAGCACACTACACTGTTTCCATAATGCAAGTTGAATGGGAGCTATGGAAACAGCGTAACTAATACCTTGGTGGCCACAAACCAATGTAACAATGTGATAATAATCTTATTATGGATGCACAAATCAGCCTTCTATACAAAGCTCCTGTTCTTCTCTGGAGTTGGTTCCCTTTCATAACGATTGACATGTTTGGCCTCTTTCTGTGCCACAGCTGTCTGTAGGCAAATCTGGCCTGTCTGTGCACCTTTTACTGCAAATTACAGGATCGTCAATGCTACAGAAACGTCGTTAACCACATTGCTATTGTTTCCAAATAGAAAAAGTTCAAGAAGAAATTGACCGAGTCATTGGCCGAGACAGAAGTCCTTGTATGGATGACAGGAGTAAGATGCCCTACACCGAGGCTGTCCTCTATGAGATTCAGAGATTTGCAGACATCGTTCCCATGAGTGTTCCCCATACTGTAACAAGGGACATTACATTCCGTGGCTACAATTTACCTGAGGTACCTTTAATAAGTTAGGAATTTGGTACAAAGCTTGCAAACACTTTGCAGAACTGATGGCATTGGTGGGTCAAGTAGGAGACAGTAGCAGACATGGTAGCATGGTGACCAGACGTAGACATAATGCAGATTGTGGACTCTGTAGCATAAGGCTGCTACAAATTACCGTAGTATATACCTCCATATAATAGAAGAAAACTGAGTGGGAAAAATGTGGATTAAGTTACCAAAATGTAATTTTTTTTACCAGCCCAGAATTCCCATGTGCAGCACTGACATAACCAGGTTGGTAAAACTTAGTCCCTGGATAATCCCTTTAGGGGATTCTGAGTCAATAGAGCGGAGAGCAGTATGGACGTCTCTTGGTCTTGTCCTTGACCGGGAGTTTCCATGTAATGGTGCTCCAGAGGGAAATTGTACAAGGCATGATCTGCTTACTGCCAATGGTCCCTTCTAACAAGAAAGGTTTGTACAAAGGGAAACCCCTTAACTAAATCAGTTATATCATTTGTAATTCTTGTCTTAAGGGTCGTAAGCTGGTCAAAGACATTGGCTTTGTCTTGGCCATTCCAGCCAACCATGGAATTGCTGATGAGCTAATGGCTTGTGTTGACTCTGGATATTAAATGAATAGGATTCTTCAAGACTCAATTCTGATCAACTCTCCTTAGGATATTGTTTCTGTGGAAGTCGAATCCCTGGCAGCCCCACCAATCAGCTTTCCACAGTATAGTATATGGAGCTGAAGGCTGAAGGTTCGGTGCACTGTGTATTGGCTGTGTTATTGCAGCTCAGCTACTATTCACTTGAATGGAATTTGAGCTGCAACACTACAGAATGTCCACTATAACCACAATTTGTCTGCTTCTGGCTCTGTACACTGTGCTGTACACAGCTCTTTGGGGGATACCAGGTGTCAATGTTCTGATATTAATGACCTATTCTATGGAAAGGCCATCAATACTGAGTCTTGGGGTCCCTTTAATTGTGATGGACCATGACTACCTTACAGCATAAAGGTTGATTGTCATATTCCAGTGGCCATTGCTTGCATGATATTTGTTTTGTCTATGGTTCTATGTCATAGTCTAGAACATACAGATATGTTAAAGAACTTTGCAACTTTGGACAATTCCAACTTGGTAAAAGTCTCCCAACATTAAACTGATCCCAAGATGTTCTCCTGCTGGGTCCTCACCAATCTGTAGGAATCTATTGAAGACTTGACAGGAAGTGTCCACCAAAATCAGATTGGTGGGTCCCAGGAATCACTGTTTCTGGGGAGCCCAAGGAACCTCAGCCCAACACTGGAGTATATTTCCAGGAGGAATTAAGCCTGATATAATGTCTGTAAGATACACTCAGACTATATTATCATCTACATATCAGGAAGACTTCATTAAGAGAACCTTACTCCATATTGTTGTTTTCTAAAGAAACCTCAATTGGTGACCTTGCCCTGACTCTAGTTAGGACGGTCTGTGCAGCTTGCGATATATTGTTGGCGCGCCTTGTATTATATTGGCTTATCCCTCTGTAAATAGACCGCACACACTTAAAGGGATTATAACTGGCATTGGGCCATTCATTTTATTGACTCTCGGGTGTAACAGGTTTACCTTTATTGCTTTAAGGTGGTCACAGACATTAGATATTTTTTGGCAGAGCAAAACCAGTCATGATGGAACTTGTTGGATAACTAAAGCCTCAGCCACATCCATTAAAGTATTAGTAACCATCGGGATGTGCCAACAGAGATCTGTGTTTGTATTCTCTTGTCTGTGTTGATTTTCCACAAGACAGACTTGATAGATGATAAGTTACACTTTGTTACATCAGTAAATATGAGACTACCAGAAGTGTAGCCCTAATCGAGATAAATGCTCAAGTCCCCTTAAAGGGAACCTGATCCAAGGTTTAGGTCCATCAACCAGTGTGTTCTTGTGTTCCTAGGGTTTAGGGACCAAAATCTAAAACCCCAGTCCAGTCCATTGCTCTTATTCACCCAGTCACATATTTTTAGCTAGCTGGAGAAGAGTCAAGAGCTTACAGCGCATGCGCCATGTGCAGCTGAAGCTGACCACATGGCACAGACGCAATGATGCAAGGCGCACATTCCCCATCTTCACCTGCACACAGTGCTTGCACTATGAGCAGCCGGAGCTGACTCTTCATCAGCAATCTAAATCTTTTGTAATGGAACTAAATGGGCAACTGGAATGGTGGATGATACTGGGGGCACACCAACATAAGGATGTACTAACTCAAGGGTTCCAAGCCTAGTGACAGGGTCCCTTTAAAGATTCTTTCCTTAAAGGTTTCATCCGCCTTCCTGTCTTTTCCTCATTCCCTAATTCCTGGTTTTCAGCTCCGGCTTCAGAATTTTGCTTGTTCTAAATTGCACAATTATCTCCGAATTTACATCCAGAGATAACAGAGGCAGTGACCAAGGCAGGTCCTAGTCCTTATCAGGGCTCAACAGCTGAGATCACTTTTCAGAGAAAGAGAAGAGAATATAGGCGGCAGGGAACAGGGACTAAGTCCTCAGCCTGGCCAGAGAGGTGGTCTGAAACCTAGGCAACCGGCGGTAAGCGCCGAGGAGGCAACACGAGCAATATATGGTAAATGGAGCAAGGTAGATAAAGCAATGTATTGGGTGAAAGACTTCAAGGTAGATAAAGCAATGTATTGGGTGAAAGACTTCAAGGTAGATAAAGCAATGTATTGGGTGAAAGACTTCAAGGTAGATGAAGCAATGTATTGGGTGAAAGACTTCAAGGTAGATGAAGCAATGTATTGGGTGAAAGACTTCAAGGTAGATAAAGCAATGTATTGGGTGAAAGACTTCAAGGTAGATAAAGCAATGTATTGGGTGAAAGACTTCAAGGTAGATGAAGCAATGTTTGAGACTTGGCCATTCTGCTTAGTTTTATGGAATGACTGCTAGACAGAACCATATTGTTTTTTGTTTTTGTTTTAGTTTTTTTTGTAAAATGGGATGGAGATTGCATCTCACTTATGAGGAGGCGTTCACCTTGTCATGTATGAGGCACACCCTCCACTATAGAGTGGTCGTAACGCTATTCTTCATACATTTTCCCCATGGATAGGATTTCCTCTAACCACACAATGGAAATCCAATCCAAAGTACTAGTTGGTGTAAATTGGACCCCCAAGTAACTTTCACATGTGTTGCAAACATTTCAGGGTAATTTGCTCCAAAGTCCAGATATTTTTGAGAAGTTGCAACCCAATATATTTATAAAGATTTTACATAACAAGTCCTGACATAAGAGATGGCTTCCTTCATGGAACTGACCCGGAGAGGCCATAAAGTACATAGAGGATTATTTGTCATGTGTATTAAATCTTCTATCTGAACAGGTGCAAAACTTTGTACTGTATTATAATTCAATCAATGGAGCTATAATCCTAATAATCCTAATCCTACGTATTGTCCTAACGTGTGAAAACGGTTGAAATTTTATAGGAACCTATTATTTCCTGGAGTTTATTAAACTAACACCTGGAGGATTATACCATTCTGCTTTCTAGGTATATAGCGAAGAATGTAATGACAGCAGTGGGAGAGGAGTGTTCTTATCTCGTAGGAGGCAGTGACCAAGTAGAAGGATATCAACCTGCTAGAATAAGTCAGGCCGAGATGTCATAGACAGATGTTTTTTAATTGATATGGACAAAACTTTCTGCATCCAATGAGACCAGTGAAGCAGCGGTAGATGAGTGTGCTGACTGTGCACCGGGCAGTGACCAAACCTGTAAGAGGAATCCTATAGACAAGATAAAAGCAGCCAGAGATGTTCTGTTTGATCAGTGCTGTAAATTAGAACAATTCTGTGACATTTGCCTCGCTCTACTTTTGGGGGAGTGGGTGCAGTTGGACTGTCTAGCTGTCTGTACACCAGAATGTGGCTCTTTAAGAAATCACAAAAAATGGTCCAATTGTCTATGGTGACAGAAAGTGACACAACATCTTAGGACAACGTTTTTTACGAAATTTTCAACATTTGATACATTTTGCGAGTTTGCGCCAACCCAGACTCCAGCAAAACTGACTTTGAAAAATCTTCTCGTGATAATTTCCCCCCAATATCTAGATAAACCACACCGGCAATGTGTTTTTTTTTGTAAATGATTAGAGATGAGTGAGTAGTATTCGATCGAGTAGGTATTCGATCGAATACTATGGTATTCGAAATACTCGTACTTGATCGAGTACCACTCACTATTCGAAGTTCAAATGCAGAACCAGCATTGATTGACCGAATGCTATACAGTCGGCCAATCAACGCTGGTTCTTCTCCTACCTTTAGAAGTCTATTCCGTGCAGCTTCCCCGCGGCGTCTTCCGGCTCTGAATTCACTCTGCAGAGTGAATTCATTGCCGAATGACGACGCTGCGGGGACGCTGCGTGGAGAAGACTTCTCGGAGAATCCAGCCTGACCCTCACTCGTGGACTTGGTAAGTTCAGTTTGATTGAATGTTGCCTACCCCTGAAACGAGCATTTTTCCCCCATAGAGTATAATAAGATTCGATATTCGATTCGAGTACTCAAATATTGAGGGAATTCTTGAAACGAATATCAAATGTCGAGTATTTAACTACTCGCTCATCTCTATAAATGATCCTTTTTGGATAATTTCCGAATAAGATATTTCCATATGTTTCTGTGTTTTTAGGGTCTGAACATCATGCCTTTGATATGCACATCTCAGTACGATCCCACTAAGTTTAAAAACCCGCTCTCTTTCGACCCAACACATTTTCTGGATGAGAACGGACTCTTCAAGAAGAATGAGGCGTTCATGGCGTTTTCCGCAGGTACGGACGACTTGGTACTTTAGTGAGGAGGCAAATAAAGTTCTCAATGCAGAGAGACGGTGATTGGTTTAATTGGATTTGTTTTATGAATTAGAACCAAATACTGAAACATAATTTGTAAAATGTTACAGTAGATCAATACACTAATGGTAGCTTAGTATATGACTGGAGGGTAGACGTGGATATAAATGGAGGATAGATCAGTATACGAATGGAGGGGAGACGTGTATATAAATGGAGGATAGAGCTGTATACGAATGGAGGGGAGACGTGTATATAAATGGAGGATAGATCAGTATACGAATGGAGGGGAGACATGTATATAAATGGAGGATAGAGCTGTATACGAATGGAGGGGAGACATGTATATAAATGGAGGATAGATCAGTATACGAATGGAGGGGAGACATGTATATAAATGGAGGATAGATCAGTATACGAATGGAGGGGAGATATGTATATAAATGGAGGATAGAGCTGTATACGAATGGAGGGGAGACATGTATATAAATGGAGGATAGATCAGTATACGAATGGAGGGGAGACGTGTATATAAATGGAGGATAGATCAGTATACGAATGGAGGGGAGACGTGTATATAAATGGAGGATAGAGCTGTATACGAATGGAGGGGAGACATGTATATAAATGGAGGATAGAGCTGTATACGAATGGAGGGGAGACATGTATATAAATGGAGGATAGAGCTGTATACGAATGGAGGGGAGACATGTATATAAATGGAGGATAGAGCTGTATACGAATGGAGGGGAGACGTGTATATAAATGGAGGATAGATCAGTATACGAATGGAGGGGAGACATGTATATAAATGGAGGATAGATCAGTATACGAATGGAGGGGAGACGTGGATATAAATGGAGGATAGAGCTGTATACGAATGGAGGGGAGACATGTATATAAATGGAGGATAGAGCTGTATACGAATGGAGGGGAGATATGTATATAAATGGAGGATAGATCAGTATACGAATGGAGGGGAGACGTGTATATAAATGGAGGATAGAGCTGTATACGAATGGAGGGGAGACGTGTATATAAATGGAGGATAGAGCTGTATACGAATGGAGGGGAGACATGTATATAAATGGAGGATAGAGCTGTATACGAATGGAGGGGAGACATGTATATAAATGGAGGATAGAGCTGTATACGAATGGAGGGGAGACATGTATATAAATGGAGGATAGAGCTGTATACTAATGGAGGGGAGACATGTATATAAATGGAGGATAGAGCTGTATACGAATGGAGGGGAGACATGTATATAAATGGAGGATAGAGCTGTATACGAATGGAGGGGAGACATGTATATAAATGGAGGATAGAGCTGTATACGAATGGAGGGGAGACATGTATATAAATGGAGGATAGAGCTGTATACGAATGGAGGGGAGACGTGTATATAAATGGAGGATAGAGCTGTATACGAATGGAGGGGAGACATGTATATAAATGGAGGATAGAGCTGTATACGAATGGAGGGGAGACATGTATATAAATGGAGGATAGATCAGTATACGAATGGAGGGGAGACATGTATATAAATGGAGGATAGAGCTGTATACGAATGGAGGGGAGACATGTATATAAATGGAGGATAGAGCTGTATACGAATGGAGGGGAGACATGTATATAAATGGAGGATAGATCAGTATACGAATGGAGGGGAGACATGTATATAAATGGAGGATAGAGCTGTATACGAATGGAGGGGAGACATGTATATAAATGGAGGATAGAGCTGTATACGAATGGAGGGGAGACATGTATATAAATGGAGGATAGATCAGTATACGAATGGAGGAGAGACATGTATATAAATGGAGGATAGAGCTGTATACGAATGGAGGAGAGACATGTATATAAATGGAGGATAGAGCTGTATACGAATGGAGGGGAGACATGTATATAAATGGAGGATAGAGCTGTATACGAATGGAGGGGAGACATGTATATAAATGGAGGATAGAGCTGTATACGAATGGAGGGGAGACATGTATATAAATGGAGGATAGAGCTGTATACGAATGGAGGGGAGACATGTATATAAATGGAGGATAGAGCTGTATACGAATGGAGGGGAGACATGTATATAAATGGAGGATAGAGCTGTATACGAATGGAGGGGAGACATGTATATAAATGGAGGATAGATCAGTATACGAATGGAGGGGAGACATGTATATAAATGGAGGATAGATCAGTATACGAATGGAGGGGAGACGTGTATATAAATGGAGGATAGATAAGTATACGAATGGAGGGGAGACATGTATATAAATGGAGGATAGAGCTGTATACGAATGGAGGGGAGACATGTATATAAATGGAGGATAGATCAGTATACGAATGGAGGGGAGACATGTATATAAATGGAGGATAGAGCTGTATACGAACGGAGGGGAGACGTGGATATAAATGGAGGATAGAGCTGTATACGAATGGAGGGGAGACATGTATATAAATGGAGGATAGAGCTGTATACGAATGGAGGGGAGACATGTATATAAATGGAGGATAGATCAGTATACGAATGGAGGGGAGACATGTATATAAATGGAGGATAGAGCTGTATACGAATGGAGGGGAGACGTGTATATAAATGGAGGATAGAGCTGTATACGAATGGAGGGGAGACGTGTATATAAATGGAGGATAGAGCTGTATACGAATGGAGGGGAGACATGTATATAAATGGAGGATAGAGCTGTATACGAATGGAGGGGAGACGTGTATATAAATGGAGGATAGAGCTGCATACGAATGGAGGGGAGACATGTATATAAATGGAGGATAGATCAGTATACGAATGGAGGGGAGACGTGTATATAAATGGAGGATAGAGCTGTATACGAATGGAGGGGAGACGTGTATATAAATGGAGGATAGATCAGTATACGAATGGAGGGGAGACATGTATATAAATGGAGGATAGAGCTGTATACGAATGGAGGGGAGACATGTATATAAATGGAGGATAGAGCTGTATACGAATGGAGGGGAGACATGTATATAAATGGAGGATAGAGCTGTATACGAATGGAGGGGAGACATGTATATAAATGGAGGATAGAGCTGTATACGAATGGAGGGGAGACATGTATATAAATGGAGGATAGATCAGTATACGAATGGAGGGGAGACATGTATATAAATGGAGGATAGATCAGTATACGAATGGAGGGGAGACATGTATATAAATGGAGGATAGAGCTGTATACGAATGGAGGGGAGACATGTATATAAATGGAGGATAGATCAGTATACGAATGGAGGGGAGACATGTATATAAATGGAGGATAGATCAGTATACGAATGGAGGGGAGACATGTATATAAATGGAGGATAGAGCTGTATACGAATGGAGGGGAGACATGTATATAAATGGAGGATAGATCAGTATACGAATGGAGGGGAGACATGTATATAAATGGAGGATAGATCAGTATACGAATGGAGGGGAGACATGTATATAAATGGAGGATAGATCAGTATACGAATGGAGGGGAGACATGTATATAAATGGAGGATAGAGCTGTATACGAATGGAGGGGAGACATGTATATAAATGGAGGATAGAGCAGTATACGAATGGAGGGGAGACATGTATATAAATGGAGGATAGAGCTGTATACGAATGGAGGGGAGACATGTATATAAATGGAGGATAGAGCTGTATACGAATGGAGGGGAGACGTGTATATAAATGGAGGATAGAGCTGTATACGAATGGAGGGGAGACATGTATATAAATGGAGGATAGAGCTGTATACGAATGGAGGGGAGACATGTATATAAATGGAGGATAGATCAGTATACGAATGGAGGGGAGACGTGTATATAAATGGAGGATAGAGCTGTATACGAATGGAGGGGAGACATGTATATAAATGGAGGATAGAGCTGTATACGAATGGAGGGGAGACGTGTATATAAATGGAGGATAGAGCTGTATACGAATGGAGGGGAGACGTGTATATAAATGGAGGATAGAGCTGTATACGAATGGAGGGGAGACATGTATATAAATGGAGGATAGATCAGTATACGAATGGAGGGGAGACATGTATATAAATGGAGGATAGATCAGTATACGAATGGAGGGGAGACATGTATATAAATGGAGGATAGAGCTGTATACGAATGGAGGGGAGACATGTATATAAATGGAGGATAGATCAGTATACGAATGGAGGGGAGACGTGTATATAAATGGAGGATAGAGCTGTATACGAATGGAGGGGAGACATGTATATATAAATGGAGGATAGATCAGTATACGAATGGAGGGGAGACGTGTATATAAATGGAGGATAGAGCTGTATACGAATGGAGGGGAGACATGTATATAAATGGAGGATAGAGCTGTATACGAATGGAGGGGAGACATGTATATAAATGGAGGATAGATCAGTATACGAATGGAGGGGAGACATGTATATAAATGGAGGATAGAGCTGTATACGAATGGAGGGGAGACATGTATATAAATGGAGGATAGATCAGTATACGAATGGAGGGGAGACATGTATATAAATGGAGGATAGAGCTGTATACGAATGGAGGGGAGACATGTATATAAATGGAGGATAGATCAGTATACGAATGGAGGGGAGACATGTATATAAATGGAGGATAGATCAGTATACGAATGGAGGGGAGACGTGTATATAAATGGAGGATAGATAAGTATACGAATGGAGGGGAGACATGTATATAAATGGAGGATAGAGCTGTATACAAATGGAGGGGAGACATGTATATAAATGGAGGATAGATCAGTATACGAATGGAGGGGAGACATGTATATAAATGGAGGATAGAGCTGTATACGAACGGAGGGGAGACGTGGATATAAATGGAGGATAGAGCTGTATACGAATGGAGGGGAGACATGTATATAAATGGAGGATAGAGCTGTATACGAATGGAGGGGAGACATGTATATAAATGGAGGATAGAGCTGTATACGAATGGAGGGGAGACATGTATATAAATGGAGGATAGAGCTGTATACGAATGGAGGGGAGACATGTATATAAATGGAGGATAGATCAGTATACGAATGGAGGGGAGACGTGTATATAAATGGAGGATAGAGCTGTATACGAATGGAGGGGAGACATGTATATAAATGGAGGATAGAGCTGTATACGAATGGAGGGGAGACATGTATATAAATGGAGGATAGAGCTGTATACGAATGGAGGGGAGACATGTATATAAATGGAGGATAGATCAGTATACGAATGGAGGGGAGACGTGTATATAAATGGAGGATAGATCAGTATACGAACGGAGGGGAGACATGTATATAAATGGAGGATAGAGCTGTATACGAATGGAGCGGAGACATGTATATAAATGGAGGATAGATCAGTATACGAATGGAGGGGAGACATGTATATAAATGGAGGATAGAGCTGTATACGAATGGAGGGGAGACATGTATATAAATGGAGGATAGAGCTGCATACGAATGGAGGGGAGACATGTATATAAATGGAGGATAGAGCTGTATACGAATGGAGGGGAGACATGTATATAAATGGAGGATAGAGCTGCATACGAATGGAGGGGAGACATGTATATAAATGGAGGATAGATCAGTATACGAATGGAGGGGAGACGTGTATATAAATGGAGGATAGAGCTGTATACGAATGGAGGGGAGACATGTATATAAATGGAGGATAGATCAGTATACGAATGGAGGGGAGACGTGTATATAAATGGAGGATAGAGCTGTATACGAATGGAGGGGAGACATGTATATAAATGGAGGATAGAGCTGTATACGAATGGAGGGGAGACATGTATATAAATGGAGGATAGAGCTGTATACGAATGGAGGGGAGACGTGTATATAAATGGAGGATAGAGCTGTATACGAATGGAGGGGAGACGTGTATATAAATGGAGGATAGAGCTGTATACGAATGGAGGGGAGACGTGTATATAAATGGAGGATAGAGCTGTATACGAATGGAGGGGAGACGTGTATATAAATGGAGGATAGAGCTGTATACGAATGGAGGGGAGACGTGTATATAAATGGAGGATAGATCAGTATACGAATGGAGGGGAGACGTGTATATAAATGGAGGATAGATAAGTATACGAATGGAGGGGAGACATGTATATAAATGGAGGATAGATAAGTATACGAATGGAGGGGAGACATGTATATAAATGGAGGATAGAGCTGTATACGAATGGAGGGGAGACATGTATATAAATGGAGGATAGAGCTGTATACGAATGGAGGGGAGACATGTATATAAATGGAGGATAGAGCTGTATACGAATGGAGGGGAGACGTGTATATAAATGGAGGATAGAGCTGTATACGAATGGAGGGGAGACGTGTATATAAATGGAGGATAGAGCTGTATACGAATGGAGGGGAGACGTGTATATAAATGGAGGATAGAGCTGTATACGAATGGAGGGGAGACATGTATATAAATGGAGGATAGATCAGTATACGAATGGAGGGGAGACATGTATATAAATGGAGGATAGAGCTGCATACGAATGGAGGGGAGACATGTATATAAATGGAGGATAGATCAGTATACGAATGGAGGGGAGACATGTATATAAATGGAGGATAGAGCTGTATACGAATGGAGGGGAGACATGTATATAAATGGAGGATAGATCAGTATACGAATGGAGGGGAGACGTGTATATAAATGGAGGATAGAGCTGTATACGAATGGAGGGGAGACGTGTATATAAATGGAGGATAGAGCTGTATACGAATGGAGGGGAGACGTGTATATAAATGGAGGATAGAGCTGTATACGAATGGAGGGGAGACATGTATATAAATGGAGGATAGATCAGTATACGAATGGAGGGGAGACATGTATATAAATGGAGGATAGAGCTGTATACGAATGGAGGGGAGACATGTATATAAATGGAGGATAGATCAGTATACGAATGGAGGGGAGACGTGTATATAAATGGAGGATAGAGCTGTATACGAATGGAGGGGAGACGTGTATATAAATGGAGGATAGATAAGTATACGAATGGAGGGGAGACATGTATATAAATGGAGGATAGAGCTGTATACGAATGGAGCGGAGACGTGTATATAAATGGAGGATAGAGCTGCATACGAATGGAGGGGAGACATGTATATAAATGGAGGATAGATCAGTATACGAATGGAGGGGAGACGTGTATATAAATGGAGGATAGAGCTGTATACGAATGGAGGGGAGACATGTATATAAATGGAGGATAGATCAGTATACGAATGGAGGGGAGACATGTATATAAATGGAGGATAGATCAGTATACGAATGGAGGGGAGACGTGTATATAAATGGAGGATAGAGCTGTATACGAATGGAGGGGAGACATGTATATAAATGGAGGATAGATCAGTATACGAATGGAGGGGAGACATGTATATATAAATGGAGGATAGATCAGTATACGAATGGAGGGGAGACGTGTATATAAATGGAGGATAGAGCTGTATACGAATGGAGGGGAGACATGTATATAAATGGAGGATAGATCAGTATACGAATGGAGGGGAGACATGTGTATAAATGGAGGATAGAGCTGTATACGAATGGAGGGGAGACATGTATATAAATGGAGGATAGAGCTGTATACGAATGGAGGGGAGACATGTATATAAATGGAGGATAGATCAGTATACGAATGGAGGGGAGACATGTATATAAATGGAGGATAGATCAGTATACGAATGGAGGGGAGACGTGTATATAAATGGAGGATAGATCAGTATACGAATGGAGGGGAGACGTGTATATAAATGGAGGATAGATCAGTATACGAATGGAGGGGAGACATGTATATAAATGGAGGATAGAGCTGTATACGAATGGAGGGGAGACATGTATATAAATGGAGGATAGAGCTGTATACGAATGGAGGGGAGACGTGTATATAAATGGAGGATAGATCAGTATACGAATGGAGGGGAGACATGTATATAAATGGAGGATAGAGCTGTATATGAATGGAGGGGAGACATGTATATAAATGGAGGATAGAGCTGTATACGAATGGAGGGGAGACATGTATATAAATGGAGGATAGAGCTGTATACGAATGGAGGGGAGACATGTATATAAATGGAGGATAGATCAGTATACGAATGGAGGGGAGACATGTATATATAAATGGAGGATAGATCAGTATACGAATGGAGGGGAGACGTGTATATAAATGGAGGATAGAGCTGTATACGAATGGAGGGGAGACATGTATATAAATGGAGGATAGATCAGTATACGAATGGAGGGGAGACATGTATATAAATGGAGGATAGAGCTGTATACGAATGGAGGGGAGACATGTATATAAATGGAGGATAGAGCTGTATACGAATGGAGGGGAGACATGTATATAAATGGAGGATAGAGCTGTATACGAATGGAGGGGAGACATGTATATAAATGGAGGATAGATCAGTATACGAATGGAGGGGAGACATGTATATAAATGGAGGATAGATCAGTATACGAATGGAGGGGAGACGTGTATATAAATGGAGGATAGATCAGTATACGAATGGAGGGGAGACGTGTATATAAATGGAGGATAGAGCTGTATACGAATGGAGGGGAGACATGTATATAAATGGAGGATAGAGCTGTATACGAATGGAGGGGAGACGTGTATATAAATGGAGGATAGATCAGTATACGAATGGAGGGGAGACATGTATATAAATGGAGGATAGAGCTGTATATGAATGGAGGGGAGACATGTATATAAATGGAGGATAGAGCTGTATACGAATGGAGGGGAGACATGTATATAAATGGAGGATAGAGCTGTATACGAATGGAGGGGAGACATGTATATAAATGGAGGATAGAGCTGTATACGAATGGAGGGGAGACGTGTATATAAATGGAGGATAGAGCTGTATACGAATGGAGGGGAGACATGTATATAAATGGAGGATAGATCAGTATACGAATGGAGGGGAGACATGTATATAAATGGAGGATAGAGCTGTATACGAATGGAGGGGAGACATGTATATAAATGGAGGATAGAGCTGTATACGAATGGAGGGGAGACATGTATATAAATGGAGGATAGATCAGTATACGAATGGAGGGGAGACGTGTATATAAATGGAGGATAGAGCTGTATACGAATGGAGGGGAGACATGTATATAAATGGAGGATAGAGCTGTATACGAATGGAGGGGAGACATGTATATAAATGGAGGATAGATCAGTATACGAATGGAGGGGAGACATGTATATAAATGGAGGATAGATCAGTATACGAATGGAGGGGAGACATGTATATAAATGGAGGATAGATCAGTATACGAATGGAGGGGAGACATGTATATAAATGGAGGATAGATCAGTATACGAATGGAGGGGAGACATGTATATAAATGGAGGATAGAGCTGTATACGAATGGAGGGGAGACATGTATATAAATGAAGGATAGAGCTGTATACGAATGGAGGGGAGACGTGTATATAAATGAAGGATAGAGCTGTATACGAATGGAGGGGAGACATGTATATAAATGGAGGATAGAGCTGTATACGAATGGAGGGGAGACGTGTATATAAATGGAGGATAGATCAGTATACGAATGGAGGGGAGACGTGTATATAAATGGAGGATAGAGCTGTATACGAATGGAGGGGAGACATGTATATAAATGGAGGATAGAGCTGTATACGAATGGAGGGGAGACATGTATATAAATGGAGGATAGATCAGTATACGAATGGAGGGGAGACATGTATATAAATGGAGGATAGATCAGTATACGAATGGAGGGGAGACATGTATATAAATGGAGGATAGATCAGTATACGAATGGAGGGGAGACATGTATATAAATGGAGGATAGAGCTGTATACGAATGGAGGGGAGACATGTATATAAATGAAGGATAGAGCTGTATACGAATGGAGGGGAGACGTGTATATAAATGAAGGATAGAGCTGTATACGAATGGAGGGGAGACATGTATATAAATGGAGGATAGATCAGTATACGAATGGAGGGGAGACATGTATATATAAATGGAGGATAGATCAGTATACGAATGGAGGGGAGACGTGTATATAAATGGAGGATAGAGCTGTATACGAATGGAGGGGAGACATGTATATAAATGGAGGATAGATCAGTATACGAATGGAGGGGAGACATGTATATAAATGGAGGATAGATCAGTATACGAATGGAGGGGAGACATGTATATAAATGGAGGATAGAGCTGTATACGAATGGAGGGGAGACATGTGTATAAATGGAGGATAGATCAGTATACGAATGGAGGGGAGACATGTATATAAATGGAGGATAGAGCTGCATACGAATGGAGCGGAGACATGTATATAAATGGAGGATAGAGCTGTATACGAATGGAGGGGAGACATGTATATAAATGGAGGATAGAGCTGTATACGAATGGAGGGGAGACATGTATATAAATGGAGGATAGAGCTGTATACGAATGGAGGGGAGACATGTATATAAATGGAGGATAGATCAGTATACGAATGGAGGAGAGACATGTATATAAATGGAGGATAGAGCTGTATACGAATGGAGGGGAGACATGTATATAAATGGAGGATAGAGCTGTATACGAATGGAGGGGAGACATGTATATAAATGGAGGATAGATCAGTATACGAATGGAGGGGAGACATGTATATAAATGGAGGATAGAGCTGTATACGAATGGAGGGGAGACATGTATATAAATGGAGGATAGATCAGTATACGAATGGAGGAGAGACATGTATATAAATGGAGGATAGATCAGTATACGAATGGAGGGGAGACATGTATATAAATGGAGGATAGAGCTGCATACGAATGGAGGGGAGACATGTATATAAATGGAGGATAGAGCTGTATACGAATGGAGGGGAGACATGTATATAAATGGAGGATAGATCAGTATACGAATGGAGGGGAGACATGTATATAAATGGAGGATAGAGCTGCATACGAATGGAGCGGAGACATGTATATAAATGGAGGATAGAGCTGTATACGAATGGAGGGGAGACGTGTATATAAATGGAGGATAGAGCTGTATACGAATGGAGGGGAGACATGTATATAAATGGAGGATAGATCAGTATACGAATGGAGGGGAGACATGTATATAAATGGAGGATAGATCAGTATACGAATGGAGGGGAGACATGTATATAAATGGAGGATAGATCAGTATACGAATGGAGCGGAGACATGTATATAAATGGAGGATAGAGCTGTATACGAATGGAGGGGAGACATGTATATAAATGGAGGATAGATCAGTATACGAATGGAGGGGAGACATGTATATAAATGGAGGATAGAGCTGTATACGAATGGAGGGGAGACATGTATTAATACAGATGGTATTTTCTTCTAGGGAAGCGAGTCTGTCTTGGGGAAGGTCTAGCCCTGATGGAGCTCTTCATTTTCTTCACCACTATTCTTCAAAACTTCACCCCAAAGCCTCTTGTAGACCCCAAGGACATTGACATCACTCCTGAGAGCAGTGGCTTGGGAAATCTTCCACGACCCTACAAGATGTGCCTCGTTCCCCGCTGCTGAGAATATAAGATCGATATATACATGTATAGGACTTGTATGGGATGTGTTTGTTTTTGTCACCTTGTCATAGTTCTAGTACCCTGGACTTAGCAGGATATGCCATAACTATCATGATATGCCAAAAGATGTGAGTCCCACCTCTTGGGCCAACATCTACCTCTGGAGTTCCACAATTAGCTGAGACTCTCTACTTCACTATTTTTGGATCCCTGTACAAATATATGGAGAGAGCGATCTCTCTGGTCCACCTGTCTTTTCGATGCAGCCATGAGATGGGTGTCAGAGAACTTCCATTACCACAATACTTGTTGGTGGTAGAGGTGGGACCCACAGTCTTCGATATTTATGACATATCCTGTGGACCAGAAATTGGAGTACGCCATTAAAATGAGTATTGGCCACAAGTTTTATGTCTGGCCTGTCACCCTATTAGGACAGGAAAATGGGGCCCTTGATACTTTTGGGGATTGGTGGGGTCTCATTGGACCTGCCGATAGGGAATGACTTTAAGTCTTGGTACAATCCTTTTACGTTTCAATAGAAAAATACTAGAAATATTATATACTGAGTAGGGTTGAGCCGATCTTGAGATTTCAAAAACCGATTTCTGATCATTTTCCAGCCGATCCCGATCGCAATCGTGAAATTTGATCGCTGTTTGGGATCCGATGTTTCCCGATCCTGATCGCTCAACCCTAATACTGAGACTTCAAGGATGACATTACACACCCAGCCTTATATACCCCTATGACAATACCATCTACTCACTTTCTGTTCTGTTGATTAAGTATTCTTATAAGGACATTTTATGGATCCGTCTCTCCATCAACATCAATAATAACTAGGGTTGAGCCGATCTTATGATTTCAGGATCGATTTTCAAATCCGATTTCCGATCATTTTCCAGCCGATCGTGAAATTTACTCGATCGCCAATCGGGTTCTAATCTTTCCCGATCCTGATCGATCAACCCTAATAGTAACATAAGTTACTATTACTAATTTTGATTATTCATATAAAAAAAAAATAAAAAAAATTGTCAAAGTAATAAAAAATAAAACGTGAGAAGCTAAAACCTCTAAATACTTATATTAGGTATCTCGACAGGACTGTCCTAACTTAGCACTAGAGAACGTCTGACAGAGTTGGACCTCTGAACACACATGTACGGGTCAGAATTTGCTAAATATTAACCAGTCTTTAGGTGCCAATGTCAATTCACGCAAGGAATATCACTAATGTGCAGAGGACAACCAACAAGTCACATCAGCAGAAGCCAGACAAGTTATCTGGTTCCGCTACACAGTGGAGACATTCTAGAGAAATATCTGGTATTCTATGTACATGGCAAGATGAGAACTGGAGGCAGAATCCGACTAATGCCCCAGAGCACCCGAGGATCTTCCAATGATGGACCAGCAGAAGACAATCCCATATAATACTAATGAAGTCTGCCAAGGACAATTCTTATTGGATGATTGACAAATAATGATTTATTTAATGATATGACCCCTGTGGCGAAAATGTTGTCATGTAGGAGGTAATAAGTGAATGTGCATGTACGGGGCCTCCGACTGCGTCAACGAATCCCAGTCTGACACTGACTGAAGATCTAAGGGTTCCCAAAAAGATAACAAATACAAACCAGTCTCTAGCACAACCTTACCCTACCCAGTGAATGCTACATCACAGAGGCAAAGAATAGAGAGTCAGGTCTGGATGGGCTCATATCTGTGCAACGTCTCCATTCATTTCTATGGGAGTTATGTATATAGATGAATACACAATGTGAACTTATCCTTTCTGTACTGAGGTTCCCATCTCTGGCTTTCCCCTTTCCCCCCATGTGAAATAAAGCATCTTGGCCTCAGGACTGTCTTCTGAATTATTGCTATTAACCTTAACAAGGCTCATGAAATTTTTGGCCCCTACAAGATTGTACAAACCGATAGACAATAATAGACGCGACAATGTGGGGGCTTCTACAATTCTTCAGCGGCCGGCGCTATGACATCACACTTCTGAATCTTAGTCCAATATTTGCAAAAATATCTACATTTCTGGTTTTCATCTGCCAAGATGGGGCTGAGTGTCCTTTCATGAGAAATCAAATGAACTTTTTTGCTTTTAGCAAATGGCTGCAATGAAACAGAGTAAACATTTTAAGAGGTCTGTTTCCTCTGCACATGCCCTGGGACTGTGCACCACTTTCCTTGGTACCTGTACTGGGGTAAGGCGTGGTTCATATCTGATACCAGTTTAAAAATTGAATGTATGGGGGGTCCCTGCCAAATATATCACCAAGGGCCTCCACCAACCTCAATCGAGTGCTGGTGGTGCCATCAGACAATGTGTCTCAGAGGTATATGGGTAGGGTTGAGCAATCGGGATCAGGAAAGATCGGATCCCGATCAAGCAAATTTGACGATCACGATTGGGATCGGCTGGAAAATGATCGAAAATCAGATTGTAAAAAGAATCTTGAAATCTCAAGATCAGCTCAACCCTATATACAGGGCCTCCATGAGCCTATGTATGGACTCCATACCTCCTGCTCCGTCATGTACTGTAATATTCATTTACATCTGATTTAGGGTTGAACATTCTGTACAATTCCATGTACTTCAATAAAAAAATAATGAAAATGAAATTCCGTGCCTGTCCCTCATTCAGCAGGAAGAGTCACACGGGAGGTTCATCCCAGAAATTAGCATTTATATTAAAAAATAATAATCTCTAAATGATCCTTATTTTCAATTCGATACGGTTCAACATAGAGCCATGAAATGACTTGTCCTAATACAGGGTGTTCTCCGGGGTGTCGCACGGCTCAGCTGCTAGAAATGGATCTGACGTGTTGAACATCGAAAAACAAGTCACTAGCAAGAATAAAATAAACCCCGAAATATTTCATAACTACATGAGGATGATCGAGGAGAGTCTTGAGATTGGGATCCCCATCAAAGCTTGGACAGTCTCTCTATATTAGACCCTGCTCACGTTCTGGAGGACTCACCTGATCCTTGTATTTCTTGGAAGTCCATTCATAGTCATACATGTACAGCAGATATTGGGTCTTCAAAGATGGCGCACATTTAGGAACGGAGCCATCGAATCTCGGAAAAATAAAAAAGTTATGGGTTCTGGAAGACGTGGAGTAAAAAACAAAAATAGTCTGTGGCAGGAAGGGGTTAATCTGTATATATATATATGTGTGTGTGTGTGTGTGTATAGTTCTCAAGGAAACTTTGTGGAAGATGAAATAACAAGACAATAAACAATAAAATGAAGTAGAAGAAGAGGTGGTGGAGCAAATAAAAGCTCTGACAATTGTGGCCGCGAATTCTTGGGTCACCTCAATCGACCTCGACCAAGCCGTCTCCAGCGCTCGGAAGTTGTTTTCATACGTTCTGCATTTATTAGGGTCGGGGATTCCAAGGTGCGGCTGCTCTTACTACAAAGATGAACTTTTTCTATCTCACAGTCTGTAAAGTTCTCAGAAACTGGAAAAAATGACGGACGTTGATAAAAGTTTAACTCTATAATGGCTTATCCAAGATAAAATCAATCCCGTTTTTCCTAATCCATGTGCAATAGTTCATGTTTAGTCATTCCTTTCCTGCACCCCCTTCATACCCCTCCCCGGTCATCTGTATATCTTTAACACTTTAGCACCCAAAAGTGGCCTCATAGCCAAGAAAGTTCAATACTGGAGAGAGAAGATCTGCCGCCATGTTAAATATCTACCGTCACTGGGCAATAGCAGAGTCACTCACTAGGCTGCAATCCTGTGCAATTCACAAATATATTTCACTTTTTTGCTATTGTGCAGGGAGGGGGTTTGTGGCTATTTTTGGAATATACTTTATTATCCTATATTACTTCCTTTCAGCAGAAAACAAGTGCAAATTTCTCCATTGTAATACACTATAGAGATCAATGTCAGTATTTACAGATGTTGCATTTGCCAAGGGGGAGGGGCACTCCGAATGGTTCTAATGGTTATTATTTATTGTGTGTGTTGTCGAAGGTCACAAGATGGATGAGGATTGGTCAGGCATGAGGACATGAGAGAGTCAGAAACCACAGATGCCATATTGTTGGTAGCACTTTAATGAAGCCCATACACCAATGTGGGGATATGTCAGTGTATTACACCAGTGTGGGGGTATGTCAGTGTATTACACCAATGTGGGGATATGTCAGTGTATTACACCAATGTGGGGATATGTCAGTGTATTACACCAGTGTGGGGGTATGTCAGTGTATTACACCAATGTGGGGATATGTCAGTGTATTACACCACTGTGGGGGTATGTCAGTGTATTACACCAGGGATGGGATATGTCAGTGTATTACACCAGGGATGGGATATGTCAGTGTATTACACCAGGGATGGGATATGTCAGTGTATTACACCAGGGTGGGGATATGTCAGTGTATTACACCAGTGTGGGGGTATGTCAGTGTATTACACCAATGTGGGGATATGTCAGTGTATTACACCAGTGTGGGGGTATGTCAGTGTATTACACCAATGTGGGGATATGTCAATGTATTACACCAGTGTGGGGGTATGTCAGTGTATTACACCAATGTGGGGATATGTCAGTGTATTACACCAGTGTGGGGATATGTCAGTGTATTACACCAGGGTGGGGGTATGTCAGTGTATTACACCAGTGTGGGGATATGTCAGTGTATTACACCAGTGTGGGGATATGTCAGTGTATTACACCAATGTGGGGATATGTCAGTGTATTACACCACTGTGGGGGTATGTCAGTGTATTACACCAGGGTGGGGATATGTCAGTGTATTACACCAGTGTGGGGGTATGTCAGTGTATTACACCAATGTGGGGATATGTCAGTGTATTACACCAGTGTGGGGGTATGTCAGTGTATTACACCAGGGTGGGGATATGTCAGTGTATTACACCAGTGTGGGGGTATGTCAGTGTATTACACCAGGGTAGGGGTATGTCAGTGTATTACACCAGTGTGGGGCTATGTCAGTGTATTACACAAGGGTGGGGCTATGTCAGTGTATTACACAAGGGTGGGGATATGTCAGTGTATTACACCAGGGTGGGGCTATGTCAGTGTATTACACCACTGTGGGGGTATGTCAGTGTATTACATCAGGGTAGGGGATATGTCAGTGTATTACACCAGGGTGGGGTTATGTCAGTGTATTACACCAGGGTGTGGATATGTCAGTGTATTACACCAGGGTAGGGGTAGGTCAGTGTATTACACCAGGGTAGGGGTATGTCAGTGTATTACACCAGTGTGGGGCTATGTCAGTGTATTACACCAGGGTAGGGGTTATGTCAGTGTATTACACCAGTGTGGGGGTATGTCAGTGTATTACACCAGGGTAGGGGTTATGTCAGTGTATTACACCAGTGTGGGGGTATGTCAGTGTATTACACCAGGGTGGGGATATGTCAGTGTATTACACCAGGGTGGGGCTATGTCAGTGTATTACACCACTGTGGGGGTATGTCAGTGTATTACACCAGGGTAGGGGTTATGTCAGTGTATTACACCAGTGTGGGGGTATGTCAGTGTATTACACCAGGGTGGGGATATGTCAGTGTATTACACCAGGGTGGGGCTATGTCAGTGTATTACACCAGGGTGGGGATATGTCAGTGTATCACACCAGGGTGGGGCTATGTCAGTGTATTACACCAGGGTGGGGATATGTCAGTGTATTACACCAGGGTGGGGCTATGTCAGTGTATTACACCAGGGTAGGGGTTATGTCAGTGTATTACACCAGTGTGGGGGTATGTCAGTGTATTACACCAGGGTGGGGATATGTCAGTGTATTACACCAGGGTGGGGCTATGTCAGTGTATTACACCAGGGTGGGGATATGTCAGTGTATCACACCAGGGTGGGGCTATGTCAGTGTATTACACCACTGTGGGGGTATGTCAGTGTATTACACCAGGGTAAGGGTGTGTCAGTGTATTACACCAGGGTAGGGGTATGTCAGCGTATTACACCAGGGATGGGATATGTCAGTGTATTACACCAATGTGGAGGTATGTCAGTGTATTACACCAGTGTGGGGGTATGTCAGTGTATTACATCAGGGTAGGGGTTATGTCAGTGTATTACACCAGGGTGGGGGTATGTCAGTGTAGTACACCAGGGATGGGATATGTCAGTGTATTACACCAGAGTGGGGGTATGTCAGTGTATTACATCAGGGTGGTGGTATGTCAGTGTATTACACCAGGGTAGGGGTATGTCAGCGTATTACACCAGGGATGGGATATGTCAGTGTATTACACCAGGGTGGGGGTATGTCAGTGTATTACACCAGGGTAGGGGTAGGTCAGTGTATTACACCAGGGTGGGGTTATGTCAGTGTATTACATCAGGGTAGGGGTTATGTCAGTGTATTACACCAGGGTGGGGGTATGTCAGTGTATTACATCAGGGTAGGGGTTATGTCAGTGTATTACACCAGGGTGGGGGTATGTCAGTGTATTACACCAATGTGGGGATATGTCAGTGTATTACACCAGTGTGGGGGTATGTCAGTGTATTACACCAATGTGGGGATATGTCAGTGTATTACACCAGTGTGGGGATATGTCAGTGTATTACACCAGGGTGGGGGTATGTCAGTGTATTACACCAGTGTGGGGATATGTCAGTGTATTACACCAGTGTGGGGATATGTCAGTGTATTACACCAATGTGGGGATATGTCAGTGTATTACACCACTGTGGGGGTATGTCAGTGTATTACACCAGGGTGGGGATATGTCAGTGTATTACACCAGTGTGGGGGTATGTCAGTGTATTACACCAATGTGGGGATATGTCAGTGTATTACACCAGTGTGGGGGTATGTCAGTGTATTACACCAGGGTGGGGATATGTCAGTGTATTACACCAGTGTGGGGGTATGTCAGTGTATTACACCAGGGTAGGGGTATGTCAGTGTATTACACCAGTGTGGGGCTATGTCAGTGTATTACACAAGGGTGGGGCTATGTCAGTGTATTACACAAGGGTGGGGATATGTCAGTGTATTACACCAGGGTGGGGCTATGTCAGTGTATTACACCACTGTGGGGGTATGTCAGTGTATTACATCAGGGTAGGGGATATGTCAGTGTATTACACCAGGGTGGGGGTATGTCAGTGTATTACACCAGTGTGGGGCTATGTCAGTGTATTACACAAGGGTGGGGCTATGTCAGTGTATTACACAAGGGTGGGGATATGTCAGTGTATTACACCAGGGTGGGGCTATGTCAGTGTATTACATCAGGGTAGGGGATATGTCAGTGTATTACACCAGGGTGGGGATATGTCAGTGTATTACACCAGGGTGTGGATATGTCAGTGTATTACACCAGCGTAGGGGATATGTCAGTGTATTACACCAATGTGGGGATATGTCAGTGTATTACACCAGGGTGTGGATATGTCAGTGTATTACACCAGGGTAGGGGTATGTCAGTGTATTACACCAGGGTAGGGGTAGGTCAGTGTATTACACCAGGGTAGGGGTATGTCAGTGTATTACACCAGTGTGGGGCTATGTCAGTGTATTACACCAGGGTAGGGGTTATGTCAGTGTATTACACCAGTGTGGGGGTATGTCAGTGTATTACACCAGGGTAGGGGTTATGTCAGTGTATTACACCACTGTGGGGGTATGTCAGTGTATTACATCAGGGTAGGGGATATGTCAGTGTATTACACCAGGGTAGGGGTATGTCAGTGTATTACACCAGTGTGGGGCTATGTCAGTGTATTACACAAGGGTGGGGCTATGTCAGTGTATTACACAAGGGTGGGGATATGTCAGTGTATTACACCAGGGTGGGGCTATGTCAGTGTATTACACCACTGTGGGGGTATGTCAGTGTATTACATCAGGGTAGGGGATATGTCAGTGTATTACACCAGGGTGGGGATATGTCAGTGTATTACACCAGGGTGTGGATATGTCAGTGTATTACACCAGCGTAGGGGATATGTCAGTGTATTACACCAATGTGGGGATATGTCAGTGTATTACACCAGGGTGTGGATATGTCAGTGTATTACACCAGGGTAGGGGTATGTCAGTGTATTACACCAGGGTAGGGGTAGGTCAGTGTATTACACCAGGGTAGGGGTATGTCAGTGTATTACACCAGTGTGGGGCTATGTCAGTGTATTACACCAGGGTAGGGGTTATGTCAGTGTATTACACCAGTGTGGGGGTATGTCAGTGTATTACACCAGGGTAGGGGTTATGTCAGTGTATTACACCAGTGTGGGGGTATGTCAGTGTATTACACCAGGGTGGGGATATGTCAGTGTATTACACCAGGGTGGGGCTATGTCAGTGTATTACACAACTGTGGGGGTATGTCAGTGTATTACACCAGGGTGGGGCTATGTCAGTGTATTACACCAGGGTAGGGGTTATGTCAGTGTATTACACCAGTGTGGGGGTATGTCAGTGTATTACACCAGGGTGGGGATATGTCAGTGTATTACACCAGGGTGGGGCTATGTCAGTGTATTACACCAGGGTGGGGATATGTCAGTGTATCACACCAGGGTGGGGCTATGTCAGTGTATTACACCACTGTGGGGGTATGTCAGTGTATTACACCAGGGTGGGGGTGTGTCAGTGTATTACACCAGGGTAGGGGTATGTCAGCGTATTACACCAGGGATGGGATATGTCAGTGTATTACACCAATGTGGAGGTATGTCAGTGTATTACACCAGTGTGGGGGTATGTCAGTGTATTACATCAGGGTAGGGGTTATGTCAGTGTATTACACCAGGGTGGGGGTATGTCAGTGTAGTACACCAGGGATGGGATATGTCAGTGTATTACACCAGAGTGGGGGTATGTCAGTGTATTACATCAGGGTGGTGGTATGTCAGTGTATTACACCAGGGTAGGGGTATGTCAGCGTATTACACCAGGGATGGGATATGTCAGTGTATTACACCAGGGTGGGGGTATGTCAGTGTATTACACCAGGGTAGGGGTAGGTCAGTGTATTACACCAGGGTGGGGTTATGTCAGTGTATTACATCAGGGTAGGGGTTATGTCAGTGTATTACACCAGGGTGGGGGTATGTCAGTGTATTACATCAGGGTAGGGGTTATGTCAGTGTATTACACCAGGGTGGGGATATGTCAGTGTATTACACCAGGGTGGGGCTATGTCAGTGTATTACATCAGGGTAGGGGTTATGTCAGTGTATTACACCAGGGTGGGGGTATGTCAGTGTATTACACCAGGGTGGGGGTGTGTCAGTGTATTACACCAGGGTGGGGGGGTGTCAGTGTATTACACCAGGGTAGGGGTATGTCAGTGTATTACACCAGGGTGGGGATATGTCAGTGTATTACACCAGGGTGGGGTTATGTCAGTGTATTACACCAGGGTGTGGATATGTCAGTGTATTACACCAGGGTGGGGATATATAAGTGTATTACACCAGGGTAGGGGTAGGTCAGTGTATTACACCAGGGTGGGGCTATGTCAGTGTATTACACCAGGGTAGGGGTATGTCAGTGTATTACACCAGTGTGGGGGTAGGTCAGTGTATTACACCAGGGTGGGGCTATGTCAGTGTATTACACCAGGGTGGGGCTATGTCAGTGTATTACACCAGGGTAGGGGTATGTCAGTGTATTACACCAGTGTGGGGGTATGTCAGTGTATTACACCAGGGTAGGGGTATGTCAGTGTATTACACCAGTGTGGGGCTATGTCAGTGTATTACACAAGGGTGGGGATATGTCAGTGTATTACACCAGGGTGGGGCTATGTCAGTGTATTACACCACTGTGGGGGTATGTCAGTGTATTACATCAGGGTAGGGGATATGTCAGTGTATTACACCAGGGTGGGGTTATGTCAGTGTATTACACCAGGGTGTGGATATGTCAGTGTATTACACCAGGGTAGGGGTATGTCAGTGTATTACACCAGGGTAGGGGTAGGTCAGTGTATTACACCAGGGTAGGGGTATGTCAGTGTATTACACCAGTGTGGGGCTATGTCAGTGTATTACACCAGGGTAGGGGTTATGTCAGTGTATTACACCAGTGTGGGGGTATGTCAGTGTATTACACCAGGGTGGGGATATGTCAGTGTATTACACCAGGGTGGGGCTATGTCAGTGTATTACACCAGGGTGGGGATATGTCAGTGTATTACACCAGGGTGGGGCTATGTCAGTGTATTACACCACTGTGGGGGTATGTCAGTGTATTACACCAGGGTGGGGGTGTGTCAGTGTATTACACCAGGGTAGGGGTATGTCAGCGTATTACACCAGGGATGGGATATGTCAGTGTATTACACCAGGGTGGGGGTATGTCAGTGTATTACACCAATGTGGAGGTATGTCAGTGTATTACACCAGTGTGGGGGTATGTCAGTGTATTACATCAGGGTAGGGGTTATGTCAGTGTATTACACCAGGGAAGGGGTAGGTCAGTGTATTACACCAGGGTGGGATTATGTCAGTGTATTACATCAGGGTAGGGGTTATGTCAGTGTATTACACCAGGGTGGGGTTATGTCAGTGTATTACACCAGGGTGGGGGTATGTCAGTGTATTACATCAGGGTAGGGGTTATGTCAGTGTATTACACCAGGGTGGGGATATGTCAGTGTATTACACCAGGGTGGGGCTATGTCAGTGTATTACACCAGGGTGGGGGTATGTCAGTGTATTACACCAGGGTGGGGGTGTGTCAGTGTATTACACCAGGGTGGGGGGGTGTCAGTGTATTACACCAGGGTAGGGGTATGTCAGTGTATTACACCAGGGTGGGGATATGTCAGTGTATTACACCAGGGTGGGGTTATGTCAGTGTATTACACCAGGGTGTGGATATGTCAGTGTATTACACCAGGGTGGGGATATATAAGTGTATTACACCAGGGTAGGGGTAGGTCAGTGTATTACACCAGGGTGGGGCTATGTCAGTGTATTACACCAGGGTAGGGTTATGTCAGTGAATTACACCAGGGTGGGGTTATGTCAGTGTATTACACCAGGGTAGGGTTATGTCAGTGTATTACACCAGGGTGGGGTTATGTCAGTGTATTACACCAGGGTGGGGGTATGTCAGTGTATTACACCAGGGTGGGGATATGTCAGTGTATTACACCAGGGTGGGGATATATAAGTGTATTACACGAGGGTAGGGGTATGTCAGTGTATTACACCAGTGTGGGGCTATGTCAGTGTATTACACCAGGGTAGGGGTTATGTCAGTGTATTACACCAGTGTGGGGGTATGTCAGTGTATTACACCAGGGTGGTGGTATGTCAGTGTATTACACCAGGGTGGGGATATGTCAGTGTATTACACCAGGGTGGGGCTATGTCAGTGTATTACACCAGGGTGGGGATATGTCAGTGTATTACACCAGGGTGGGGCTATGTCAGTGTATTACACCACTGTGGGGGTATGTCAGTGTATTACACCAGGGTGGGGGTGTGTCAGTGTATTACACCAGGGTAGGGGTATGTCAGCGTATTACACCAGGGATGGGATATGTCAGTGTATTACACCAATGTGGAGGTATGTCAGTGTATTACACCAGTGTGGGGATATGTCAGTGTATTACATCAGGGTAGGGGTTATGTCAGTGTATTACACCAGGGTGGGGGTATGTCAGTGTATTACACCAGGGTGGGGGTGTGTCAGTGTATTACACCAGGGTGGGGGGGTGTCAGTGTATTACACCAGGGTAGGGGTATGTCAGTGTATTACACCAGGGTGGGGGTATGTCAGTGTATTACACCAGGGTGGGGGTATGTCAGTGTATTACACCAGGGTAGGGGTAGGTCAGTGTATTACACCAGGGTGGGGGTATGTCAGTGTATTACACCAGGGTGGAGGTATGTCAGTGTATTACACCACTGTGGGGGTATGTCAGTGTATTACACCAGTGTGGGGGTATGTCAGTGTATTACACCAGGGTGGGGGTATGTCAGTGTATTACACCAGGGTGGGGATATATAAGTGTATTACACCAGGGTAGGGCTATGTCAGTGTATTACACCAGTGTGGGGCTATGTCAGTGTATTACACCAGGGTGGGGATATGTCAGTGTATTACACCAGGGTGGGGGTGTGTCAGTGTATTACACCAGGTTGGGGGTATGTCAGTGTATTACATCAGGGTAGGGGTTATGTCAGTGTATTACACCAGGGTGGGGGTATGTCAGTGTATTACACCAGGGTAGGGATATGTCAGTGTATTACACCAGTGTGGGGCTATGTCAGTGTATTACACCAGGGTGGGGATATGTCAGTGTATTACACCAGGGTGGGGGTGTGTCAGTGTATTACACCAGGGTGGGGGTATGTCAGTGTATTACACCAGGGTGGTGGTATGTCAGTGTATTAAACCAGGGTAGGGGTATGTCAGTGTATTACACCAGGGTGGGGGTATGTCAGTGTATTACACCAGGGTGTGAGTATGTCAGTGTATTACACCAGGGTGTGAGTATGTCAGTGTATTACACCAGGGTGTGAGTATGTCAGTGTATTACACCAGGGTGGGGATATATAAGTGTATTACATCAGGGTTTGGGTATGTCAGTGTATTACACCAGGGTGGGGGTATGTCAGTGTATTACACCAGGGTGGGGTTATGTCAGTGTATTACACAAGGGTGGGGGTATGTCAGTGTATTATACCAGTGTGGGGGTATGTCAGTGTATTACACCAGGGTGGGGCTATGTCAGTGTATTACACCAGGGTGGGGATATGTCAGTGTATTACACCAGGGTGGGGGTATGTCAGTGTATTACACCAGGGTGGTGGTATGTCAGTGTATTACATTAGGGATGGGATATGTCAGTGTATTAAACCAGGGTAGGGGTATGTCAGTGTATTACATCAGGGTGGGGGTATGTCAGTGTATTACACCAGGGTGTGAGTATGTCAGTGTATTACACCAGGGTGGGGATATATAAGTGTATTACATCAGGGTTTGGGTATGTCAGTGTATTACACCAGGGTGGGGGTATGTCAGTGTATTACACCAGGGTGGGGTTATGTCAGTGTATTACACAAGGGTGGGGGTATGTCAGTGTATTACACCAGGGTGGAGGTATGTCAGTGTATTACACCAGGGTGGGGTTATGTCAGTGTATTACACCAGTGTGGGGGTATGTCAGTGTATTACACCAGGGTAGGGGTATGTCAGTGTATTATACCAGGGTGGGTATTTCATAGAGGATTTTCCAAACACAGAGAGAAGACAGATGACACACTGAGTAATGTGCACTACATATGGTGGACAGTGACGATTGCCAGAAACAGCCAAGCATTGTTGATCAGTAACATTGTGCAGACGCGATGGTGAAAACTAGATCTTGTCTGCAGCATAAAAACTATTTAGGTAAAAATCTTTGGAAAAGTGCTGAAAGGTATTAAAGGAAGACACAGCAAAGCTCAGTGTTCCTTCTGCTGCATGGAGTACCCGGCAGTATGCCTCTTGGGAGGAAGCCTCCTTCTCCTCCATCGTTTTCTCAAGGACGCTGCAGAGGCATCAGCCATAGGCAAACTATACACAGGAACATTTCAGCAGGCAATACCATTTCTAGCTTGAGATATTTGCAGTGATTCGTAGATATCTTACAATACACAGATATCAATAGAGTCTTAGTCCCACAGCAGCATATAGCTGCATTCCTCCTTACAGAAGTGCTGCACTATCTTTTGCAGCTCCAACCCTATAGCCTAATGTCTGACTGCACCCACACCGGGGGGGTAACAAGGACAGGCGAGCTTTTGGCTTGGCCCCCCCACTCCCCATTGTAAAGTAATCTGATACTTGCCCGTCATGTTGTATCATTGAAATGACGTCTCTCTTAGCAATACAATATACATTGAAGAAAAACTTGATAGACCAAAGTACAATAATAAGATGTGTACGGTAGAGCTTTACTATCTGATATGATAAACATAGACACGAAGCAATACAAACATGTAAAGAATAGAAAAGTCAAGTAGGACATCTTGTGTACCAAAACCAAACTGCAGCCAATTCACATTAGTATACAAAAAAAATCACGTCAGACGGAGGCTAAAAAATAGACAAACGTGCCGGGGCAGGAGAAAAGCCTCGAAACCCAGGAATTAGCAAAGGTCTCTAAAACCAATCCAAGAAGTTACAGGGCAAATAACAAGTATCTTCTTGTCTCCTGTGTGTTATCTATAATGTAGGACAATTATCTAGAAGAGTAGAGAAGTAAAATGATGGAATGTCCTAAACCGAGAGACAGTCCTGGCAGATACCAGACCAGCATTCACTAATGGACTAGATACTTATTTGATGCCAAAGACAAATTTTAGGTTATGATTGAACTAACTATATATTATAAGATATTTGGACATGAGAGGTTGGTCCGGGGATTCATTGTGTTTCAGAATTTTTCAAATTTGGAGTCAGGAAAGATTTTTCCTTTAAGATGGTGTATCTAAGAGATCCTCATAAGGGGTTTTGGACTTTCATGAGTGAAAAATAAAGATTATATGTTCCCTTTAACTATCGTACAACGCCAATTCCAAAAAAGCAATGCAATGATTTAGAAATCTGATCTAACCATATTTTATTCAGAATAGAACATAGATCATATATCAGGAGGTGAAAATTACACAATAGAACATGGATCATATATTAGAGGATGAAAGTTACACAATAGATCATAGATCACATACCAGAAAGTGAAAGTTACACGATAGAACATATATCACACATCAGAAGGTGAAAGTTACACAATAGAACATGGTACATATATTAGAGGATGAAAGTTACATAGTTGAACATAGATCACATATCAGAAGGTGACAGTTACACAATAGAACATGGATCACATATCAGAAGGTGAAGGTTACACAATAGATCATAGATCATATATCAGAAGGTGAAGGTTACATGATAGAACATAGATCATATACCAGAAGGTGAAAGTTACACACTAGAACATAGATCATATATTAGAGGATGAAAGTTATACAATAAAACATGGATCACATATCAGAAGGGGGAAGTTGCACACTAGAACATAGATCATATATTAGAGGATGAAAGTTATACAATAAAACATAGATCACACATCAGAAGGTGAAGGTTACATGATAGAACATAGATCATATATCAGAAGGTGAAAGTTACAGAATAGAACATAGAACATATATTAGAGGATGAAAGTTACACAATAGATCATAGATCACATATCAGAAGGTGAAGGTTACACAATAGAACATAGATCACATATCAGAAGGTGAAACTTACACAATAGAACATAGATCATATATCAGAGGGTGAAAGTTACATGATAGAACATAGATCACATATCAGAAGGTGAAGGTTATACAATAGAACATAGATCACATATCAGAAGGTGAACCTTACACAATAGAATATTGATTTCCTCCCATTCTACAAAGACATACTGATAGGGAAAAAATACATAGTGATCCCTATATTATATATCTCTATATGGGGCTCACAATCTACATTAAAAAAATAAAAATAGAACATTTGGGTTGCTGTACTTCAGGTCTGCTTGGGGAACACATGGCAACCCTATCCACTTAAAAAGCAGTCATAGATTCAAAGTCTTTGCAATTTTGCATTGAGGAACATTTTTCTGAAATTGTTCCACAATGTTTAGTTTTCACAGATTGGCGAACCTCTGACCATCTTTGATCCTAATCCTAGGCTTACACTAGTGTTCGGGGAGCGTTGGGGCCCTCCGTCTCAGATTCCTCCTCGCAGAACTTATTTCTCGGATGATTTTAAGTGGAATCTGAAACAAAATGCCCGAATCAAAAGATTCAGAGAATCTGGAGGAATCCATGTGCACAAGGGACAAGGCGAAGGGTAAATATAGGACTCTCATGATCTATGGGCCCTTAGGTCAATGCTGAGCAGTATATAGAGGTTTCAGAGCAATATATGGTCTTGTAGATTTCAGCAGGACAATACTAAACCCCATAGCACATCCAGCACAACAGCGAGGCTTCAGTAAAGGTCTGGCTGTGAACCTGTTGTCTGGGGTTGGTGTTGCAAATCTGGTCTACAATGAGGCGTCTTCAAAATATAAAAAAAACTTTCAATAATATTATTTTTATGAGTAACTCAAGACATAAATGGAAAATCTTATAGATTTGATCTCACCAAGGCCAGAAATGGGATTAGGTCTAATACCTCCTAATCATATAAAGTGTATGTAATAAAATGCCTAAATATTTGACCTGAGGCCAAGCTGGAATTATTTCTATATCAGATAACTTGTAATCTCTTAGGCCATTTATTCCAATATATTGTCTGACCATAATATTTGCCAAAGGTCTCCGACTTACTATTGGCAGAGAATCAAAACGCCGATCCAGATATATCAAAACATCGTAATAATCCATAAGCCAACGAAACCTAATAATAGGAGGGAACCGTGCCCGTAGTCATTTACATTCTATTGGGATTAATGGATAACGTCGATATGCTCAGCATTATTACTATGGAGGAACACTCGAAAAAAATGTTTTCACTCCCAGGGAACTCCCATTGAAATTCATAAGGCAAACAAGCTTAGCGTAGATGCGGATAAAGCGTCTTATACTCTGTAATCGAGCCAAGATTTAGGGTCTGCCCTGAGCCAGTCATCTTCAGGCAGGATGGGACCCGATGGTCATGTCCATTGTAAGAATGGCAGGTCTTGCTGCAGACCACTGGGCACCACTGACCAGGTTCAAGGAGCCACGTGACACCCGAGACAAGACTTTGGAAGAGGTACGTTCATCTTAGGTGCTGGAGATGGAGGCACCAGACTAGAGAGGTGAATTCTAAAGC